>NC_091454.1:189609785-189917967 GCF_027789765.1 Dendropsophus ebraccatus | reverse complement strand
AAGGTTCGCGAGGGGCACGCCCACGATTACTGCCGGGGGGCGGGGCCAGTGCGAGGGCTCGGTGATGACGTCAGGCGCCTGGAGTGGCTGGCAGCTTGTCACTATCGGGAGCATGTGTGTGTGTACAGCAGGCTGGGTGCGGTACCGCACTGTCTTCAGGTGTGTGTGTGTGTACAGCAGGCTGGGTGCGGTACCGCACTGTCCTCAGGTGTGTGTGTGTGTACTGCAGGCTGGGTGCGGTACCGCACTGTCCTCAGGTGTGTGTGTGTGTACTGCAGGCTGGGTGCCGTACCGCACTGTCCTCAGGTGTGTGTGTGTACTGCAGGCTGGGTGCCGTACCGCACTGTCCTCAGGTGTGTGTGTGTACAGCAGGCTGGGTGCGGCATCGCACTGTCCTCAGGTGTGTGCAGGGCCGCCATCAGGAATTTTTGGGCCCCATACAGCCAAAATGTCTGGGCCCCCCTCCCAAGATGGGGGACATATTATGGTTTTTTTACAGCCCAAAATATTTGCTGATTTACAAGCCAAAATATAGTGTACGGTACCTTTTCTGAAATCTCTGATATGTCATACTAACAGTTATCAGTATTGCAGCGTGTAGTAGTACAGGTAGTCAGTACATGCTGGGAGTTGTAGTGTAGTCGTAGGTTAGCTGTCAGTACATGCTGGGATTTGTAGTGTTGTCATAGGCTGTCAGTGCATGCTGGGAGTTGTAGTGTAGTCGCAGGTTAGCTGTCAGTACATGCTGGGAGTTGTAGTGTTGTCACAGGCTGTCAGTACATGCTGGGAGTTGTAGTTTTGTCACAGGCTGTCAGTGCATGCTGGGAGTTGTAGTGTAGTCATAGGCTGTCAGTGCATGCTGGGATTTGTAGTGTTGTCATAGGCTGTCAGTGCATGCTGGGAGTTGTAGTGTTGTCACAGGCTAGCTGTCAGTGCATGCTGGAAGTTGTAGTGTTGCACCAGCTGGATACACATAGAATGGGAGAACCCTCTCTGACACCACATGACAGTCCTCCAGCTCCCAGCATGTCTACTAACTCAGCTCTGCTACACCGGCCCAGCACATGTTCCTCTTAGGTGTCTCTAACTTCTGACCTCTTCAGTGTACGGGAGTCGGGAGGAGACATCATCAGTGTGGGTGACATTGGGGGAGCATGATCCCAGCATGTGCGGCAGCACGGGACACACTGCCCGCTGGACTCACAGGACACGCTCACCTGGCCGCCATGTTTGAATTAGGCAGCACCAACAGCTGCAGCATCCCTGTCAGCAAACAAGCGCGCTGTCATGAACTCTTCATCACATGAAACTGAGGAGCCTTCCCATGAATTGCTCCGCGGGATGAGGTGATGGGGGCGCGCAGTGGTTCTGGTCTCCTGGGGGCGGGCAGGCGAGCGGCCCAGCAGTGGGTGCCCTGACCTGCAGGAAGAGCAGCTTGCCCGGAGTGCTACAGCTCCCTCTGCAGGTCAGAGCAGACTTTTCACATACACACATTCATTCACACACACGCACGCACGCACACACATTCACTCACTCACTCTCACACATGCATTCATTCACTCACTCTCACACATACATACATACACATTCATTCACATTCATTCATTCATTCATTCATTCATTCATATACACACACACACACACACACACACACACACACTCCCAAACATACAAACAGGCACTTAAATTTCCTTAGGAAGCTCCTTATATCTTCCCAGCACCTGCAGATCCTCTGTCCTCCTCCTTCTCACCGGCACCAGCTCTCGCGCCCCTCCCCCTCCTCATCTGCACGGGGCAGGAAGAAGTCTGTGAAAGCCAGGAGAGTGGGGGCCCCCGGTAACATCTCCACACAGCACAGGGGAGGGAGCAGGACCCCCAGACTGCAGCTCAGTGAGAAGAACAGGTCTGTAAATGTCTGTTCTTGTCACTAAGCAATGCAGTGTCCTGTCAGCAGCACCGGGCCCCTCACCTGGCCCGGGCCCCTTACAGCACTACCGGCAATACTGCCCTGATGGCGGCCCTGGGTGTGTGTGTGTGTGTACAGCAGGCTGGGTGCGGTACCGCATGGTCCTCAGGTGTGTGTACAGCAGGCTGGGTGTGGCACTGCACTGTCCTCCAGTCTTTACATTGTGTTCTGCAGATGCTACATAGGATGGGATAAGCATGAGGAGCAGAGCTATTTCCGGCCTTATATGTATTTCTCACCAGTTTTCCCCTCTGCAGGCTTCATCTCTTATTTTTAGTTTTTCCCGAGGCTGTGGGTGTAGATTGGCTGCTATGATGCCTCCCACACCCTTCACTCACAGGAGAGAACACCCTCAAAGCAGCAGCATGTAGGGCATTATAGAGCAGTACTGAGCAGTGTAATCTGTGGTTACCTGGGACTAGATCTAATATAGTGGTAACTTGGTTTAAGAGCATTTTGGTTTAAGAGCTCACAGTTTCTCAAAATTGTGACTTGGTTTAAGAGCATTGCTTTGGTTTAAGAGCTCCCTGTACTGAGGGGGAGTGGGGGAGGGGATGGTCTGCATAGCGGGGTCTACAGCACTGTACTCTGACCCAGTAAGTCTCCCTCACCTTCCAAATCACAGCAGATCCACTTCAGGCTGGGGCTTGCATCAGAGGACAGGACTGTGGAGGTAACCTCTCCATAGCTGTAACCCCTCTCTCCCCGGACAGAGAGCGTTGCATGTATGTGCCCACATCTGCCCTGCTCATTCCTTCATGCTCCCTGCAGTCTCTGTCAGCCCTTGTGTTTCCCATCCTCTCCATTACTGTACAGTAACTTATAATATCACATATTCTGCTGTTTCTGAATTTTTGTTTCATCTGTTTTACATGTTATTCAGAATAATAGATCATTATTTTTGGGGTGTGGAATTAATTGTCGGCATTTCTATGATTTCTTATGGAAAAAATGTGCTTTGGTTTAAGAGTGGATTTGGATTACAAGCGCAGCCCCAGAACGGATTATGCTCGTAATCCAAGGCACCACTGTATTTGCCTCTTTGCTGTCTCTCTTCCTGCGCTTCCTGTGCCCATACAGCTCTGTTTGTCTGTGCTGAATGGCAACTGCAACTGAGGCTCAAAATGGAGTCTGTGACACAGTGTGAACCTAGCCTAAAGGGGTAGTCCGGCACTAAATAATTATTCACGAAATAACACACATTACAAAGTTATATAACTTCACAAAAAGTTATTATTGGCCCCCTGGTAGGCGCTGGCACGTATACTCACCGCAGGTGATCAGTGTCCTGCGGCGCGGCTTTGTTCCGATCCCGCGGCGCCATTCAAATCTGGCAAGCACTCACTTCAGCCTCTGCTGTGACCCCTCTTCTGTGTCCTGTGATTGAACGCCGGAAGTTACGCACTTCCATAGAGAATGCATTGAAGCACGTGAGTTCTGGCGTACAATCACAGGAGCCAGAAGAGGAGTCACAGCAGAGGCTGACGAGAGCGTGCGCCGCGGGACCAGAACGAAGCCGCGCCGCGGGACACCGATCAGCTGCTGTGAGTATACCTGCTAGCACCTATCGGACGGGGCAATAATCATTTTTTGTGAACTGCTTCTGTTTAACGCAAAGTTGTGTATTTACAAATAGATATGAAATTGGGTTCTTTCACTTCCCCCCCCCACACACACACACACACAATTTTCATTAAGATAAAAAAAATTAAACTGCTTATTAATAGTAATAACTTTTTGCCTGTCATCAGACATGTCAAAAGTTATTGATCGCAGCAGATCTTACTGACTACACCCACAGTGATCAGAAAATATAGCCGGGGAGAGATGACTGCAGCAGCGACATCCACTCCCCGGCCGCTCGCTAATTCCAACAATGTGGCATCATAGACTTAAAGGCAAATTCTGCTTATTAAAGTATTGTATTGCCCCAGCCTCAATATACACTTGTTATGGGAAATGCGTATAAAGAGCTTTTTTCCCTGCACTTACTAAAGGCTTCACTTCCTGGATAACATGGTGATGTCACTTCCTGGATAACATGGTGATGTCACTTCCTGGATAACATGGTGATGTCACTTCCTGGATAAAATGGTGATGTCACTTCCTGGATAAAATGGTGATGTTACGATCCGACTCCCAGAGCTGTGCGGTCTGTGGCTGCTGGAGAAGATGATGGCAGGGGGACACTGAGGGACACAGGGCACTGGAGGGAGACTGAGCATACCTCTGCCATCATCCTCTCCAGCAGCCACAGCCCGCACAGCAATGGGAGTCGGATCGTAACATCACCATTTTATCCAGGAAGTGACATCACCATGTTATCCAGGAAGTGAAGCCTTGATGCAGTAGTAAGAGCAGGGAAAAAGCACTTTATAAGCATTTCTTGTAATAAGTGTATATTGGTGATTTGTATAACTTTGGGGGGCAATACAATACTTTAATAAAAATTTTCACCAGACTTCTTTACATTTTTTCACAAATACATTTTGACAGGGCTGTTCTGGGGAGTCAATTTTTTGTGTAATATTCCTCAACCTGGGGAAAAGATATAAAAAAACAAATAAATAAACATACTTGCCTTCCTAACTCCCCCCGCTGCTGCTGTTCTTGATGTACCCTAGTCCCACAGTGTAACATTTCCTGGGTTCAAGCTGGGTATATGGTATGCCAATCAGCGGGGCCAGGGGTGTCCCTGTCTTAGCAGCTGATTTGCTGAGCGAGCAATACCATGTGCCAACCTCAAACCTGGAAGTGGCAGCAGCAGGGGGAGTGAGGAAGGTGAGTATGACCAGCCATTCTGTCTCCCTTGCCACCAGTGACTGCTGTTGTGTGGACAGTAGCTGACTCCTGATTCTCACAGAGTTAGTAATTTCATTACATTGTGTCTTTAGCTTTGGATTTCTAGCTGTTTTTTCTGGGTATTTTGGTCAGTATTTCAGCTAAAGCCATGAGGAAAAATAATGGAAAGGTTTGCACCTTTTTATGTGTTTTGGCTGAAGATACCGACCAGCAGCTGCTAAGGCTGCGGGAACAAGGTGCTGTTCTCTGTCCTTCATGATAAGAGCCGCTGCCGCTCTATGATAAAGCCCATGACACGCCAGCCAGGGCTGTATCTCTGCTTACTCAGCACCACGCTGCATTACTGTGCTCAGCTAAACAACTGGTGACCAGTAGGGGGCACTACTCTCATCTACTTGTTTTTCCAGAGATGTTCTTACAGTGTAGGGGTATGTTCCCACTATAAAATATGTGCAGAGACTTCAAGCAGATTTTGCTGCCCGGTCTCCTCTTGAATTTCACACTGGCTCATAGACTCAATGATATTCACTGGTGAATTTTGCCGTCTGCCCAAAGAATTGATATGTCTATGGGGCGGGTGAAACTTCAAGCGGAGGCTGTGCGGCCGAATCCACATGAAGTCTCTGCAAGCACTCCTTATGGGACGTTTACACAGAGATTTATCTGACAGATCTTTGAAGCCAAAGCCACAGACTATAAATAGAGAATAGGTCATAAAGGAAAGACTGAGATTTCTCCTCTTTTCAAATCCATTCCAGGCTTTGGCTTAAAAAATTTGTCAGATAAATCTCTCTGTGTAAACGCACCATTAGTAGGAACACACCCCTGAACTGAGCGGTAGGTGTTTGTAATTGTAAAGACTGACAGGTAGCTTAGGGACTCTAATGGTGCGTTTACACTGAACGATTATCGTCCGAATTTTCACAATAACAATCACATTTGAGCAGTGGCGGATTAAATGTACCCTGGGCCCCGGGCTGTCCACCTAACCTGGGCCCTCCAGCTACCCCTAGTAAGCATTGTCCACCCCAACTCCACTGCCCCCGATAAACATATTGCCACTTGTTCACCCGCTGTTGCCCCCAATAAACATATTGCCACCTGGTTTCCTGCTGTTGCCCCCCAAGGTCACAGCTGCACAGAGGTTGTCAGGATAAGAGGGTGCTGATCTTATAGGGGAGGTCACAGCAGCACAGAGGATGTCAGGAGAGAAGGGTGCTAATCCTATAGGAGAGGTCTCAGCAGCACAGAGGATGTCAGGAGAGGAGGGTGCTGATCTATAGGTGAGGTCACAGCAGCACAGAGGATGTCAGGAGAGAAGGGTGCTAATCCTATAGGAGAGGTCCCAGCTGCACAGAGGATGTCAGGAGAGGAGGGTGCTGATCTATAGGGGAGATCACAGCAGCACAGAGGATGTCAGCTGGCCCCCTCTTCCCCTTATAGATGGTCCCCCTCTTCCCCCCTTATAGATGGTCCCCCTCTTCCCCCCTTATAGATGGTCCCCCTCTTCCCTATTCCCCCCTTATAGATGGTCCCCCTCTCCCCCCCTTATAGATGGTCCCCCTCTTCCCTATTCCCCCCTTATAGATGGTCCCCCTCTTCCCCCCTTATAGATGGTCCCCCTCTTCCCTATTCCCCCCTTATAGATGGTCCCCCTCTTCCCCCCTTATAGATGGTCCCCCTCTTCTCTATTCCCCCCTTATAGATGGTCCCCCTCTGCCCCCCCTTATAGATGCCCCCCCTTCCCCTGCAGATAACACACAAAAACACAACACAACTCACCTGCCATCCGTTCCCCCGTCGAGCCTCCCGCCTCCTGGTCTGTCCCCCGGCTGATGTGCGGCTGCCGGGGGTGTCCCATCCTATCCCCAGCAGCGCGCGCATCAGAGAGCTCCCCGTGCGCCAGAAGTCACAGCCAGAGGTGCACGGGGAGCTCTCTGATCCGCGCTGTCGGGGATAGGACGGGACACCCCCGACAGCCGCACATCAGCCGTGGCAGATTATAATGTGGGCGGCGTGGCATGGGCCCCCCCCGGAGCCTCGGGCGGCCGCCCAAACCGCCCATATTATAATCCGCCACTGGATTTGAGCGATTTTTCACCCTACAGTATGTGTGAGATGGGCTTAACCCCTAGGCGACCCTGGACGTACCCGTACGTCCAGAGCCGCCTCCATGTGTTCAGAGTGGGGCCGCACTCTGAACCGGCGTGGTCCCGGGTTCCGCTCGTAGCCCGGGATTGCAGATATTAGCGGGCACGGTCCGATCGCCGTGCCCGCTAATAAAGTAATCAGATGCAGCTGTCAAAGTTGACAGCTGCATCCGATTACTTGATGCAGCCGTTCCCTGGTGTCTAGTAGGGAGGATCGCTCCTCCGAGCGATCCACACATCTTACCCCGTCCGGGGATCCCGGCTCGGCACTCGATTGCTTCCGGCTGCAGCAGCCGGAAGCAATCAATGTGCCTATCTCATCGATCTATGCTGCATATCTATGCAGCATAGATCTGTATGAGAGATCAGAGTGCTTATACTAGAAGTCCCCCATGGAGAATAACCCTAACCCCAGGGGAAATAACCGTAACCCCAGGGGGGCTTCTAGTATAAGTGTAAAAGTACAAATAAAAGTGTTTAACCCCTTAACGACATCGGGCGTAAACTTACGCCCTCGCGCCCTGGTACTTGGCGCATCAGGGCGTAAATTTACGCCCGATGTTTCCCCGATCGCTGCGTGTTCACACACAGCGGTCGGGGAAGATGGCCTGCTATAAATCATAGCAGGCCATCTTAGCTTCACGGCACGGGGGGTGGTTAACACCCCCCGTGCTTACGATCGCCGCTATAGGCTGATCAATTCAGATCAGCCAATAGCGGCGATCGGAACCTTTCCGGGTCATCGGTGACCCGATGACCCGGAAAAAGATGGCGGTCGGTGCTGTCCGAGGACGGCACCGACCGCCATTACTGTAAAAAGTAATGGTGATCGCCGTGCCACCGGCCCGATCGCCGTGAACGGCCGGCCGGCCGTTCACGGCGATCGGGCCGGTGGCACGGCGATCAGAGTCCAGCAAAATAATAAATACCTGCCCTGGACCCCTCAGCTAGGTAGCGGAGGGGTCCAGAGCAGGTATTTGTACATTACTCACCTGTCCCGGGCTCCTGATCGGCGTCTTCCGGGTTCGCGGCGTCCTCCGTCATTCCGTTCGGTCTTCGGGTCTTTCCGGCGGTCCCCGTCGTCTTCTTTCGGCTATTTTCGGCTCCAGCCTCGTCATTTTCCGGATTTTGCGCTCTGCTGCCCCCTAGCGGCTGATATGTGTAATACACTTATCAGCAGCTACAGGGATATTCAGAATATAGAAAAAGGTTTTTTTTTTTTTTTCCAAATTTTTTTTTCTTCTATTTTCCGCACCCTATCGCCGCTGAGTGTTGATTAGCATCGCACGAAAGTGCGCTGCTAATCAGCAACTCCTCCTTTTTGGCGTAGGGTGTTTTTTTTCTATATCCTACTGCCACGGTCTGCTTATAAGTGCCGGACATAAGTGCGGCATTTATCAGCAACTCCTTTGTTGGCGTAGGTTTTTTTTTTATACTTACTGTAAAAAAACACGTAAAAAACACTACATTACACCACACTACATTGAATAAAGTTTGACACTACACCACTACATACCCCATATACTAGTCCCCGTATAAAGATGGCCCTCAGGGTGTTTTCAGCGTCAGAGGGATACGTTATTATTGCCTCCGACACCGAAACAGCCAGTGAGGATGAATGGGGGGATCCTTCTTTCCTCCATTCATCCTCATCATCCTCATCATCCTGTGACGTGTCTGGGGGTAGCGTAGCGTACGCTGCCCCCCAGACACGTCTTTTCCGCCAGTACCGTCCCAATAAGAGATCACGGTATGGTGTGAAATTCTACAAACTCTGTGAGAATACCTCTGGGTACACTTACAGATTTGGGGTACGTGCACACTGCGGAATGGCGAACGATAACCCTTTGTGCATTCCGCAGCTGGCACCCACCGGCGGACTGATGGAGGCGCGTGTCTCTACCCGTGTCATAGACTCCATTCTATGCACGGGCGGAATCCGTCGTCCATCCAAAGAATGAACACATTGGACGGAGAGCGGAATCCGCCCGTGCATAGAATGGAGTCTATGACACGTGTGGAGATGTGCGCCTGCATCAGTCCGCCGGTGGGTGCCAGCTGTGGAATGCACGAAGGGTTATCTGTCGCGATTCCGCAGTGTGCATGTACCCTTAGAGTGTATGTAGGAAGGGACACCCGAATGCAGCCCCCAGATGCCCCCTCCCCCCCCCCATCCTCGGAGTTAGTGGGAAGATCGTCCGGGAACTGATCTTCCCACTGCTGGATAAAGGTCACCACCTGTACGGGGATAACTTTTATACCAGCACCCCCTCTTCTGGTCCCTCGCTGCCCGAGCTACTGTAGCTTGCGGCACGATCCGAACATATCAGAAGTAGTAATAGTGCCCTAATATTTAGCAGCCATGGAGCGGACCCAGCGCTTCTGGATATGAAGGACCCCGTATCGCACCAGGACAACATTTTCCAGGTGACGTCCCCCACACTGGAGAACAGGAGACCCCAGAAGAAGTGCAGTGTGGCGTAACAGGGGGATCAGTAAGGACACCATTTTCCAGTGTGACACCTGTCCTGATCCCCCCGGCCTCTGCATACTGGATCGCTCCAAGGCGCACCACACGTCACTGGGGTTCTACATTATCTAAATTCTGTCCCTTATTCCTATTTCAGGGGTCACGTTGATCCAGGGATTATTCTGATCGCCATTATGGAGTCGGGAAGGAATTTTTCCCCTGTGATGAGGCTACTGTCGTCTGCCTTATGAGGGGTTTTTTTTGCCTTCCTCTGGATCAACACAGGTTGAATTTGATGGACACCTGTCATTTCCAACCTTATAAACTAATAATTGGCCTAATACCCCCAAAATAAATTAGAATTGTCCCTTTTCCCCAGCTAAGTAGGTATGGCCGCCATTCCCATTAGAGGATGCCATGATGCAATTACAAAGCCTCTGTGCGGCCAGGACAGTAGAAACCCCCCACAAGTGACCCCATTCTGGAAACTACACCCCATAAGGAATCTAACAAGTGGGGCAGCGGGGATATGGCCCCCTGGTGACGGCCACATTTGGGACGTGAAAATGAAAAAAATTGTATTTTTTATTTTCTTGGCACATGTTCTACGTAAGTGCCCGTCACCAGTGGGGTCCATATGCTCACTGCACCCCTTGTTAGATTCCTTATGGGGTGTAGTTTCCAGAATGGGGTCACTTGTCGGGGGTTTCTACTGTCCTGGCAGCACAGGAGCTTTGTAATTGCGACATGGCCTCCATCCTCCATTCCAGCCTCTAAATGGCGCTCTGTCCCTTTGGTGACTTGCCCTGTGCCCATATGGCACATTATGCCCACATGTGGGGTATTTTCGTACTCAGGGGAAACTACCCTACACGTTTTGTGTTCATTTTCTTTTTTAACCCCTTGTGGAAATGGAAAAAAATCAAGGCTAGACCAACATTTAGTGTAATTTTTGTAAAATTTTTACTCTAAATCATTAATCTTGTCATGTTTTTTCATTTTCACAAGGGGCTAAAAGATAAAAAAAACATTTAATGTGTAGAGCAATTTCCCCTGAGTACGGAAATACCCCACATGTGGACATAAAGCGCCATGCGGGTGCAGGGTAAGCCTCCGAAGGGAAGAAGCGCCATTTGGTTTTTGAAGGCTGGATTTGGATGGAATGGATTTCGAGGGGCCATGTTGCATTCAAAAGGCCCCTGTGTTGCCAAGACAGTTGAAACCCCCCACAAGTGACCCCATTATGGAACTGCACCCCTCAAGGAATGTAACAAGGGGTGTAGTGAGCATATGGACCCCACTGGTGACGGACACAAATGTGGAACAATGTGGCGTGAAAATGAAATATTACATTTTTTACACTATAATGTTGGTTTAGCCTTGAATATATCATTTTCACAAGGGGTTAAAAGAGGGGAAAAAAACAAAATGTGTAGCGCAATTTCCCCCGAGTCCGTAAATACCCCACATGTGGACATAAAGCACCATGCGGGTGCAGGGCAAGCCTCCGAAGGGAAGGAGCGCCATTTGGATTTTGGAGGTTGGATTTGGCTAGAATGGATGATGAACGCCATGTCGCATTTACAGAGCCCTCGTGCTGCCAAAACACTGGAAACCCCCCACAAGTGACCCCATTCTGGAAACTGCAGCCCTCAGGGAATCTAACAAGGGGTGCAGTGAGGATATGAACCCCTTGATGACGGGCACATTTGTGCTGTAAAAGTGAAAAAATGAAATTTTTCCCTTTCACGTCACATTATTCCACATTTGTGCCCGTCACCAGTGGGGTCCATATGCTCACTGCACCCCTTGTTAGATTCCTTGAGGGGTGTAGTTTCCAGAATGGAATCACTTGTGGGGGGTTTCCAGTGTCTTGGCAGCACGAGGGCTCTGTAAATGCGACATGGCCCTTGAAATCCTTTTCAGTGAAATCCAGCTTCCAAAAGCCAATTGGCGCTCCTTCCCTTTGGAGGCTCGTCCTGCGCCCCCTTGGCACTCTATCGCCACATGTGGGGTATTTCTGTACTCGGGAGAAACTGCGCTACACATTTTTTGTCTTTTTTTGCCTCTTATCCCTTTAAGAAAATGAAAAATTGAAGGCTAGAACAACGTTTTAGTGTAAAAAATAAATTTTTCTTTTTTCACGCCATATTGTTCGGAAAATCTGTGAAGCACCTGTGGGGTCCAGATGCTCACCGCACCCCTTGTTACATTCCTTGAGGGGTGCAGTTTTCTAAATGGTGTCCCTTTAGGGGTGTTTTTTAGGTTTTGACACCCCAGAGCCTCTGCCAACCTGAAGTGGTACAGTCAAAAATGACCAAATATAACGGAGGCGTTGAAATTCACTAGGCGCTCCCTTATATCTGAGGCTTGTGGTTGCGTCAAGTAGCGCAATAGGGCCACATATGGGGTATTTCTATAAACTGCAGAAACGGGGCAATAATTATTGGGGTGCATTTCTCTGGTAATAGGTTTATAATTATGAAAAATATTGGATTACAATAAAATCTCTGCAGAGAAAATTAAAATTTTCAAATTCCTTACACACTTAGCTTTTATTTCTGTGACTCCCCTAAAGGGTTAAAACACTTTCTGGATGTGCTTTTGCAGAGTTTGGGGGGTGCAGTTTCTGAAATTGGGTGCTTTGTGGGGCTTTCTAACATACAGGCCCCTCAAATACACTTTAAACCTGAACAGGTCCCTAAAAATATCTGATTTTGAAATTTTACTGAAAATTTGGAAATTTGCTGCTAATGTTTTAAGCTTCCTATCGTCTAAAAAAAATGAAAGATCGTTTAATAAATGCCGCCAACATAAAGTAGACATGTTGCTAATGCTATTTAATATATAATTTATGTGGTATAACCACTTTCTGTATACGCAAAAAAGTTTCAAAGTTGGAAAAATGCATTTTTTCACATTTTTTCACATTATTTGGGTTTTTTTCATAAAGATTTGTTATGAGTATCGACTCCAATTTACCAGAAATGTAAAGTACAATATGTCACGAGAAAACAATCTCAGAATCAGCCGGATAGGTAAAAGCATCCCGAAGTTATTAATGACTAAAGTGACACTGGTCATATTCATAAAATTTGTCTCTGTCATTAAGGCCATTTCAGGCTCTGTCCTTAAGGGGTTAATAAACAAAAGTTATTAATAAAAAGCCCCCTCACCTAATAAAAGTTTGAATCACCTCCTTTTCCCATGTTATAAATAAAAATAAATAAATAAACATGTTTGGTACCGCGTGCGCAATCGCCCAAACTAAAACATTCCAAAATGCAAAATTGCGCATTTTTGGTCGCATCAAATCCAGAAAAGTCGAATATGCGCAATCAAGGTATCGATAGAAAGATCACATCATGGCGCAAAAAATGACACCTCACACAGCCCCATAGACCAAAGGATAACAGCGCTATAAGCCTGGGAATAGAGCGATTTTAAGGAACATATATTTGTTAACAATGGTTTGAATTTTTTGCAAGCCATCAAATAAAATAAAGTTATACATGTTACATATCGTTATAATCGTAACAACTTGAGGAACATATTTAACAAGTCAGGTTTACCCCAGGGTGAATGGCGTAAAAATGAAAAAAAACCAAATAAAAGAAATGCAGGGGTTTTTTTTCAATTTCACCACACATTGAATTTTTTCTGGTTTCGCAGTGTACTTTATGCAAAAATTCAGCCTGTCATTGCAAAGTACAGTTAGTGGCGCAAAAAATAAGAGCTCATGTGGGTTTCTAGGTGGAAAAATGCAAGTGCTATGGCCTTTTAAGCACAAGGAGGAAAAACCGAAAACGGAAAAATTTAAATTGGCCCGGTCCTCTAAAGGAGCTGCATTTACACGGAACGATTTTCCAACCAAATCGTTGCTACAAAATCGTTAAACGATCGATTGGGCGAATTATCGCTCTGTGTAAACGCATCATAAGTTATCTTTCCAACAAATTTTCTAACGATTTATTCGTCTAATGCTGCGTTTGCATGGAACGATTATTGTTTGAATTTCCGCAATAACGATCGCATTTGAGCGATAATCAATCCGTGTAAACACAGCAGACGATCAAGCGACGAGCGAGAAAACGTTCTTTTTGATCTTTCAACATGTTCTCCAATGGTCGCTAAAAATTCGCAGATCGCTTCGTGTAAACGGTCTTTCAAAGATTCACCCTATCTGAAAGATGGACTTAAGTGATCTTAAATAACGCAATAACGATTTAACTATTTATTTGTCTAAATGCTGATTGTTATAAAAACTAAATTGTTGCTTCAAAATCGTTAAACGATAGATTGGGCGAATTATCGCTCCGTCTAAACGCAGCCTTTACACAGACAGATTTATCTGACAGATTTTTTAAGCCAAAGCCAGGAATGGATTTGAAAAGAGGAGAAATCTCAGTCTTTCCTTTTTGACCTGTTCTCTGTTTTTAGTATGTTCCTGGCTTTGGCTTTAATAATCTGACAGATAAATCTGTCTGTGTAAACGCACCATTAGATCAAGCAATGCTCCCTAGGGAAACATGTTTCGAGGCTCTTTCATGGGTTGGACACAGGGAAGCTACTTCCAATAGGTGGTAATAGAGAGAGAGATTTTTTTTTTCCTATTGGAGATGAGCAAAGTTTCAAATTCTTACTGTATATACGGCTACTCACCCACCCAAACCACACTATAACTAAAAGTGCGGCCCCTGATATTAGCACCTGGAGGCCACATATTCTGTCAATTGGTGCTTAGCAATACAGCACAACTCACAAGGCAGGACCTTGCCGGACAGCCCTGGCCAGATGCCGCTAGAGGCTGCCTTCACACTGCCTCTTTTTCTTAGGAAAACACCAATAAAAATGCTATGGCGTTTTTTTTTGTTTTTTTTTAAACTTATGCAGCAAGATGTTAGCTGGGAATCAATGAAAGTTTATGATTACCCTGACACACATAGGGGGGGATTTATCAAACATGGTGTAAAGTAAAACTGGCTCAGTTGCCCCTAGCAACCAATCAGATTCCACCTTTCATTTTCCAAAGAGTCTGTGAGGAATGAAAGGTGGAATCTGATTGGTTGCTAGGGGCGACTGAGCCAGTTTCACTTTACACCATGGTTGATAAATCTCCCCCATGGTGTTTTTATTTTGTGGAGTCTCTCTCTCCTCTCTGGCCATTTTGTAGTTCTGTGGCAGTTTTACAAAAACTGGGGCTTTGGCAGGTTTTCAGCGTTTTTTTTTCTCCCGTAGACTTCAATGGAAGTCTTCAGCTCCACTAAAAGACACCATAGCCTATGCATACGGCGGTTTTAGTGGCGCTTTTCAGGGAGAAAAGCGCCAATGTCTTGTCCCCAGGGGGGTAACTTGACCCCCTGTGGACCGGACAGTGGTCTGGGGGGGGGGGGGGGGGGGGGGGGTGACAGTCTGGTCCACAGGGGTTAAATGAACTATGCCATTCTTCTCCCCCTCCTCCAGTTTTAGGTGTGCTGTATCTGCCACTGGCTCCAGCAAGAAAAGGGTCACTTAACTCCTTCCTTTCTGGAGCAGGTGCATTCAGGTTGGTATTTTGCCAAGTCCATGTTGCGGGAAAAGTCTCAAAGAAACTTTTACACGTAGGACCAAAAATGAGTCTGAAATGGCAGAAAAAACACCATGCACTACAGTGGCATTTTTTTGTAGCGTAAAAAACCTATGTGTGAGGGCACCCTGATGGTGAAACAGGATAGCGGTGGGTGGGCAATGTAATATCACTGTCTGGCCATGGAATAAGAGCACAAGGGGAGCACACAGATAATCCTGCTCTCTACAGGGCTGTATTACAGTAGATCAGCTGTGTGAAGGATGGAAAACATCAATGTAGGCGGAGAAAGAGGCAGATGACACAGGGTAATGCTGCGTTTACACAGGACGATTATCGTGCGAATTTGCACGATAACGATCGAATTCGAACGATAATCGTACGTGCAGCAAACGATCAAACGACGAGCGAGAAAACGTTTATTTTGATCTTTGAACATGTTCTTAAATTGTCGTTTGTCGTTCGCAAAAAAATCGCAGATCGTTCCGTGTAAACAGTCGTTCACCTATTTTACCTATGTGCGAGATAGGCTTAAGCGATCGCAAAACGATCGCAAAATGTGTCAGATAATCTTTCTGTGTAAATGGATCCTTATGCTTCGTTTACACAAAGCGATAATTCGCCCAATCGATTGTTTAACAATTTTGAAGCAACGATTTGGTTTTTATAACGATCAGCATTTAAACCAATAAATCGTTAGAAAAATCGTTAGAAAATTCGGAAGAAAAATTGTTATTGCGATATAACTTAGAAAAGAAGTAGCGGAAGGGCACTCACCATAAAACATAACTTTTATTGCAGCTTCATAAAATCAGTCCATTCTTTTTAGGTGATGCAGACGCCAGCACCATGAGGTGAACAACACGTCACGTGTTGTTCACCTCATGGTGCTGGCGTCTGCATCACCTAAAAAGAATGGACTGATTTTATGAAGCTGCAATAAAAGTTATGTTTTATGGTGAGTGCCCTTCCGCTACTTCTTTTCTAAGTTATGATTCATGCTGTCTCACTTCAATAGGAACGGAGCACCCCATAATATCTGTATGTTAAGGGCATCATTATTAAACAGGATATCCTCATAAGACCGTGTTCATATTGCGATAGTGCCGGTCACTATTTCTCACTACTGGACGATTGTTATTGTGATAGTTTTTAAGATCGCTTAAGCCCATCTTTTACATAGAGTGAATCTTTGAAATAGTGTTTACACTAAGGGCCCTATTCCACGGGCCGATGGGGGCCCGATCAATGATGTAAACGAGCGCCGATCTGCTAGATCGCCGCTCGTTTACTGGGCCTATTCCACGGCCTGATGATCATTGAGCGAGGGCTGCAGGGACATCGTTACCGATGTCCTTGCAGCCCTTGCAGCATACATTACCTGCAAGGCTTCTCCTCCGCTCTGTCTGCTGACAGGCCACTCAGCCAATCACAGGCCGCGGCGGTCCCGGCCTGTGATTGGCTGAGCGCTCCGTCAGCTGATAGGCCATTCTGAAGCTAGAGCACGCGGGACCCGGGGAGGAAGACAGAGCGGAGGAGAAGCCTTGCAGGTAATGTATGGTGCTGCTTCTCAAATCATCGGTCGCCCGCTGCACACCGCTATTCCAACGTAGTGATGCGCGGTGGCAGAACGGTGCTTTTAGATCTGGCCCTAAATGAATGATTCGGCCGATTATTGTTCCTGTGAAATAGGGCCCAAAGCGATCTGTGAATTTTTAGCGAACGACAATTTGAGAACATGTTAAAATATCAAAATGAACGATTTTTCGCTCGTCGCTTGATCATTTACTGTGTTTACACAGAACAATTATCGCTCAAATGCGATCGTTATTGCGAAAATTCAAGCGATAATCGTTCCGTGTAAACGCAGCATAACATGGGACGATTATTGGCCGCATTCGGCCAATATTGGCTGTTACGGCCGATAATCGTCCCGTGTAATAGAAGGCAACGATCAGCCGAAATGAAAGGCTGATCATTGCAGCCGTTTGTCTTTCAACATGTTGAAAGACAAATGACTCATATAGCAGTGATCTGCTGCTGTCACTCTGCGGAATAGGAGAGTCAGCAGCAGATCGCTGCAATGGGCTGCCCGGAGATTCTAGCAATCACCAGGGCAGGGCAGCCCCCCCCCAATGCCCCAAATGCTCTTAAAGGGGTTATCCAGCGCTGCAAAAACATGGCCACTTTCCTCCAGAGACAGCAGTACTCTTGTCTCCAGCTTTGGCGCGGTTTTGCTGCTCAGTTCCATTGAAGTGAATGGAGCTTAATTGCAAACCGCACCTGAACTGGAGACAAGAGTCGTGTTGTCTCTGAAAGAAAGCGGCCATGTTTTTGTAGCACTGGATAACCCCTTTAAAGGGTTGTCCAGCAAAAAAAAAATTCTTTCAAATCAACAGGTGTCAGAAAGTTATATAGATTTGTCATTTACTTCTATTTAACAATTTTAAGTCTTCCTATACTTATCAGCTGCTGTACATCCTGCAGGAAGTGCTGTATTTTCTCCAGTCTGACACAGTGCTCTCTACTGCCTTCTCTGTCCATGTCAGGAGAGGTTTTTTATGGGGATTTGCTGCTGCTCTGGACGGTTCCTGACATGGAGAGAGGTGGCAGCAGAGAGCTGTCTGAATGTAAATAAACAACACTTCCTGCAGGACATACAGAAGCTGATAAGTATGGGAAGACTTGAATTTTTTAAATAGAAAAAAAAATTACAATTCTATATAACTTTCTGACACCAGTTGATTTAAAAGAAAAAAAATCTCTGCTGGACAACCCTTTTAAGCCACATATGGGCAATTAGGAAATTAATCCAGAATGTGGGGGAGAAGAAAAATCTTAATAACAGCGATCTACTCATAAGGTAGAGAGCTTCTGCGGCATATTAGCAGCTTCTCTGGGCAGAACCTGCTTTAAAAGCGTCACCTAGGAAAACACAGATGCTTTCTTCCTAAAACAGTGCCACAACTTGCCATGTTAGAAAGCCTTTGACATATCACACAGACATAATATGGAAAGGTTTGATTGCTGAGATCTACACTGATCGGCGCTCATCTCCTGCAGTAAGACAGGAAGTCAGAGAGAAGAGCTTCAGTGAGCGCTTCTTCCAGCTGTAGCTAACAGCGGTGGAGGCGTGAACGCCCAGACCCTGACCCATGAAAACATTTGACATATCTCATGTCTACAGATGTTCCAAGTAACAGGGACAATTTATTACAGACACAGTGCTGGAAGAAAGTGAAATGCACCTTAACCCTTGCTTGGTGAAACTTGTGTTTGACCCCCACCTCAGCCCCCCTCCCCCCTCCCCCCCAACTGAACATTACATACTGACCACCTCTCCATTACAAACTATAGGGAAAGCAGCCTCACAGAACAGATAAACCCAGTAGTGTAGTCATGTGACCAACGTATTACCCAATCAGCGTGTTGACCCCTCCCCCACGCAATCATGAGACACGTGACAGCCCGCCCTTGCGCAGTCATAAGTGACGTCTGCGTCTGACCGCACATTAAGTGACACGTGACAGTGATAACGTTATATACCTGACCAAGTGACGGGATAATCACTGTTGTTATGGGAACTACGTAACATTCTGATGGTAGGCTCGACCAGACAGGAGCTGCAGTACACCGTGCACTCGTGCAGCCGCTAAAGACAGTAACCTGCGGACAAAGGCTCCATCTAGCGGTCACCGGTGAATATAACAGCCGTATGTATAGTGCTTTTGTATACTTATTAACTCCTGTGGTGTCATATACATATATGTATCTAGCCAGGGGCTGGCTGGCAAATTTTAGCCCGGGGGGCAAGTACACAACACTGGCCCATGAGTAGCAGGCTGGCAGCCCATCCTTAAAGGACCACTCTGGCCTCTTACCTCTTACCTATAACATCTTCGGTCCTTCCAGTCATTGGTGACCAAATATCCTACTGTGCCCTGTGAAAGGGTCAGAACTCACTTTCCTGTATAAGTCTATGGGGCGGCTCAGTGATGACACAGAACGGTCCCATAGACAGATGCTAGGAAAGCTGGGTGACCTCTATCATACTGAGTACAAGATGCTGGAAAGCTGGGTGACCTCCATCATACTGAGTATAAGATGCTGTGAAAGCTGGGTGACCTCCATTATACTGAGTATAGGATGGTGGGAAAGCTGGGTGACCTCCATTATACTGAGTATAGGATGGTGGGAAAGCTGGGTGACCTCTATCATACTGAGTATAAGATGCTGTGAAAGCTGGGTGACCTCCATTATACTGAGTATAGGATGGTGGGAAAGCTGGGTGACCTCTATCATACTGAGTATAAGATGCTGGAAAGCTGGGTGACCTCCATCATACTGATTATAAGATGCTGGGAAAGCTGGGTGACCTCCATGATACTAAGTATAAGATGCTGTGAAAGCTGGGTGACCTCCATTATACTGAGTATAGGATGGTGGGAAAGCTGGGTAACCTCCATCATACTGACTACAAGATACTGGGAAAGCTGTGTGACCTCCATCATATTTAGTATAAGATGCTGGGAAAGCTGGGTGACCTCCATCCTACTGAGTATAAGATGGTGGAAAAGCTGGTGACCCCCATAATACTGTGTACAAGATGCTGGAAAGCTGGGTGACCTCCATCATACTAAGTATAAGATGGTGGAAAAGCTGGTGACCCCCATAAAACTGTGTACAAGATGCTGGAAGGCTGGGTGACCTCCATCATACTGAGTATAAGATGGTGGGAAAGCTGGGTGACCTCCATCATACTGAGTATAAGATGGTGGGAAAGCTGGGTGACCTCCATCATTCTGAGTATAAGATGGTGGGAAAGCTGGGTGACCTCCATCATACTGAGTATAAGATGGTGGGAAAGCTGGGTGGCCTCCATCATACTGAGTATAAGATGGTGGGAAAGCTGGGTGACCTCCATCATACTGAGTATAAGATGGTGGGAAAGCTGGGTGACCTCCATTATACTGAGGATAAGATGGTGGGAAAGCTGGGTGACCTCCATTATACTGACTACAAATACAAGATGCTGGGAAAGCTGCCTGACCCTCATTATACTGACTACTACGCAAGATGCTGGGAAAGCTGGGGTTACTGTATTTTTACAATAGTTTATATCACTCGATGTACTTCTGTATATATGTCTCCTCTATGTACTCCTGTGTAGGTCTCCTCTTGTATATATGTATCATCTATATACTTCTGTATATACGTCTCCTCTATGTACTGCTGTATATATGTATCCTCTATGTCCTCCTGTATATATGCCTCCTCTATGTACTCCTGTATATATATATGTATACTCTATGTACTCTTGTATATATATATGTATCCTCTATGTACTACTGTATATATGCCTCCCCCTGTATATATGTATCCTCTATGTACTGCTGTATATATGCCTCCCCCTGTATATATGTATCCTCTATGTACTGCTGTATACATGTATCCTCTATTTACTGCTGTATATATGTATCCACTATGTACTCCTGTATATATGTATCCTCTATGCCCTCCTGTATATATGTATCCTCTATGTAGCAGGGACACATGCAGGCAGGGGCATTTCCGGGATAAGCGAGGGGGGGGGGTAGCGGGACACATGGTGCCTCCATCTAGGTAGAGTGTAGTAGTGGAGGTATAGTGGATAATGGGTGTAGTAGTACAGGTAAAGATGAGGGGTGAGGTAGTACAGGTATAGATATGGGGGGTATTAGTAATACTGATGAGGGGGATTAGTAGTACAGGTATAGATGTGGGCTGTAGTAGTACAGGTAAAGATGAGGGGTGTAGTAGGAATAAAGGTATAGATGAGAGGTGACAGGGGCATACTGGGGGAAACTGGGGCAGCTGGGGATGACTGGGAGAGCTGGGGGTGTACGGGGCAAACTGGGGGGTGAGTGGGGCAGCTGGGGGTGACTGAGGGGGACTGGGGCAAACTGGGGTTGACTTAAGCGGGACTGGGGCAGTTGGAGTTGACTGAATGAGGACTAGGGCAGACTGGGGGTGACTGAAGGGGGACTGGGGCAGACTTGGGCGACTGAGGGGGGACTGGGCAGACTGTGGATGACTGAGAGGGACTGGGGCAGACTGGGGTGACTGGGCAGACTGTGGATGACTGAGGGGGACTGGGGGTGACTCTAGGGGGACTGGGGCAGCTGGGGGTGACAGAGGGGGACTGAGGCAGACTGGGGGTGACTCTAGAGGGATTGGGCAGCTGGGGGTGATTGGGGCAGGAGTGCACATATCCCTCCTCCTCTCACCCCGGCAAACAGGTTCCCCTCCCGGCCACACGTGCAGGTCCCCGGTCTCTGAAGCAGGCCACAGGGACTGTAGAGGTGATAGCGTCACTGCCATTACTGGAGCTGTACAGCGGGATCGGGGGATGCAGATCCCGCTGTTCAGCTCCAGGACCCGAAGCAACGTTATCACCACTACAGTCCCTGCAGCCTCCTCCAGAGACTGGGGACCTGCACGTGTGGCCGGGAGGGGAGCAGGACATGATATGTATAGCTGGGGTAGGTCAGTCGCGGCTCTGTTAGGCGAACTGCCGACCGCCCTGCACCTCACCTCCGGCCCGACACTCCACGCACCGCCGCCCGCCATGCACCTCACCTCCGCGCCGCCTGCTTGACCTGCACCTCTTGCCCGGCCGCCAACCCGTCACTCTACGCTGCTCCACCTGCAATGATTTTTTGTGAAAATTGAATTTACGGTTTTAATCGAAATTGATTCTAACCTTCTGGGCAAATTAATTTGATTAATCGCCCAGCCCTAACTCCTCTGTATGTATGTATCCTCTATGCACCCCTGTATATATGTCTCCTCCTGTATATATGTATCCTCTGTATGTCTCCTCCTGTATATATGTCTCCTCCTGTATGTATGTATCCTCTATGTACCCCTGTATATATGTCTCCTCCTGTATATATGTATCCTCTGTATGTCTCCTCCTGTATATAAGTCTCCTCCTGTATATATGTATCCTCTATGTACCCCTGTATATATGTCTCCTCCTGTATATATGTATCCTCTGTATGTCTCCTCCTGTATATATGTCTCCTCCTGTATATATGTATCCTCTATGTACCCCTCTGTATGTCTCCTCCTGTATATATGTATCCTCTATGTACCCCTCTGTATGTCTCCTCCTGTATATACATATCCTATATGTACCCCTGTATATATGTCTCCTCCTGTATATATGTATCCTCTGTATGTCTCCTCCTGTATATATGTCTCCTCCTGTATATATGTATCCTCTATGTACCCCTGGTAAAGTCCAAGGTTGGAACAGCGGAACCTCCCAGGGATGCACAGTCTCCGTCAGGTGGGCCCACACCTGATACTCAATAGCGAAAAAGAAATGGTGTGGAGACAGCATCCATCCAGTGAAAAAATATTTTTACTTTATTTTAAGCCATTGCATATAAAAAGATTACCGACGTTTCGGCTCTAACACTCCTGAGCCTTTCTCAAGTGTTAGAGCCGAAACGTCGGTAATCTTTTTATATGCAATGGCTTAAAATAAAGTAAAAATATTTTTTCACTGGATGGATGCTGTCTCCACACCATTTCTTTTTCTCTATGTACCCCTGTATATGTCTCCTCCTGTATATATGTATCCTATATGTACCCCTGTATAGATGTATCCTCCTGTATATATGTATCCTCTATGTACCCCTGTATATATGTCTCCTCCTGTATATATGTATCCTCTATGTACCCCTCTGTATGTCTCCTCCTGTATATATGTATCCTATATGTACCCCTGTATAGATGTATCCTCCTGTATATATGTATCCTCTATGTACCCCTGTATATATGTCTCCTCCTGTATATATGTATCCTCTATGTACCCCTCTGTATGTCTCCTCCTGTATATATGTATCCTCTATATACTCCTCAGTATGTCTCCTCTTGTATATATGTATCCTCTATGTACCCCTGTATATATGCCTCCTCCTGTATATATGTATCCTCTATGTACCCCTGTATATATGCTTCCTCCTGTATACATGTATGCTCTATATACTCCTCTGTATGTCTCCTCCTGTATATATGTATCCTCCTGTGTAGGTCTCCTGTATATATGTATCCTCCTGTGTAGGTCTCCTGTATATATGTATCCTCCTGTGTAGGTCTCCTGTGTATATGTATCCTCTATGTCAGGGAGGGGGAACCTTGGCTCTTCAGCTGTTGCAAAACTACAACTCCCATCATCCATGGACAGCCTATCGCTCTCCAGCTATGATGGGAGTTGTAGTTTTGCAGCAGCTGGAGAGCCTTGGTCCCCTCCCCCTGCCCTATGGCCTGCTATGTAGATGTCCTCCTGTGTAGGTACCTGGCTTCCTGCAGACACCATCTTCTCTGTCTTCAGGCTCTTCTAGCCCAGTTGCAGAAGAACCAGCTGGGAGGAGAGAGCGGCCTCTGGTGGCCGGAGGAAGATACTGCCTACAGCAGTTTGCTTTTTACCATAAGCCTCTTAGGCTTATAGAAAGCATAGTGGCCATACAGGGGGCGGGGCTTACCGGCATGGGGGCGGGGCTTCGGCGGCCGCTTCCATCACAGTCCGGATCCACCACAGCCACAGGTAAATATGACTGAAGAGGGCGGGGCTGTAAGCAGGGGAGGCACTGAGGACTCCAGCCAGCTGTCAGCCGCCATGCGGCCCTGACAACTGGGGGAAGACCGGCCCAGGGGGCATATGCCCCCCTGCCCCCCGGCCCAGCCCGCCCCTGTATCTAGCCTATGTCTGCTATTGGGACACAACAGTAAGACAGCGTTACGGCATATAGTAAACTAGCAAGATCGCAGCTGACGGGGCTGCAGAGCGGCAATCAGCCAGCAGCGGGCACTGCTATAATACTAGAGAACGACCATAGCAGCAGGCAGCCTGTGTAGCAATAGCGCCATCTGTCGGCCAATCCTAGGTATGACGTGTCTGCATCTGCTCTGCTATTACTGTGTATGTTATCACTGCAGAAATAATGTACCGTATACTGCAAGTAAGAAACACAGCATGGCATAAATATTTTCACAATATTCTGTAGATATAAATAATGCTGCCATATAGGGTACACAGAACACAACATTCTAATTAATGTATATATATATATATATATATATATATATATATATATATTCTATATACATCTTGGGGGAGATTTATCAAACATGGTGTAAAGTGAGACTGGCTCCATTGCCCCTAGCAACCAATCAGATTCCACCTTACGGTTGCTAGGGGCAACTCAGCCAGTTTCACTTTACACCATGTTTGATAAATCTCTCATATATATATATATATATATATATATATATATATATATATATATAATGACTACAGATATTGATTATGCAGCCCCTATTAGTAGTCCGCTACTATATAGTAACACGCTGGCAGAGGCATCTAGATGCTTAGAATTAGTGATAGAGCAAGGTCTGGGGTCCCGTCGGCTCCTCCATGATGCAATACATTGGGTTCTCAATACATCTGGCTCATCTTCCTCTAATGTAGTGTTACCTTAGACCATGGGTCTCCAAACTGCGGCCCTACAGCTGTTGCGAAACCACAGTTCCCGTCATGCCTGGACAGCTAAAGCTTTGGATTTGGCTGTCCAGGCATGATGGGAAATGTAGTTTTGCAACATCTGGAGGGCAGCAGTATAAAGACCCATGGGTTAGGGCCACCATAAAGAACTACATTCCCAGTAATTCCCTCTCAGTACTTATTGATGGAACTGACTGCACGAGGTCTAGTAAATGCAATAGAGGGGTAGTTCACAAAAAATTCTTTCAAATCAATTGGTGCAAAAGATTTGTAATTTACTTCTATTAAAAAAAAAAAAAAATCTCACGTATTCCAGTACTTATAAGCTGCTGTATGTCCTGCAGGAAGTGGTGTATTTTTCCCAGTCTGACACACTGCTCTCTGCTGCCACCTCTGTCCGAGACAGGAACTGTCCAGAGCAGTAGCAAATTCCATAGAAACCTCTCCTGCTCTCCAGACTGGAAAGAATACACCATTTCCTGCAGGGCATACAGCAGCTGTAAGTACTGGAAGACTGGTGATTTTTTTTTTTTTTTTTTTTATAGAAGTAAATTACAAATCTCTGGCACCAGTTGATTTGAAAGTTTTTTTGTGAACTACCCTTTAACCTGTTTAGACCTTGAGATGATTTTGCTGCTTGACCTATACTGTGGTATACCTGCATTGAACTCTACTAGTGACGGCCTGACCAATACTCTTTGTAATGACAGTGCCCATACATTAGCATACATCATTGGTGATATCCGCTCTTGTATCTCTGTCCATGTGCCCAAACACAACTTCACTGGCCGAACTGGTATTGTAGAAAATAACCCCCAGCCGCTTCCTGCAAAACAACTGGTAAATGATTGACAAGCTTTGACTTGTTATAGTGGGGTTAGACATAGCAAGTGGAATTGTGGAACAGGTTTTAAAGGGGTACTCTAGTGATTTTTTTTTTTATATACACATTATAATTTACTTTTAGTTAAAAATGTCTAGTCTTCCAGTACTTATCAGTTGCCGTATGTCCTGCAGGAAGTGGTGTATTCTTTCCAGCATGACACAGTGCTATCTGCCGCCGCCTCTGTCCACAGCAGTTGGAAATCCCAATAGAAAACCTCTCCTGCTCTGGACAGTTCCGGTCTTGGACAGAGGTGGCAGCAGAGAGCACTATGTCAGGCTGGAAAGAATACACCACTTCCTGCAGGACATACAGCAGCTCATAAGTACTGGAAGGCAAAGGCTAAAGATTTTTAAAAACACGTAAATTACACATCTATATAACTTTCTGACACCAGTTGATTTATTTCTTTTTGCTGGACAATCCCTTTAAGGAACATCCTTGTCTTGTAGCTGAAATAGTAGAATCCCCAGATGTTCTTTTTGACATTGTAGTAAATGGACCTAGGGTTCAGGTGTCATGGCAGTAATGACAGGTTCCCATGTGTTCCCTATTCCTAGCACCCCCTACCAGTCATGGGAATGGGGGTCTCCTGACCCTTATCTGACCACATTGTTGGGTCATGGCGGCTTCAGCCTCATTGACCTGGGGGACATAGCCCAATGGCAGTGCCTCTCTTGGCAGGATGGCCAGATAGCACCGCCCCTCCCCTCTGTATAGATACATAACACACAGAAATACTAAAGGTCACACACACTTGCTATAACCCCTCCACAATGTGAGGCACACACAAACTCTGTCCCCAGTAGCATACCCGTACTGTCACATGACGCACTTCTCTCACTGTCCACTAGTGCAGCCGCCCCTCTATAAATATATATAGTCAACTATAAATGCCCCGCCCACTTTTATTGGTGTCGCCAATCGCTGCTCCCCAGCTTCCTGGTTTATCAGTATTGTGGGCGTGGCGTCTCGCGCAGTGGGCGTCCGCTCTGTCCCACTTCCCGCGAGGTTTGGCACCTGGGCGGGCTCGGCCGGAAGTGGCTCGCGGTCTTCGGTGTTCGTGTCCTCCCCGTCAGACAGTGAGAAGCGGCGGCAGCGGAGCGGGTCGGAGATCTCAGTCTCCTTCCCCGGCATCATGAGCTTCCTCTTGTGAGTAGCGGGTGGAGGGGGAAGAGGGAAGTTGTGAGGGGGAGGCCCCGGCTGTCAGGCCCGCAGGCACCATCACCCGGGGGGCTGCTCTCCTCAGCTGGGGGCTGTCATGGCTGCGTGTGGGGGAGGGGAAGAACTCAGACACCACTTGAGGGAAGTGCAGGTGACCCCCAGCAGCCGAAAGTCCTGACACTTCCATCATGGCAGCAATCCGATACTGTATATCCTCATCTAACCTGTCACTGCACATGGAGTGCCCCTGTGCTGCCATGGGGTGCCCCTGTGCTGCCATGGGGTGCGGTGCCCCTGTGCTGCCATGGGGTGCCCCTGTGCTGCCATGGGGTGCCCCTGTGCTGCCATGGAGTGCCCCTGTGCTGCCATGGGGTGCCCCTGTGCTGCCATGGGGTGCCCCTGTGCTGCCATGGGGTGCCCCTGTGCTGCCATGGGGTGCCCCTGTGCTGCCATGGGGTGCCCCTGTGCTGCCATGGGGTGCCCCTGTGCTGCCATGGAGTGCCCCTGTGCTGCCATGGGGTGCCCCTGTGCTGCCATGGAGTGCCCCTGTGCTGCCATGGGGTGCGGTGCCCCTGTGCTGCCATGGAGTGCCCCTGTGCTGCCATGGGGTGCCCCTGTGCTGCCATGGGGTGCCCCTGTGCTGCCATGGAGTGCCCCTGTGCTGCCATGGAGTGCCCCTGTGCTGCCATGGAGTGCCCCTGTGCTGCCATGGAGTGCCCCTGTGCTGCCATGGAGTGCCCCTGTGCTGCCATGGGGTGCCCCTGTGCTGCCATGGAGTGCCCCTGTGCTGCCATGGGGTGCGGTGCCCCTGTGCTGCCATGGGGTGCCCCTGTGCTGCCATGGAGTGCCCCTGTGCTGCCATGGAGTGCCCCTGTGCTGCCATGGAGTGCCCCTGTGCTGCCATGGAGTGCCCCTGTGCTGCCATGGAGTGCCCCTGTGCTGCCATGGAGTGCCCCTGTGCTGCCATGGAGTGCCCCTGTGCTGCCATGGAGTGCCCCTGTGCTGCCATGGGGTGCCCCTGTGCTGCCATGGGGTGCCCCTGTGCTGCCATGGGGTGCCCCTGTGCTGCCATGGGGTGCCCCTGTGCTGCCATGGGGTGCCCCTGTGCTGCCATGGGGTGCCCCTGTGCTGCCATGGGGTGCCCCTGTGCTGCCATGGGGTGCCCCTGTGCTGCCATGGGGTGCCCCTGTGCTGCCATGGGGTGCCCCTGTGCTGCCATGGGGTGCCCCTGTGCTGCCATGGGGTGCCCCTGTGCTGCCATGGGGTGCCCCTGTGCTGCCATGGGGTGCCCCTGTGCTGCCATGGGGTGCCCCTGTGCTGCCATGGGGTGCCCCTGTGCTGCCATGGGGTGCCCCTGTGCTGCCATGGGGTGCCCCTGTGCTGCCATGGGGTGCCCCTGTGCTGCCATCCCTCCAGCTCAGACCCCCTCTGGTGGCGTCATGCCTCCAGCTCGAGGCCCCCTCTGGTGGCGTCATGCCTCCAGCTCGAGGCCCCCTCTGGTGGCGTCATGCCTCCAGCTCGAGGCCCCCTCTGGTGGCGTCATGCCTCCAGCTCAGGCCCCCTCTGGTGACGCCATTAGACACT
Organism: Dendropsophus ebraccatus; assembly: GCF_027789765.1. Classification (NCBI taxonomy): domain Eukaryota; kingdom Metazoa; phylum Chordata; class Amphibia; order Anura; family Hylidae; genus Dendropsophus; species Dendropsophus ebraccatus. The sequence goes on along the minus strand of NC_091454.1, from coordinate 189,889,829 downwards.
TATACACATCCGGTGTTGTATATAATGTGACTTTATTATTTCCCCCAGTGGCAGTCGATCTTCTAAAACTTTCAAACCCAAGAAGAACATCCCGGAAGGATCGCATCAGTATGAGCTCCTGAAGCATGCGGAGGCCACGCTGGGCAGCGGCAATCTCAGGCAGGCGGTCATGTTACCCGAAGGAGAGGATCTCAATGAATGGATTGCTGTAAATAGTGAGTATACCTGCCCCATTATACCCAGTACCAGCAGTGCCCATATCAATGTAATACAGCAGTGCCTATATCGATGAGGAAGGCTGCCAGAGCCCCTGAGCTGTTATATAGCCATGTGTCACAAAACTACAACCCCCATCATTCCTGGACACACCATAAAACTCCTTTCATTTTGTAATACAGCAGTGCAGTAAGCCCCTCACTCACATTCCATAGCTTGTTAAAATGTCGGGGACTCCTTGGGTTGGCTGCATGTAGAGAGTAAAGTTAAAAAATAAATCATATCCTCATTTGTATCCTATAAATACCTTACACTTCCTCTGAAGTGTCTATAGTCATTGTCATCCTGTGAGGTTTACATTACAGGATTACATGAGGCTGTAGCATGTGTTGGAAATGTCTATTGTCATGTCAGGAGTTTAGATGCAGGTTTGTGACATAAGTGTTCAGGTTATTGGAGCGGAGCTATAGTATCTAGTATGCACCATGGACACATTAATTGTCTGTGTACAGCTGCAGCATTGTTGTCACCTCGGCCCAGCCTAAGGTTTGATGCACATTGCTGTGTAACTGTGTTGGTCAGATCAGTAGCACAGCGTCCATAGCTTATGTACATGTGTGTCCAGTTATGTATATGAGCACAGGTTTTCTCCTATTGAATCTAAAATTAAGTGTTTGTGTTTGTTTGCAGCATCCTCTCCTTTAAGCTGGGTTCGCACTACGTTTTTGCAATCCTTTTTTGCAAAAAAACGGATTAAAAACTGATGAAAAAAGACGGATGCAATTGTGTGCATCCGTTTTTCCATGGACTTCCATTATAAAAAAAGATCCATTTTTTTAAAGGACATGAAAATGCAGTCGGCCACGTTTTTGTGTACACTTAAAAAAAAAAAAAAAAAAACGTTTTGATCCGTTTTTTTATAATGGAAGGTTTTTTTAATCAGTTTTTAATCCGTTTTTTGCAAGAAAGGATAAAAAAAAAGGATTACAAAAACGTAGTTTGAACCAAGCCTAAGTATGGTGGTATACGATCACAGAGGAGGGTACAGTGCCCCAACAGGGCGGCAGATGGGAATATGGGGGCTGTGCAAGCAGCAGTGTTGTATGTCTGATCCCTCATATATCTAAAGACATGCTGTCTGACAACCTAGGAATATTGTATGTATCTCATTAAGGGGGTACTCCAGCAAAAAAAATAATAAAATCTTTCAAATCTGGTGTCAGAGATTTGTAAATTACTTCTATTAAAAAAGCTTAAGTCTTCCAGTACTTATCAGCTGCTGTATGTCCTGCAGGAAGGGGTATATTCTTTCCATTTTGACAGTGCTCTCTGCTGCCACCTCTGTCCGTGCCTGAGCAGGAGAGGTCAACCGGCCAACCTACCCCTAGCAAGCTATTGTGAAATACCTGGATTTCACAAAGTGGCGCTACAAAGGGCCTTTTGCAACAAGAGAGTGGGGCTAGAGTTGGACGGCCACAGACTCCTGACAGCACTTCTCTCGTAGTTATTCAGAGCGGTAGACTCTTCCCTTTCCCGTCTGTGGCATCTGTGCGCCTGGAGGCCACAGTAACCTCTTTATAGGTGTCACCCATGCCTGTATAGACTTCTGAATGCTTTGTAATCAATCTCCTGTCTTCTTAGGCATGGAATTGAATTAACCTTGGGCGGGATGACAACTCCGGAGGCTCAGCTTAAGAAGTAAAATAGGAATGTATGAAGAGCTGCTCAGAGCATTGTCTAGGCTAAGAAAAACATGGCTGCTTTCTTTCAAACACAGCGTACTGGTTGTGTGTGTGGTACTGCGTTACTGCTCCATTCACTTCTGTGAGCTGCAGTATAACACTCAGCTTATGGTCATTCCTAATATATTAGAGTCCTTTTACCTACTATTTTACAGGGGTACTCAAAGCTTAGACGTTTTTGGCATGACCCTTGAAATCCGCACCCATAACTAGAACATTTTCCCCTGTCTACTCCTGTATAGTGAGGAGGCTAATATAACCAGGCAAAATGGATAGCTGACTGCTTTCTTTATTAAATGGGTACTACATCTGGGACCTATTTTTTTAAGACTGCCAGGGAGGGGGTGGATGAAAACCATTACATCTATTACCGCCCCATCTTCTGTGCTGATGTTCGCATCCAGATTCTCCAGTCCTTGGCTGCTTGAGACGTGGCATGGGTTGGCTGTGGATAGGGGAAAAGTAGATTTATTTTTTTTCCTGGACAACCACTTGCACACATTCATGATTACCGTCTTTAGTTGTGAACAGTATATGCACCTATTCAAGTCTATGGGCCTATGCATATAACCGTTGCACAGTCTGCATCTGGACATGCTATTATGGTTCCGATTTACGTCTGGGGCTCCTGGACTTTTAGTGGCCTCGTGTCTGTGATTGCAGATAATACTAAAAATATCTCCCGAGTTCCCATCGACACCTTCAGTTTGACAGGGAGTGTGCCCTTTTGTTCCTTTAAATAGCATTATAAATGTCAACATGTGCGAATTGTCCGCTCCAGTGTCGTCTTCCCTTTAATCTCCTCATGGCTGAAGCCTTCTTTCCTCCCTTTGTGATGTGAAGGATTATTTTTAGAGTAATGGCGTTTTATTGCTGTACATGATGTATTGCCTTATTGTTTTAGTTCTGCTGCAGGAACCACCATGGTCGTCATCATCATCAATTTTATCTTTAAAACCCTTAATTTTTCTTCCCTAGAACTTTTTAGCATATAATCTGTAGACCTGTATGGTGAGAGGTCAGGGTGATGCAGTTTGTCGTTCTTGTGCCCCCTCCATTCTCGATGAGGAAGCAGGAAGTTCCAGTGATGTCATCATGATGTCATTGGGTTTCCATGGCAGCGGGACTTCAGCATCAAAGAGCTGTGTTCTGTCGTGGTTCCCTGTTACATTGCTGTAGTCCAGCTGACTGTAAGTTTAGTAATGCGGCCTCCAGATGCATCTCAAAATATTACACCTGCTATTGTGCTGCTGTACCCACTAAGGACAAGAGTGGTGCTGTTTCAGGAGGGAAAACTTTTTATTTCTCCTCTCAAACCAAATACAAACCCATTTATTGAAGGAAGTTGTTAAAGGGGAGATCCTATTTGTTTAGTATTTTTTGATCAGTCATTGGAAACCTGTGTTTTTATGAGATTGGTGTTTGCTTTTTTAAATTTAAAATTACCACAATTTCTAGCCCATCTATGTGTCTAGTGACCCTATTTCAAAGTGTTCGGACCATTATCCCTGCGGTCAGATAGATACTTGTGGCCGTGTTATGCTCATCTTAAACTGGATTTTGACTGATACTGATAATAGAGCAGCAGGAGAGACGTCAGATCCCAGTGTCTTATATGTATATTGGTAGTGTAGATCAGTGCTTCTCAAACTGTGAGGCGGGCCTCACCAGTGAGGCACCCCCTAGTTGTTGGTGAGGCCCAGCTAAGGAGTCAGTTTTTTACAATACTAACTATGGTCTGCAGAGTCCTCTAAAATCTCAATTTTAGCAACATTATTAATTGATTGGTATTGCTTTATTAGTATATAGAGCTTGGGAGAAGGATGAAAGGTAGCCCTAGCTTTATTTTCAGCTTTTAAATGGACTTTCACCACACATGGTGAGGCCCAGGCACCCTCTTAGTCAGTCTACAGTCTAGTGAGGCCCAGGCATTGCCTTGGTCTGTTGGGTGAGGCTCCAGTAGAAATAGTTTGAGAAGCACAGGTGTAGATAATACCAGCCATCTTCATTTATTACAATTGCTGAGGCTTGTAATGGAGACTGTTATAGTGTGATATATGTTAGGGAAGTGGCTATAAACTTAATCCACTGATCAAGATTAGATATGAGTCATGATATGTGGTCACACCTGTATATGTTACATCTGGATATTTTCTGCTGCTCTATATTACCCTCAAATACCCTTAAAGGGATATATAGTATTTTATATGTTCCTGGGGTGCTAAAAAAAACAACTCACCTAAGGGCCCTATTCCACTGGACGATTATCGTTCAGATTATCGTTAAATCGTTCGAATCTAAACGATAATCGTTCGGTTGAAATGCAGTTAACGATTAACGACCGAACGAGAAATCGTTGATCGCTTTATAAGACCTGGACCTATTTTTATCGTTGCTCGTTCGCAAATCGTTCGCGTTGAATAAGACATCGTTCGGTCGTTCGCAATAGATACGAATGCAATAGCGAATAAATAGCGAAGAAAAAACGATCGCAATTACGATCATAAGTAACGATTATCGTTCAATGGAAATGAGTGAACGTTTTCAGGTCTTTCGCAATAGTGGTCGTTTGCGATCGTTAATCGTTAATGATATGCAAACGATAATCGTCCAGTGGAATAGGGCCCTAAGTCTCCTGTAGCTCTCATTGTCTTCTGCTTCTAAGAAAGACTTAGCCAATCACTGCCTGTAGTTGTGTCCCACCTCAGTTGGTGACTGGCTAAGCAGGCTTTCACTGCCAAGGTGAGTCTATCTTGGAAGTAGAATTACAAATGGGAGACCGGTAGACAAGTATGATTTTTTTTTTTTTATTATTTACCTTGTATTTATCATCCTGGTTACCTTGTATCAGATACATTTAATCAAGGGGGCAAGTTTTGTAGATGGAATACACCTTCAATATTAATGGCTTGTTTTATTTTTCCCCAGCTGTGGATTTCTTCAATCAGATCAACATGCTGTATGGCACCATCACAGAATTCTGCACAGAGACCAGCTGCTCAGTGATGTCTGCCGGGCCCAGGTATGTGCCAGTAGGATGTAGGAATGTAGTCTGAATAGCTGGGCTTGTCAGTAAAAATAAATAAATCTAATAACCAGTTATATAAAAACGATATTGGCGAATACTCTGATAGTTAAAGGGGTATTCCACTTAATTATAACTTTATTATCTATTCAGTCTCCTTACCCCCGTTGTGAGCTTTTGTTTTCTGCTGAAGACACAAAAACGGTGTGAGAGTTTTTCTCTCTATCTCCCCTCTCCCTTCCAAGACTGCATAAGAGAAAAGTTTGAGTGGAATACCCCTTTAAATAGAGGATTATGATGAGGTTGTTGATTGCGTTCATATATGATGTAATGTAGAAATGAGTTTAGATGAGTCATGTTGGTTACTTCTGTATTCATGTTCTCCCCCCCCCCAGGTTACATGAGATCAGAGTATTCAGATGGAATGCTAAAAATGTATAGCTAGGGGCAAAGTTTAGTTCATCTTTTGCATGTTTTTGCAGAGGGTATCTTCTATTTCTTTCCATTTTCTTTTGTTCCTGAGGCGTCTGATGAATCTGCTTGGCTGTTTCTTTATAGACCGGGGTTCCCAAGAGGTTCCTCTCTAACCATGGGTCTTCTGCCCTTTTCTGTATTCCTGACAATTCTATTCTGTCACCTTAAGGTAAAACTAATATAGTGCTATCCTCTGGAAAGGACATTTAAGAGCTAATCGGCAAGTTGTCTGCACGGGGAAACCCTTACCAATCCACTGTTCATCTAAGCTCTAGCATATATATATATATATATATATATATATATATATATATATAATGTGTGTGAAAGAAGCCAAAGGCAGCTGACTCCATTCTGTGTGTAGTGGCCATAATGAGATACTGCAGCCTATGCTCCCATTAAAGTGAAGGGAGCAGGTGAGAATGTGTTTACCTCCAGGAGCTGTGGTTTGACAGCTGGACTGGTGGGTGCTGATCAGCTATTGAGGATAGGCCATCAATCTGTTTTCCTTAGAAAACCCCCTCAATAAATTTGCAACCTCTTATTTCAGCACATCTTTTTTATTTAGCATTGCTTTTTATAGGTTACCTCTTTGTTAGACTATAACATTCAGTATATACTCAAAGAAAGCCATACATACACCAAGCTCTATTGACCCAGTGCTAATGTACTGGTATAAATATCTTACAGGTATGAATATCACTGGGCCGATGGCACTAACATAAAGAAGCCCATCAAATGTTCTGCTCCCAAGTATATAGACTATCTGATGACCTGGGTCCAGGACCAGCTGGATGATGAGACCCTATTCCCCTCCAAGATCGGTAAGTAACACTGCACTTCTCTATGATTCACGTCTTTTCTTCAATAATGGAAGAAGTCTCATAGTTGTGGTTAGTGGTATTCTGTGGGCACAATGTCAAAATTTTTTTCCTTAACCCTTCGCGTCAGTAACATGCAGTAGGAATGTATATATACATTCCTGTTACTGACTGGTTTATTGATGAGAACGGGAGCGCTGCAGGGATAGTGATCTCGCTCTCATCTGTGTCCGGGGCCGCAGGTAATGAGTCAGCTGCGATCCCGGAGCCGGCTCTCATTAACCCCTTAAATGCCCCGATCTACAATGATCGCAGCGTTTAAGGTACTCAGTGACAGTTCAAGCACCGGTCACTGAGTGATCGGGTCCCGATCGCATGTGCAGACAGGCGGGGGTAAGCTCCTTACCTCTGTCCTGTCGGATCTGCAATCTATGTGTAAAGCCTGCTCTCAGGCAGGCTCTATACATAGATCGCCGATAACCCTGATCTATGCTACTGAGAAGACCGTGGCAAGATTTTTTTTATTATTCATAACTGCTTTAAAGAGAACCAATCACCTAAAATTTACTATCCCTATTATCAAAGATTCTCTCTCCCTAAGTCTATCTATGAAGATACAGACTGCCTTTGCAGTCTGTATCTTATTCTTTACCTAATTTCTCTTCCTCTGTGCAGTAATGCTGGGCGCCGCCATCTTGATGACGTCACGCTGGAACGCACCGCTGGAACGCACGTGACGTCATCAAGATGGCGGCGGCCGGCATTAATGCACCGGAACAAAGGAGCAGGTAAAGTATAAGATACAGATTGCAAATGCAGTCTGTATCTTTATGAAGTCTATTTATGAAGATACAGACTACATTTGCAGTCTGTATCTTATACTTTACCTGCTCCTTTGTTCCGGTGCAGTAATGCCGGCCGCCGCCATCTTGATGACGTCACGTGCGTTCCAGCGGTGCGTTCCAGAGTGACGTCATCAAGATGGCGGCGCCCGGCATTACTGCACCGGAACAAAGGAGCAGGTAAAGTATAAGATACAGACTGCAAATGCAGTCTGTATCTTCATAAATAGACTTCGGAAAGATACAGACTGCCTTTACAGTCTGTATCTTATACTTTACCTGATCCTCTGGTCCGCTACAGCAAGGCCGGCGCCGCCATCTTGATTACGCTACTTGCGTTCCACCGCTGGAACGCAAGTGACGTATTCAAGATGGCGGCGCGCGGCCTTCCTGCACCGAACAAGAGGATCAGGTAAAGTATAAGATACAGACTGCAAAGGCAGTCTGTATCTTAATAAATAGACAAAATGAAGATACAGACTGCAAAGGCAGTCTGTATCTTATACTTTACCTGATCCTCTGGACCGCTACAGCAAGGCCGGCGCCGCCATCTTGATTTAGTCTTTTGCGTTCCAGCGGTGGAACGCAAGTGACGTCATCAAGATGGCGGTGCCCGGCCTTGCCGCTTTGCATGACGGGAGCTTCCTGTCTCGCGCCGGCTCTTTTGAAAAGAGCCGGCGCGAGATAGGAAAGTAAAAAGTAAATAGTTTAAAAACACAGCCAAAAAAGTAATGAATTATATTTACAAATATTAATAAAATAAGTAAATACATAAAATTAGGGAAAATTTTTTTTTTGATTTTCATCGATGATTGGTTCTCTTTAAATTCATAACTGCTATAAATTTAATTCATAACTGCTATCTGTTCTTAAGCAAGATTTCCATGTGTTTAAGGCCGTCATATCACCGGTGCCTCCTGTCTCCTCAGTTATTTCAGTTTCATTTGTTAATGATTATATATCTGTTATAGTGCATGATGGCTGGCAGGGGCCGCACTTCAATATTTGCTGCATCAGATTATCTCTGCGGAGGATTTTTTTTTTTAATGCAGCCACAGAACACTTCCTAAGTCTCCTAGTGCAGTGATTTTCAACCAGTGTGCCGCGACACATGGTCGGGTGTGCCGCGGGGAAAGTTCCCCAAACTATGGTGCCCCTGTGTTTTGTTTCCCGGCAATGCGCAGCGATCAGTGGCAGATTATAATGTGGGCGGTTGCGTGGTGCGCTGCGGCGGGCCGTGATGCACGCATCCAATCAACGCGTGCGCTGTGGCCCGCCGCAGCGCGCCACGCTCCCGGTCTCTGCTGATTGGAGGAGCATGTTCTGGCCCTACGGGAGGCTAGTAGGTGAGGTGGACAGCAGCTGCGACCATCTCTGAGGAGGAAGGGGGGGAGAGAAACCTGGGGATGGTGGAGAGAAGCATGGTGGAGAGAAGCATGGTGGAGAGAAGCGGGGGGAAAAATATGGTGGAGAGAAGTAGGGGGGAGAAGTATGGTGGAGAGAAGCACAGGGGAGGAGAAGATAACAGGCCCAGGTTTCACACTGAGTGAGTATAAATACATTTAGAATCTATATTAACTATATGTATAATATGTACTGTTTTAGTGTCATTTTGTGCCATTTTGGTTGGTGGTGTGCCCCGGAATTTTTTAAGTATAAAAAGTGTGCCGCGGTTTAAAAAAGGTTGAAAATCACTGTCCTAGTGCACCCTTGGACTTCTGTAAAGGCTCCATGTGAACATACTCCTGGGTCTAAACCACAATCAGGCTGATGCCTATTTTATTTCTTGGCAATGACCTGGATCTACACACCTCAGACATGGCTAAATGTTCCTGTAGTCATTGCAGATAATGACAGGTTGGCACGGGCAGATATCATGCTTCATATTTTCACTGAACACAGCATTTCCAGGAAATCATGTATGATTTAGGAAGACTTTCACTACAGCCTTCAAAGAAGAATTAGAAAGGGCATAGGTGTATATTATTTGGCTTATACCCAGGGTTTAGAAAAGCTTGTGTTACAGTGATAAAGAAGGGAGTCCTATGGCATGGAGAAGTGAGAATGTTAATATTCTGGTTCCTCTTTTGCCGTCACTAGTGTGTGTGTGTGTGTGTGTGTGACCTTTGACAACATGACAAGTCACAAGCTGTCTGTGGGCAATAGTGGACTGTTTAAAAGCTGTACGCAACCAACCACCTGGCTCTAGATCTCACATTATTGCGATCTGTACACAGCGCTCAAATGGACATGGCAGCTGCCAAGTGTTATCAGTCCTTTCATAATAGAGGTTGTTATGCATGGCAGTCATATTATAAAGTATGCTTAACGATACAGGCTGGGATGGTGCTGCTGTTTGCAAAATATAATAGATGGTGCTTACCATAGGTAGTGAATGCTGCATGAGCGAAGTGGGACGACCGTGATTCTGCAGCTGCACCCAGTGTCAGGAGGCTGCTGTAAAGTCCTGTGATCGCTGAAAGCAAATAGAGGAAGTTATTTTCATGTGTTTATCAGCTGATATTGGTGCAGCTGAAGAAACTATATTTGGTTAGAAGTACTGACCAGACATGAGAGTAAATTGTGTGTAACTAAGAACCAGCACTTAATAGTCTAGTGATCTGCTAAGACAATTACATATGCTTTTTAGTTCGCCGCATCAGAAGGGACTATGTCCCTTGCTGCATATTTGCTGACTTTTGTGCAGTCCTACATTAAGTTCTTATTTATTTATTACAGGATACACATCCTCTTTACATACATATGTGATGTCATAGCGATGTCAGAAGTTATGATCAGTGGGGTTCTGGGTGCTGAGACACAAATGGGCACATGCTTTAGGCTGAGAGCTGTGCCACTTCATATCTTCTCTTAAAGGAGAAGTCTGGAGACGATAATTTGCAAGCAGGCAGGGATTGGGGGGAACATAATAAACAAGCACTACTTGCCTCTCCCCGTGCCCCCAAAGCTCTGTGTCACAGGCTTCAGAGTTATTTTCCCTAGAGTTCTAATGTAAACAAGACATTGGACCCATGCCACTGATTGCACGCTTAGCCAATCAGTGACTGAAGCCATGTCCTACCCCAGTCACTGATTGGCTGAGCAGGCAATCCGTCTGAGTCATGACATCGATAGAGCAGGAGATCCTGGGGACATTAAGACAGCGCTACGGAGGCACGGGGAGAGGTAATTAGGGCTTGTTTATTATGTTCTTCCCTGCCTGCTTGAGATTTTTTTTTTATTATTTCCTCTAGACTTCTCCTTTCATAGTAGTAGGTGTCAGACTGCACACTATACCCATCAACGTTAGCATGTATAGATTCGCGTTTTTGCTGGAACTGAACTATGGTCTCTTTTCTAGGGATTATTTGTTAGTTTGTGCTGTGTGAGGGCATTGTCAGAAGAGTCGTCATCATCATCACAGGCAGTGAAAGGTAACACTACTAGATTACCCAGATCCCCCATTGATAGCAGGTGGTGATCCCAGCTCCCTTCCTCCTCCCTGCAGTCAGTTGCATGTGCCTAGATTTAGTAGACTGAGATACATTTAACTTATGTGAATGATTCTGCCGCGCATCTTATCACTCATCATGGCTGACTCATCAGGTTTATGCCTATGCGGATGAGACTGGTAAAGCTGTTCATATCCCTTGTGCAAGTAGTAACACGCCAGATGAAGCTAGTCTCAAGCTATAGTTAAAGCTGGATAGCTCAACAATAGCTCTTGTGTAATTAAAGGGATATTCCTATTCTCACTAAAACATGGCTTCCCAGTCCTCTCCGCAAGTCATTTACTGGTAATACATTCCCATCAACATGTTCCATTTCTGTAGAGGTGTCTTTGTGTAGAATATCATTCACATTTGTATAAAAGGACAGTCGGTTTTTCTCATTGTAGGGGAAGTGATTCTGATAGTTAGGGCTAAGTGTGTTGTAAGCAGTTTCCTATTGTTTAAGTTGCTTCATACAGGGACTTGATGTAGAAGATTTCCAGCGTAGACCAAGCTCGTGTTTTCTTATAGCGATGTATATTTTCATAGTTTGCTTGTGGTTCAAAAAACAGGAAGTTGAGTCAAACCAATGTGCACATGAAACTAAAGATGTTGCCCAATGTCTAAATACAGACAGATGAGTTATGAGCTGCTTTACTGTGCGCTGTTATGAATTGTGCTGCGCATGGCCTGTGTATTCTGATAGTGCCTTCACTAGTACTCCAATAACGTACCCCATAGCCATGTCGGCTTCTATCAGAGTGCTCCTATAAATGTACAGGGTGTAGTTCAATAATACAAAGCAACAGTCACCAATCTGGGGCTCTTTTACAAAACAAGCAATAGTTTTGCTACAGCTATTGAGCAACAGGTTGGAGAACACCCAATACTTAAAGTTCAAAAGTTTTATCTGTTGACATGCAGCATACTGTGTAACTTTAGTCGACATCTGGTTGAAGGACAACATGTAAGGTTCTACAGTTTACAAAACTTAACATCTGTTAGATCATTGCTTCCTGTGAGCAACTTTTACATTCAGGGGTCTGTGTGATTTCCTGATTTATTGTATGGTAGCAATGGATGATTGTGATAATACTTTATTAATTTACATATCACCAACATATTCTGCAGTGCTGTACAGAGCATGTCATTATGTAAATTGGTCCCAGTCCTCATTGGGGCTCACAATCTAAATTTTCCAATGCCCAGAGGAAAACGGAGATGTTGTTGTCCTTTGTGTTATTTGAACATAAGACTCCAGTGTGGCAAGAAAACAGTGGTAACTATAGAGTGTGAATTTTCTGATTAATTGGTTTGGTAGATTAAAGATTGTTTCCCAAGGTAATGAAAGTTCTTGATTCTATTGTGTGATTTCTAGTAGTTACACAAACTTTAAGCACACTTAAGTTCGTCTGAACTCGAGCGTGTGGCATTTGGGTTTGACATGATGGGTTATTTCTTGATTCAGAGTGTTATTTCTGATACATTTAATACGTGTGGTAGATGGATTTGATGATTCATGGTTTCAAATGTAATTATAGAATTCTGGGCTCTAGTGCTGATTTCTTGATGAAATTTTAAGACTCAGTTTTTTTGTTTTTTTTTTTATTTCAGAGTGACTTATTGATAAATTGAATAGGTGTGGTAGATGGGTTTTGATTAGAGATGAGCGAACCTCGAACATGCTCAAGTCCATCCGAACCCGAACTTTCAGCATTTGATTAGCGGTGGATGTTGACGTTGGATAAAGCCCTAAGGCTATGTGGAAAACATGGATATAGTCATTGGCTGTATCCATGTTTTCCAGATAACCTTAGAGCTTTATCCAAGTTCAGCAGCCCCTGCTAATCAAATGCCGAACGTTCGGCTTTGGATGGACTCGAACCTGAACCCAGTTCGCTCATCTCTAGTTTTGATTATTCATCTTTTCAAATGCAGTTATAGAATTCTGCATTCAAGTGCATGCTTTCTGGATTCCAGCTCATGTTTTCTAGATTCCAGAGCATTCCTGAAAGACTCATGGGTTATTTTTTTATATTTCAGAGTGTGACTTATTGATTGAATACATTTGGTAGATGAATCTGATGATTCATGGTTTCAAACATATTTACAGAATTCTAGATTCCAGTGTGGGTTTTTTTTTCTGGATTCCAGTGTGCTTTCTTTAATTTTTATTAAATTTGTTGGGTTATTTTTATTGATCAGTTGAATATTTGTGGTAGTTGGATTTGATGAATTATGTTGTCAAAGGCAATTATAGAATTCTGGGTTCCAATTGTGTGTGTGTTCTGGATTTCAGTGCATGTATTTTAGCTTTCAGTGTGTTATTTCTTGATGAAACTTCAAGACTCCTTATGGGTTATTTCTTTATTTCATTTTCTGATAAATAGGTGTGGTAGATGAATTTGATTCATGTTTGCAAATGTAATTTTAAAAAAAAGTTCTCGATTCCAATGTGTGATTTCTTGATTACAGTGCATGATTTCTGAATTATAATGTTTTATTGAATATGATGGGTTATCTCATGATTTCATTGTGACTGATAAATCGGTGTGGGAAATGGATTTTGATCGATCATGTAATCGCAGAATTCTAGATTCCAGTGTGTTTTCTGAACTACAGTGCGAGATCTCGAAATTTCAAGACTGACAGGTTATTTTATTTTTATTTTTTTTAAGTGTAACTTTCACATAAATTAAATAGGTGTGGTAGATGGATTTGTTCATTTTTTCAAATGTAATGATAGAATTCTGGATTCCAGTGCATGTTTTCTGGATTCCAGTGTATATCTGTATTTTTTATTGAATATGAAGGGTTATTTCTTGATTTCAAAATGATTTCAGATAAATTCAATGTGTGTGGTAGATGGATCTGATGATTCATGTTTTCAAAGGCAGTTACAGAATTTTGGTTCCCAGTGCGAGTTCTGGATTTCTTGATGAAATTTCAAGACTCTTATGTGTTGTTTCTTTATTTCAGCGATAAATAGGTGTTAGATGGATTTGATTCATGTTTGCAAATGTAATAATAATAAAAGGGTGTGATTTCTTTTCATTTTTATTTAATATGATGGGTTATTTCAATTTATCAGAAAGTTACACTCCTTGATCGCTACGTTTACACGTACAATTATCGTTTGAATTTGATCGTTATCGTGCAAATTCGCACGATAATCGTTCCGTGTAAACGCAGCATCACACAATGAAATCAAGAAAAACCCCATCATATTCAATAAAAATTAATAAACAAATCACGTGTTGAACGCACTAGAATCCAGAATTATATAATACATTTGAAACCATGAATAATCAAATCCATCTACCACACCTATTCAATTTATTAGAAAATCACACTTTGAAATCAAGAAATAACCATATTAAATAAAAATTAACGCACCAAGCACTGGAATCCAGAAAACACACTGGAATCTAGAATTGAATAGGTGTGGTAGATGGATTTTGATGTTTTCAAATGTAATTACAGACTTGTAGATTTCAGTGCGTTATATCTTTATGAAATAGTAAGACTCATGGGTTAATTTTATTATTTTAGGGACTTTCTGATAAATAGGTGTGGTAGATGGATTTGATTCATGTTTGCAAACGTAATAATAATAATGATAATACAGGTGTGATTTCTTGATTCCAGTGTTTGATTTCTTTATAAATTTTTATTGAATATGAAGGGTTATTTCATGATTTCAGAGTAACGTTCTGATAAATTGAAATAACCCATCATATTCAATAAAAATAAAGAAATCACACTGGAATCAAGAAATCACACCTGTCTTTTATTATTGTTATTAATATTATTATGTTTGCAAACATGAATCAAATCCATCTACCACACCTATTTATCAGAAAGTCCCTAAAATTAAAAAAAAACAAAACATGAGTCTTAATATTTCATCAAGATATAAGGCACTGGAATCTACAAGTCTGTAATTACATTTGAAAACTTTATTAATCAAAATCCATCTACCACACCTATTCAATTCTAGATTCCAGTGTGTTTTCTGGATTCCAGTGCTTGATGTGTTAATTTTTTTTTATTGAATATAGTTATTTTTTTTTATTTCAAAGTGTGATTTTCTAATTGAATAGGTGTGGTAGATTGATTTGATTATTAATGTTTTCAAATGTATTATATATTTCTGGATTCTAGTGCGTTCAACACGTGATTTGTTAATTTTATTGAATATGATTGGTTTTTTTCTTGATTTCAGAGTGTGATGCTGCGTTTAAGAATTCGAACGATAATTATACGTGTAAACGCAGCGAACGATCAAGTGACGAGCGAGAAATCGTTTGTTTTGATCTTTGAACATGTTCTCAAATTGTCCTTGGTCGTTCAAAAAAAATTTGCAGATCGTTCCGTGTAAACAGTCGTTCACCAATTTAACCTATGTGCGAGATAGGCTTAAGCGATCGCAAAACGCTTTTTCCGTACCATATATCATTCCATCTAAACGCTGATGTTATAAAAAAATTTGTTACTTCGAAAGCGTTAATCGTACGATCGGGCGAATTATCTCTTCGTGTAAACGCAGCATGACTTTCACATAAATTGAATAGGTGTGGTAGATGGAATTGGTGATTCATGGCTTCAAATATAATAACAATTCTAGATTCCACAGTGTACTGGATTCCAATACACGTTTTATGAATAAGTGTGATTTCTTAATTTCAAGACTCTTATGGGTTATTTCTTTACTTTATTGTCTTTCTAAAAAATGGAAATGGTGTAGATTGATTCGATTGCAAATTTAATTTAAAAAAAAAAAAGCTCTGTTACTTCTAGATTCCAGTGTGTGAATTATGGATTCCAATGTGTGAATTATAATAGTGGTAAAATGATGAGGTTGGTGGGATTCGTCTGGCGCAAACACTCTTTTTGGAACCCCGGCCAAGTTCCCTTGTTCCTTCTCTGAATGAAGAGAACTCCTGGGACTTGTGTGAAGTCAAATTCAGGCTTTGATGCAACACGTTTCGAGGGTGCAATCCCCTCTTCATCAGGCCATTATGGATGGATGTGCATTCTGGGTTCCAGTGTGTGCATTCTGGGTTCCAGTGTGTGCATTCTGGGTTCCAGTGTGTGCATTCTGGGTTCCAGTGTGTGCATTCTGGGTTCCAGTGTGTGCATTCTGGGTTCCAGTGTGTGCATTCTGGGTTCCAGTGTGTGCATTCTGGGTTCCAGTGTGTGCATTCTGGGTTCCAGTGTGTGCGATTGCTTGATTTCAGTGCGTGCGATTGCTTGATTTCAGTGCGTGATTTCTTAATTATTTTTTTTATTGAATATGAGGTTTTTTTTCTTTATTTCAGAGTGATTTTATGATGAAAAGGTGTGGTAGATGGATTTGATTCATGTTTGCAAATGTAAATGAAGAAAAATGCATGATTTCTGGATTCGTGAGTGATTTTTTTTTTTTTTATTGAATATGATGGGTTATTTCTTTCAG
Organism: Dendropsophus ebraccatus; assembly: GCF_027789765.1. Classification (NCBI taxonomy): domain Eukaryota; kingdom Metazoa; phylum Chordata; class Amphibia; order Anura; family Hylidae; genus Dendropsophus; species Dendropsophus ebraccatus. The sequence goes on along the minus strand of NC_091454.1, from coordinate 189,873,760 downwards.
AGTGATTTTATAAGTTGAATAGGTGTGATAGATGGATATTCTGGATTCCAGTGTGTGATTTCTTAATTTTTATGGAATGTGATGGGTTTTTTTTAAATTTCAGAGTGATTTTATGATAAATTGAGTAGGTGTGGTAGATGGATTTGATGTTTTCAAATATAATAAAAAAAAACTAACCCATGCTTGATTTCTGGATTTTATTGTGATTTTTGAATTCCAGTACGTGATTTTTTTTTTTATTGAATCTGATGGGTTTTCTTTATATCAGTGATTTTATGATTAAATAGGTGTGGTAGATTGATTCGATTCATGTTTGCAAATGTATTTTTTTTATTTTTTAAAAAGGCATGCTTTTTGGATTCCAGTGTGTGATTTTTGAATTCCAGTGCATGATTTCTTGATTCTAGTGTGATTTCTTTATAAATTTTTATTGAATATGATGGTATATTTCTTTATTTCAAAGTGATTTTATGATAAATTGAATAGGTGTGGTAGATGGATTTGATTCATGTTTGCAAATATAATTGTAAAAAAGCATGATTTTTTCAATTTCAGTCCGTGATTTTTGAATTCCAGTGCGTGATTTCTGAACTCCAGTGCCTGATTTATATAGGTGTGGTAGATGGATTTAATTCATAATTGTAATATGATTTCTTGATTCCAATGCATGATTTCTGAATTCCAGTATTTGAGATTTCTTAATTTTTTTTATTAATATGATGGGTTATTTATTTTAGACTAATTCTATGATATATTGAATAGGTGTGGTAGATGGATTTGATTCATGTTTGCAAATGTAATTGTAAAGGCATGATCTCTGAATTTGTGATTTCTGTGATTCCAGAACGTGATTTCTGAATTCCAGTAGGTGATTTCCTTATTTTTTAAAAAACTTATTATTTCTTTATTTCAGTGATTTTATGATAAATTGAATAGGTGTGGTAGATTAATTTGATTCATGTTTTTCAAATAAATAAATAAAAAAATCATGATTTTTGAATTCCAGTGCATGATTTCTGGATTCCAGGGCGTGATTTTTTTTTTATTGAATATAGTGGGTTATTTCTTTTAGAGTGATTATATGAGAAATTGATTAGATGTGGTAGATGGATTTGATTCATATTTGCGAATGTAATTGTAAAATAAAGCATGATTTCTTGATTCCAGTGTGATTTCTGGATTACAGTGAGTGATTTATGAATTCTATACGTGATTTCTTCATTTTTATTGAATCTGATTTGTTTCTTTATTTCAAAGTGATTTTATGATAAATTGAATAGGTGTGGTAGATTGATTTGATCAATGTTTGCAAATAAAAAAAAATGTATAATTTGCTTATTCCAGTGCGTGATTTCTGAATTTCAGTGTGTGACATCTTCATTTCTATTGAATCTGATGGGTTGTTTCTTTCATTTGAGTAATTTTATGATAAATTGAATAGGTGTGGTAGATGGATTTGATTCATGTTTGCAAATGCAATTATAAAAAAGCCTGATTTCTTGATTCCAATGTGATTTCTGGATTCCAGTGCGTGATTTTTTTTTTTTTTTTTATTGAACGTGATGGGTTATTTCTTAATTAAAAAGTGATTTTATGATGAATTGAGTAGGTGTGGTAGGTTAATTTGTGTATGCAAATGTAAATAAAAAAAATGCATCATTTCTGGATTTCAGTGATATCTTTATTTTTTATTAAATATGAGTTATTTCTTGATTTAAGTGATTTTATTATAAATTCAATAGGTGTAGATGTGTTTAATTCATGTTTGCAAATGTAGTTAGAAAAATGCATGATTTTTTTATTCCATTGTGTTTTTGGATTCCAGTGCGTGATTTATTTTTATTTTATAGAATATAATGGGTTATTTCTATCAGTGATTTTTTTGATTGAATAGGTGTGGTAGATTGATTTGATTCATGTTCACAAATAATAATAATAAAATTACAGTGTGTGATTTTTGGATTCCAGTGTGATTTTTTTTTTTTTTAATTCCAGTGCGTTTTATTTTTATTTTATTGTATATGAATTATTTCTTTATTTCAAAGGGATTGCATTGGCGTGGTAGATGGATTTGATTCATGTTTGCAAATAAAAAAAATGCATGATTTCTTGATTCCAATGCATGATTTCTTGATTCCACTATGATTTTTTGAATTCCAGTGCATGATTTCTTTTTTCTTTTTTAATGACTTGGTTTATTTATTTCAGAGTGATTTTATGATAAATTGAATAGGTGTGGTAGATGGATTTAATACATGTTTGTAAATGTAATTGTTAAGTGCGTCATTTCTTGATTCCAATGTGTGATTTTTGAATTCCAGTGCGTGATTTCGTAATTTTTATTAAGGGTATATTCACACGGGCGGGCTCGCAGCGAGATTCTCGCTGCGAGCCCGGCAGGTCCTGTCAGTTCCCATAAACTACATACTTGCTGCGGTCTAAACGACCGCAGCGAGTATGTAATTATACCGCGCTTAACCCCTTCTGCTCCCGCCGGCTCCCCCGCTGTAAGCAGCATACATTACCTGTCCTTGCTGCACGGGTCCGGCGTCCTGCTCTCCCGCCCGGCCAATCAGTGGCTGCGGCTGGGCAATGCACTAATTGGCCGGACGGGAGAGCAGGACGCCGGACCCGTGCAGCAAGGACAGGTAATGTATGCTGCTTACAGCCGGCGGGAGTAGAAGGGGTTAAGCGCGGTATAATTACATACTCGCTGCGGTCGTTTAGACCGCAGCAAGTATGTAGTTTATGGGAACTGACAGGACCTGCCGGGCTCGCAGCGAGAATCTCGCTGCGAGCCCGCCCGTGTGAATATACCCTGAATGTGATGGGTTATTTCTTTATTTCAGAGGTATTTTATGATTGAATAGGTAGATTTGATTCATGTTTGCAAATGTTATTGTAAAAAAAAACCCATGATTTCTTGATTCTAGTGCGTGATTTATGAATTCCAGTGAGTTATTTTATTTTTATGAACATGATGGGTGTTTTTTTTTTTTTTTATTTCAGGGTGATTTTAGGATAAATTAGGTGAGGTAGATGGATTTGTTTCATGTTTGCAAACATAATTTTTTTTTACATGATTTCTGAATTCCAGTGCATTATTTCCGAATTCCAGTACGTGATGTCTGAAATCCAGTGCGTGAAGTCTTTATTCATTTTTATTAAATCTGATGGGTTGTTTCTTTATGAGTGATTTTATAATAAATTTAATAGGTGTGATTGTTTTGATTCATGTTTGCAAATTGTAATTGTTAAAATAATGCATAATTTCTTGATTTCAATGTGTGAATTTTAAATTCCGATGTGTGATTTCTTTATTTTTAAAGAATGTGATGGGTTATTTCTTTATTTTAGTTATTTTTATCTTTCGGTGTGGTGGATGGATTTGTTTCATGTTTGCAAATGTAATTGTAAAAAAGGGCGTGATTTCTTGATTCCAGTGCGTGATTTCTTGATTCCAGTGCGTGATTTCTTGATTCCAGTGCGTGATTTCTTGATTCCAGTGCGTGATTTCTTGATTCCAGTGCGTGATTTCTTGATTCCAGTGCGTGATTTCTTGATTCCAGTGCGTGATTTCTTGATTCCAGTGCGTGATGTCTTTATTTTTATATAATCTGATGGGTTGTTTTATGTTTGAGTGACTTTATGATAAATTTAGTAGGTGTGGTAGATGGATTTGATTCATGTTTGTAATTGTTAAAAAAAATTGGCTAAAAAAAATACATGATTTCTTGATTGCAATGCGTCATTTCTGAATTCCACTGTTTTTTTTATTTTTGTTGCACATGATTGAATGTTGAATGTGATGGGTTATTTCTGTATTTCACTCATTTTATGATTAAATAGGTGTGGTAGATAGATTTGATTCATGTTTGCAAATGTAATTGTTAAAAAAGGCGTGATTTCTGAAATCCAATGCGTGAAGTCTTTGTTCATTTTCATTGAATCTGATGGGTTGTTTATTTGTGAGTGAATTATAATAAATTTAATAGGTGTGATTGATTTAATTCATGTCTGCAAATAAAAAAATGCATAATTTTGTGATTCCAGTTCGTGATTTTTGAATTCCAGTCCGTGATTTCTTAATTTCTATTGAATCTGTTGGGTTGTTTCTTTCAAAGTGATTTTATGATAAATTGAATAGGGGTGATAGATGGATTTGATTCAAGTTTGCAAATGTAATTGTAAAAAAAAAAAAAAGATTGATTGCAGTGTGATTTCTGGATTCCAGTGTGTGATTTATGAATTCCAATGCGTGATTTCTCTATTCATTTTTATTGAATTTGATGGGTTGTTTCTATATTTCAGTGATTTTTTTTTTATAAGTTGAATAGGTGTGGTAGATTAAATTCATGTTTGCAAATAAAAAAAAAGCATTTCTTGATTCTAGTGCTTGATTTTCGGATTTCAGTGTGTGATTTTTGAATTCCAGTGCATGATTTCTCATTTTTATTGTATATGATGGATTAGGTGTGGTAGATTGATTTGATTCATGTTTGCAAGTGTAAATAAAAAAAAAAATGTGATTTCATGATTCCAGTGTGTTGTTTCTGGATTCCAGTGCGTGATTTCTTGATAAATTTTTTTATTAAATGTGATTGGTTATTTATTTCAAAGTGTTTTTATGATAAATTTTTTGGTAGATTGATTTGATTCATGATTTGTTGTTTCCAGTGCGTGATTTCTGAATTCAAGCCCGTGATTTCTTAAATGTGAAGGGGATTCTTTATTTCAGTTATTTTATATTAAAATAGATGTGGTAGATTTGATTCATGTTTGCAAATGTAATTGTTAGAGCATGATTTCTTTATTTTTAAGGAATGTGATGGGTTATTTCTTTCAGTGTTATTTTTATCATTGAATAGGTGTGGTGGATGGATTTGTTTCATGTTTGCAAATTAATTGTAAAAAAGGGCATGATTTCTTGATTCCAGTGTGTGATTTCTGAATTTCACTACGTGATTTCTGAATTCCAGTGCGTGATTTCTGAATTCCAGTGCGTGATTTCTGAATTCCAGTGCGTGATTTCTGAATTCCAGTGCGTGATTTCTGAATTCCAGTGCGTGATTTCTGAATTTCAGTGCGTGATGTCTTTGTTCATTTTCATTAAATCTGATGGGTTGTTTATTTCTGAGTGATTTTATAATCAATTTAATAGGTGTGATAGATGGATTTGATCATGTTTGCAAATAAAAAAAAGCATAATTTTGTGATTCCAGTGCGTGATTTTTTAATTCCACCTGTCTGTGATTTCTTAATTTCTATTGAATCTGATGGGTTGTTTCTTTCAGTGATTTTATGATAAATTGAATAGGGGTGATAGATGGGTTTGATTCAAGTTTGCAAATGTAATTGAAAAAAAAGGCATGATTTCTGGATTCCAGTGTGTGATTTATGAATTTCAATGCGTGATTTCTCTATTTATTTTTATTGAATTTGATGGGTTGTTTCTATAATTCAGTGATTTTTTTCTTTTTATAAGTTGAATAGGTGTGGTAGATTGGATTCATGTTTGCAAATAAAAAAAAAACATGATTTCTTGATTCTAGTGCATGATTTTCGGATTTCAGTGTGTGATTTTTGAATTCCAGTGCGTGATTTTATTGTATATGATGGATTATTTATTTTAGTGATTTTATAAATTTAATAGTGTGGTAGATTGATTTGATTCTTTGCAAATGTAAATTTAAAAAAAAAAAATTGATTTCGTGATTTCTGGATTCCAGTGCGTGATTTCTTTAAGTTTTTAATTAAATGTGATTGGTTATTTCTTTATTTCAAAGTGTTTTTATGATAAATTAAGTTTTTGATAGATTGATTTGATTTATTGATGATGATGATCATCATGATTTGTTGATTCCAATGTGTGATGTCTTTATTAATTTTTATTGACTCTGATGGGTTGTTTCTTTATTTCAAAGTGATTTTGATAAATTTAAAAGGTGTGATTGATTTGATTCCGGTTTGAAAATGTAATTAAAAAAAACTTTATTTCTTGATTCCACTGTGATTTCTGAATTACAGTGCGTAATGTCTTAATTTTTATTGAATGTGATTGGTTATTTCTTTTTTTCAAAGTGATTTTATGATAAATTTAATAGGTGTGGTAGATGGATTTGATTCATGTTTTTAAATAAAAAAATGCATAATTTCTTGATTCCACTGTTTGGATTTCTGAATTCCACTGTGTGATTTCTGAATTCCAGTCCGTTATTTCTGAATTCCAGTCCGTTATTTCTGAATATCAGTGCGTGATGTCTTCATTTTTATTGAATCTGATTGTTTTGGTTTTTTTATTATTATTTTTGAGTGACTTTATGATAAATTTTATAGATGTGGTAGATGGATTTATTTCATGTTTGCAATTGTAATTGTTAAAAAAAATTGGTGTAAAAAGCATGAATTCTTTATTCCAATGCGTGATTTCTGAATTCGTGTGTGATTTTCTTTAATTTTTGCTGAACATTATTGGTTATTTCTTTATTTCAGAGTGATTTTGTAACAAGTTGATTAGGTGTGGTAGATGGATGTTATTCATGTTTGCAAATGTCATGGTTACAAAAAATTGCATAATTTTTTGATTCCAGTATGATTTCTTAATTATTTTTTATTGAATGTGATGGGTTATTTCTGTTTTTCAGACTCACTTTATGATTGTTAAATAGGTGTGGTAGATACATTTGCAAACATGAATAAAATCTAATTGAAAAAAGCAAGAGTTCTTGCTTCCAGTGCGTGATTTCTTGATTCCAATGCGTGATTTCTTGATTCCAATGCGTGATTTCTTGATTCCAGTGCGTGATTTCTTGATTCCAGTGCGTGATTTCTTGATTCCAGTGCGTGATTTTTTTTTATTGAATCTGATGGGTTGTTTCTTTATTTTTAAATGACTTTATGATAAATTTAATAGGTGTGGTAGATGGATTTGATTCAAATAAAAAATGCATAATTTCTTAATTCTGAATTCCACTGTGTTTTCTGAATAACACTGTTTTTTGAATTCCACTGTGTTTTCTGAATTCCACTATGTTTTCTGAATTTCAAAGTGTGATTTCTGAATTTCAAAGTGTGATTTCTGAATTTCAAAGTGTGATTTCTGAATTTCAAAGTGTGATTTCTGAATTTCAAAGTGTGATTTCTGAATTTCAAAGTGTGATTTCTGAATTTCAAAGTGTGATTTCTGAATTCCAGTGCGTGATGTCATCATTTTTATTGAATCTGATGGGGGTTTTTTTGTGGTTTTTTTTTAGTGACTTTATGATAAATTTAATAGGTATGGTAGATGGATTTGTTTCATGTTTGCAATTGTAATTGTTAAAAAAACTATTGGTGTAAAATGCATGAATTCTTGATTCCAGTGCGTGATATATTGATTCCAGTGTGTTTTTTCTGGATTCCAGTGCGTGATTTCTTTATTTTTTTTTATTGAACGTGATGGGTTATTTCTTTATTTCAGAGGTATTTTATGATTGAATAGGTAGATTTGATTCATGTCTGCAAATGTTATTGTAAAAAACCCCCCATGATTTCTTGATTCTAGTGCATGATTTATGAATTTCAGTGAGTTTATTCTTTTTATGAACATGATGGGTTATTTTTTTTTATTATTTCAGGGTGATTTTATGATAAATTAGGTGAGGTAGATGGATTTGTTTCATGTTTGCAAACAATTTTTTTTACATGATTTCTGAGTTCCAGTGCGTGATTTTTGAATTCCAGTACATGATTTCTGAATTCCAGTGCGTGATGTCTGTTCATTTTCATTAAATCTGATGGGTTGTTTCTTTATTTCTGAGTGATTTTATAATTAATTTAATAGGTGTGATAGATGGATTTGATTCATGTTTGCAAATTAAAAAAAAGCATAATTTTGTGATTCCAGTGCGTGATTTTTTAATTCCACCTGTCTGTGATTTCTTAATTTCTATTGAATCTGATGGGTTGTTTCTTTCAGTGATTTTATGATAAATTGAATAGGGGTGATAGATGGGTTTGATTCAAGTTTGCAAATGTAATTGTAAAAAAAACCCCAAGATTTCTTGATTCCAGTGCGTGATTTCTTGATTCCAGTGCGTGATTTCTTGATTCCAGTGTGTGATTTCTTGATTCCAGTGTGTGATTTCTTGATTCCAGTGCGTGATTTCTTGATTCCAGTGCGTGATTTCTTGATTCCAGTGCGTGATTTCTGAATTTTTGTGTGTGATTTCTGAATTCCTGTGTGTTATTTCTAAATTCCTGTGCGTGATGTCTTCATTTTTATTGAATCTGATGGGTTTTTATTTTTTAGTGACTTTATGATAAATTTAATAGGTGTGGTAGATGGATTTGATTCATGTTTTTAAAAAAAATGCATAATTTCTTGATTCCACTGTTTGATTTCTGAATTCCACTGTGATTTCTGAATTCCACTGTGTGATTTCTGAATTCCACTGCGTGATTTCTAAATTCCACTGCGTGATTTCTGAATTCCAGTACGTGATTTCAGAATATCAGTGCGTGATGTCTTCATTTTTATTGAATCTGATGTTTTTAGGTTTTTTTATTATTATTTTTGAGTGACTTTATGATAAATTTTATAGATGTTGTAGATGGATTTATTTCATGTTTGCAATTGTAAATGTTAAAAAAATTGGTGTAAAAATTATGAATTCTTTATTCCAATGCGTGATTTCTGAATTTGTGTGTGATTTTCTTTAATTTTTGTTGAACATGATTGGTTATTTCTTTATTTCAGTGTGATTTTGTAACAAGTTGATTAGGTGTGGTAGATGGATGTTATTCATGTTTGCAAATGTCATGGTTACAAAAAATTGCATAATTTTTTGATTCCAGTATGATTTCTTAATTATTTTTTATTGAATGTGATGGGTGTTTTCTGTTTTTCAGACTCACTTTATGATTGTTAAATAGGTGTGGTAGATACATTTGCAAACATGAATAAAATCTAATTGAAAAAAGCAAGAGTTCTTGCTTCCACTGCGTGATTTCTTGATTCCAATGAGTGATTTCTTGATTCCAGTGTGTGATTTCTTGATTCCAGTGCGTGATTTCTTGCTTCCAGTGCGTGATTTCTTGTTTCCAGTGCGTGATTTCTTGCTTCCAGTGCGTGATTTTTTTTTATTGAATCTGATGGGTTGTTTCTTTATTTTTAAATGACTTTATGATAAATTTAATAGGTGTGGTAGATGGATTTGATTCATGTTTGCAAATAAAAAATGCATAATTTCTTAATTCTGAATTCCACTGTGTTTTCTGAATTCCACTGTGTTTTCTGAATTCCACTGTGTTTTCTGAATTTCAAAGTGTGATTTCTGAATTTCAAAGTGTGATTTCTGAATTTCAAAGTGTGATTTCTGAATTTCAAAGTGTGATTTCTGAATTTCAAAGTGTGATTTCTGAATTTCAAAGTGTGATTTCTGAATTTCAAAGTGTGATTTCTGAATTTCAAAGTGTGATTTCTGAATTTCAAAGTGTGATTTCTGAATTTCAAAGTGTGATTTCTGAATTTCAAAGTGTGATTTCTGAATTTCAAAGTGTGATTTCTGAATTTCAAAGTGTGATTTCTGAATTCCAGTGCGTGATGTCATCATTTTTATTGAATCTGATGGGGTTTTTTTTGTGGTTTTTTTAGTGACTATGATAAATTTAATAGGTATGGTAGATGGATTTGTTTCATGTTTGCAATTGTAATTGTTAAAAAAAAAACTATTGGTGTAAAATGCATGAATTCTTGATTCCAGTGCATGATTTCTTGATTCCAGTGCGTGATTTCTTGATTCCAGTGTGTGATTTCTTGATTCCAGTGTGATTTCTTGATTCCAGTGCGTGATTTCTTGATTCCAGTGGGTGATTTCTGAATTTTTGTGTGTGATTTCTAAATTCCTGTGCGTGATGTCTTCATTTTTATTGAATCTGATGGGTTTTTATTTTTTAGTGACTTTATGATAAATTTAATAGGTGTGGTAGATGGATTTGATTCGTGTTTTAAAAAAAATGCATAATTTCTTGATTCCACTGTTTGATTTCTGAATTCCACTGTTTGATTTCTGAATTCCACTGTGTGATTTCTGAATTCCACTGTGTGATTTCTGAATTCCACTGCGTGATTTCTGAATTCCACTGCGTGATTTCTGAATTCCACTGCGTGATTTCTGAATTCCACTGCGTGATTTCTGAATTCCACTGCGTGATTTCTGAATTCCACTGCGTGATTTCTGAATTCCACTGCGTGATTTCTGAATTCCACTGCGTGATTTCTGAATATCAGTGCGTGATGTCTTCATTTTTATTGAATCTGATGTTTTTGGGTTTTTTTATTATTTTTGAGGGACTTTATGATAAATTTTATAGATGTTGTAGATGGATTTATTTCATGTTTGCAATTGTAAATGTTAAAAAAATTGGTGTAAAAACCATGAATTCTTTATTCCAATGCGTGATTTCTGAATTCGTGTGTGATTTTCTTTAATTTTTGTTGAACATGATTGGTTATTTCTTTATTTCATAGTGATTTTGTAACAAGTTGATTAGGTGTGGTAGATGGATGTTATTCATGTTTGCAAATGTCATGGTTACAAAAAATTGCATATTTTTTGATTCCAGTATGGTTTCTTAATTATTTTTTATTGAATGTGATGGGTTATTTCTGTTTTTCAGACTCACTTTATGATTAAATAGGTGTGGTAGATACATTTGCAAACATGAATAAAATCTAATTGAAAAAGCAAGAGTTCTTGCTTCCAGTGCGTGATTTCTTGCTTCCAGTGCGTGATTTCTTGCTTCCAGTGCGTGATTTCTTGCTTCCAGTGCGTGATTTCTTGATTCCACTGTGATTTCTGAATTCCACTGTGTGATTTCTGAATTCCACTGTGTGATTTCTGAATTCCACTGTGTGATTTCTGAATTCCACTGTGTGATTTCTGAATTCCACTGTGTGATTTCTGAATTCCATTGTGTGATTTCTGAATTCCACTGTGTGATTTCTGAATTTTACTGTGTGATTTCTGAATTCCCACTGTGTGATTTCTGAATTCCCACTGTGATTTCTGAATTCCAGTGCGTGATTTCAGAATATCAGTGCGTGATGTCTTCATTTTTATTGAATCTGATGTTTTTGGGGTTTTTTATTATTATTTTTGAGTGACTTTATGATAAATTTTATAGATGTTGTAGATGGATTTATTTCATGTTTGCAATTGTAAATGTTAAAAAAATTGGTGTAAAAATTATGAATTCTTTATTCCAATGCGTGATTTCTGAATTCGTGTGTGATTTTCTTTAATTTTTGTTGAACATGATTGGTTATTTCTTTATTTCAGAGTGATTTTGTAACAAGTTGATTAGGTGTGGTAGATGGATGTTATTCATGTTTGCAAATGTCATGGTTACAAAAAATTGCATAATTTTTTGATTCCAGTATGATTTCTTAATTATTTTTTATTGAATGTGATGGGTGTTTTCTGTTTTTCAGACTCACTTTATGATTGTTAAATAGGTGTGGTAGATACATTTGCAAACATGAATAAAATCTAATTGAAAAAAGCAAGAGTTCTTGCTTCCAGTGCGTGATTTCTTGATTCCAATGCGTGATTTCTTGATTCCAGTGCGTGATTTCTTGCTTCCAGTGCGTGATTTCTTGCTTCCAGTGCGTGATTTCTTGCTTCCAGTGCGTGATTTCTTGCTTCCAGTGCGTGATTTCTTGATTCCAGTGCGTGATTTCTTGATTCCAGTGCGTGATTTTTTTTTATTGAATCTGATGGGTTGTTTCTTTATTTTTAAATGACTTTATGATAAATTTAATAGGTGTGGTAGATGGATTTGATTCATGTTTGCAAATAAAAAAATGCATAATTTCTTAATTCTGAATTCCACTGTGTTTTCTGAATAACACTGTGTTTTCTGAATTCCACTGTGTTTTCTGAATTCCACTGTTTTCTGAATTCCACTATGTTTTCTGAATTTCCAAGTGTGATTTCTGAATTTCAAAGTGTGATTTCTGAATTTCAAAGGGTGATTTCTGAATTTCAAAGGGTGATTTCTGAATTTCAAAGGGTGATTTCTGAATTTCAAAGTGTGATTTCTGAATTTCAAAGTGTGATTTCTGAATTTCAAAGTGTGATTTCTGAATTTCAAAGTGTGATTTCTGAATTCCAGTGCGTGATGTCATCATTTTTATTGAATCTGATGGGGTTTTTTTTGTGGTTTTTTTTAGTGACTTTATGATAAATTTAATAGGTATGGTAGATGGATTTGTTTCATGTTTGCAATTGTAATTGTTTAAAAAAAACTATTGGTGTAAAATGCATGAATTCTTGATTCCAGTGCGTGATTTCTTGATTCCAGTGCGTGATTTCTTGATTCCAATGCGTGATTTCTTGATTCCAGTGTGTGATTTCTTGATTCCAGTGTGATTTCTTGATTCCAGTGCGTGATTTCTTGATTCCAGTGGGTGATTTCTGAATTCCTGTGTGTTATTTCTAAATTCCTGTGCGTGATGTCTTCATTTTTATTGAATCTGATGGGTTTTTATTTTTTAGTGACTTTATGATAAATTTAATAGGTGTGGTAGATGGATTTGATTCATGTTTTAAAAAAAAATGCATAATTTCTTGATTCCACTGTTTGATTTCTGAATTCCACTGTGTGATTTCTGAATTCCATTGTGTGATTTCTGAATTCCACTGTGATTTCTGAATTCCAGTGCGTGATTTCTGAATATCAGTGCGTGATGTCTTCATTTTTATTGAATCTGATGTTTTTGGGTTTTTTTATTAATTTTTGAGGGACTTTATGATAAATTTTATAGATGTTGTAGATGGATTTATTTCATGTTTGCAATTGTAAATGTTAAAAAAATTGGTGTAAAAACCATGAATTCTTTATTCCAATGCGTGATTTCTGAATTCGTGTGTGATTTTCTTTAATTTTTGTTGAACATGATTGGTTATTTCTTTATTTCATAGTGATTTTGTAACAAGTTGATTAGGTGTGGTAGATGGATGTTATTCATGTTTGCAAATGTCATGGTTACAAAAAATTGCATAATTTTTTGATTCCAGTATGATTTCTTAATTATTTTTTTTATTGAATGTGATGGGTTATTTCTGTTTTTCAGACTCACTTTATGATTAAATAGGTGTGGTAGATACATTTGCAAACATGAATAAAATCTAATTGAAAAAGCAAGAGTTCTTGCTTCCAGTGCGTGATTTCTTGCTTCCAGTGCGTGATTTCTTGCTTCCAGTGCGTGATTTCTTGCTTCCAGTGCGTGATTTCTTGCTTCCAGTGCGTGATTTCTTTATTCCAATGTGATTTCTTGATTCCAGTGTGTGATTTCTTGATTCCAGTGTGTGATTTCTTGATTCCAGTGCGTGATTTCTTCTTTTTTTTTCTTTTTTTATTGAATTTGATGGGTTGTTTCTTTATTTTTAAATGACTTTATGATAAATTTAATAGGTGTGGTAGATGGATTTGATACATGTTTGCAAATAAAAAATGCATAATTTCTTGATTCTGAATTCCACTGTTTTCTGAATTCCACTGTTTTCTGAATTCCACTGTTTTCTGAATTCCACTGTGTGATTTCTGAATTTCAAAGTGTGATTTCTGAATTTCAAAGTGTGATTTCTGAATTTCAAAGTGTGATTTCTGAATTTCAGTGCGTGATGTCATTATTTTTATTGAATCTGATGGGGTTTTTTTGTGGGTTTTTTTAGTGACTATGATAAATTTAATAGGTATGGTAGATGGATGTTTCATGTTTGCAATTGTAATTGTTAAAAAACTAGTGGTGTAAAATGCATGAATTCTTGATTCCAGTACCTGATATATTGATTCCAGTGCGTGATTTCTTTATTTTTTTATTGAATGTGATGGGTTATTTCTTTATTTCAAAGTGATTTTATGATGAATAGGTGAGGTAGATGGATTTGTTTCATGTTTGCAAACAATTTTTTTTACATGATTTCTGAGTTCCAGTGCGTGATTTTTGAATTCCAGTACGTGATTTCTGAATTCCAGTGCGTGATGTCTGTTCATTTTCATTAAATCTGATGGGTTGTTTCTTTATTTCTGAGTGATTTTATAATTAATTTAATAGGTGTGATAGATGGATTTGATTCATGTTTGCAAATTAAAAAAAAAGCATAATTTTGTGATTCCAGTGCGTGATTTTTTAATTCCACCTGTCTGTGATTTCTTAATTTCTATTGAATCTGATGGGTTGTTTCTTTCAGTGATTTTATGATAAATTGAATAGGGGTGATAGATGGGTTTGATTCAAGTTTGCAAATGTAATTGTAAAAAAAAAAACATGATTTCTTAATTCCAGTGCGTGATTTCTTGATTCCAGTGCGTGATTTCTTGATTCCAGTGCGTGATTTCTTGATTCCAGTGCGTGATTTTTGAATTCCAGTGCGTGATTTTTGAATTCCAGTGCGTGATTTCTTAATTTTTATTGAATGTGATGGGTTATTTTTTTTTTATTTCAGAGGTATTTTATGATTGAATAGGTAATTTGATTCATGTTTGCAAATGTTATTTTAAAAAATCCCCCATGATTTCTTGATTCTAGTGCATGATTTATGAAGTGCATGAGTTATTTTATTCTTTTTATGAACATGATGGTTTTTTTTTATTGTTATTATTTCAGAGTGTTTTTATGATAAATTAGGTGAGGTAGATGGATGTTTCATGTTTGCAAACATAATTTTTTTTTACATGATTTCTAAATTCCAGTGCGTGATTTCTGAATTCCAGTATGTGATTTCTGAATTCCAGTGCGTGATGTCTTTGTTCATTTTCATTAAATCTGATGGGTTGTTTCTTTATTTCTGAGTGATTTTATAATCAATTTAATAGGTGTGATAGATGGATTTGATTCATGCTTGCAAATAAAAATGCATAATTTTGTGATTCCAGTGCGTGATTTTTTAATTCCACCTGTCTGTGATTTCTGATGGGTTGTTTCAGAGTGATTTTATGATAAATTGATTAGGGGTGATGGATTTGATTCAAGTTTGCAAATGTAATGGTAAAAAAAAGACATGATTTCTTGATTCCAGTGCGTGATTTCTTGATTCCAGTGCGTGATTTCTTGATTCCAGTGCGTGATTTCTTGATTCCAGTGTGTGATTTCTTGCTTCTAGTGCGTGATTTCTTGATTCCACTGCGTGATTTCTTGATTCCAATGCATGATTTCTGAATTCTTGTGCGTGATTTTTGAATTCCTGTGTGTGATTTCTGAATTCTTGTGCGTGATGTCTTCATTTTTTTTGAATCT
Source organism: Dendropsophus ebraccatus (assembly GCF_027789765.1). Taxonomy (NCBI): domain Eukaryota; kingdom Metazoa; phylum Chordata; class Amphibia; order Anura; family Hylidae; genus Dendropsophus; species Dendropsophus ebraccatus. The sequence goes on along the minus strand of NC_091454.1, from coordinate 189,858,477 downwards.
GATGGGTTTTTATTTTTTAGTGACTTTATGATAAATTTAATAGGTGTGGTAGATGGATTTGATTCATGTTTGCAAATAAAAAATACATAATTTCTTGATTCCACTGTATGATTTCTGAATTCCACAGATTTCTGAATTCCACGGTTTTCTGAATTCCAGTGCGTGATTTCTGAATTCCAGTGCGTGATTTCTGAATTCCAGTGCGTGATTTCTGAATTCCAGTGCGTGATGTCTGTATTCCAGTGTGATGTCTTCATTTTTATTGCATCTGATGGGTTTTTTTTTTTTTTTTTTTTTTTTTGTTTTTTTAGTGACTTTATGATAGATTTAATAGGTATGGTAGATGGATTTGTTTCATGTTTGCAATTGTAATTGTTAAAAAAAAAACAATTGGTGTAAAATGAATTCTTGATTCCAATGTGTGATTTCTGAATTTGTGTGATTTTCTTTATTTTTTGTTGAACATGATGGGTTATTTCTTTATTTCAGAGTGATTTTGTAACAAGTTGATTAGATGTGGTAGATGGATTTTATTCATGTTTGCAAATGTCATGGTTACAAAAAATTGCATAATTTTTTGATTCCAGTATGATTTCTTTATTATTTTTAATTGAATGTGATGGGTTATTTCTGTATTTCAAACTCATTTTATGATTAAAGGAGAAGTCCGGCCAAAATTAATTTTTGATAGGTTGTTACTTATGAAAAGTTATACAAAATTCTAATGTACATTAATTATGGGAAATGCACATATAGGGCTATTTCCCTTAATTTAGTAGATCAGGAAGTGTTAGAATTCTCTCAGATCCAGTGACGTCACGGCGAAAGGTGAAATTCCTATGGAGTGTCCAGCAGGGGGCGCTCTCTATGTAGAAGTCTATGGGACTTTATTGTTTCTATGGATTTCTATGTAGTGTAGTGTACAGTGTTTTATTGAATGAATACATCTATGGAATACTTTGGGGAGCAAATGTCCCTGCTCACCAAAGTATTGCATAAATGTATTCATTCAATACATTAGGATATCACAGTAAGCCCGCCGATCCGCAGCATATACACTAAACTACAGCTCCCATCATCTGCTAATAGTATGAGCAGGTGATGGGAGCTGTAGCTGGGTTATGGATATCACTTGCCGCTGATGCCACTGCTTATGCCGCCGTGCGCAGGGGGGAGCCGCTCAGTACACAGGAGCGCTCCCCCCTCCTCCTCCTTCCGGGAACCTTCCCCCTATAGCACTGCTGACTCCCTGCCTGGCCTCCGCTCTCATATACCGGCTCCCGATGCATCAGTGCAGACACTAGGAAGCATCGGGATCTGGTATATGAGAGCGGAGAGCGGCGGCCAGGCAGGGAGTCAGCAGTGGTATAGGGAGAAGGTATCCCGGAAGGAGGAAAGGGGAGCGCTCCTGTGTACTGAGCGGCTCCCCTCTGCGCCCGGCGGCATTAGCAGTGGCATCAGCGGCAAGTGATATCCATAACCCAGCTACAGCTCCCATCACCTGCTCATACTATAAGCAGATGATGGAAGCTGTAGTTCAGTGTATATGCTGCGGATCGGTGGGAATGCGGCGGATCGGCGGGCGTACTGTGATATCCTAATTTATTGAATGAATACATTTATGCATTACTTTGGGGAGCAGGGACACTTGCTCCCCAAAGTATTCCATAGATGTATTCATTCAATAAAGCACTGTACACTACACTACATAGAAATCCATAGAAACAATAAAGTCCCATAGACTTCTATATAGAGAGCACCCCCTGCTGGACACTCCATAGGAACTACACCTTTTGTCGTGACGTCACTGGATCTGAGAGAATTCTAACACTTCCTGATCTACTAAATTAAGGGAAATAGCCCTATATGTGCTTTTCCCATAATTAATGTACATAAAAAATTTGTATAACTCTTCATAAGTAACAACATATCAAAAATTAATTTTGGCCGAACTTCTCCTTTAAAAAGGTGTGGTAGATACATTTGCAAACATGAATCAAATCTAATTGTTAAAAAACCCCACAAGATTTCTTGATTCCAGTGCGTGATGTCTTTATTCCAGTGCGTGATGTCTTTATTCCAGTGCGTGATGTCTTGATTCCAGTGCGTGATGTCTTGATTCCAGTGCGTGATGTCTTGATTCCAGTGCGTGATGTCTTGATTCCAGTGCGTGATGTCTTGATTCCAGTGCCTGATGTCTTGATTCCAGTGCGTGATGTCTTGATTCCAGTGCGTTTTGTCTTAATTTTTATTGAATCTGATGGGTTGTTTATTTTTTAGTGACTTTATGGTAAATGTAATAGGTGTGTATGGATTTGTTTCATGATTGTAATTGTTATAAAAATTGGTGTAAAATGCATGAATTCTTGATTCCAATGCGTGATTTCGAAATTATTGTGATTTCTGAATTCCAGTGTGTTTGATTTTTTTAAAAAATTTTTGTTGAACATGATTTATGGTTATTTATTTCAGAGTGATTTTGTAACAAATTGAATAGGTGTGGTAGATGGTAATGGTTCAAAAATTACATAATTTCTTGATTCCAGTGTGATTGATTTTTTTTTATTTTTATTGAATGTGATAGGTTATTTCTGTATTTCAGAGTGATTTTATGATTAAATAGGTGGTGTAGATAGATGTGATTCATGTTTGCAAATGTAATTGTTAAAAAAGCATGATTTCTTGATTACAGTGCGTGATTTATGAATTCCTGTGCCTGATTTCTTTATCCATTTTTATTGAATCTGATGGGTTGTTTCTTTATTTCTGAGTGAGTTTATGATTAATTGAATTGGTGTGGTTGATTGATTTAATTCATGTTTGCAAATGTAAATTTTTTTTTTTTTTAATGCATGATTTATTGATTCCAGCTTTGCGTGATTACTGAATTCCAGTGCGTTATTTCTTTATTCATTTTTAATGAATGTGATGGGGTTTTTTTTTATTTCAGAGTGATTTTATGATAAATTGAATAGGTGCGGTATATGGATTTGATTCATGTATGCATGATTCCAGTGTGTGATTTCTGAATTCCAGCGTGTGATTTCTGAATTCCAGCGTGTGATTTCTGGATTCCAGCGTGTGATTTCTGGATTCCAGCGTGTGATTTCTGGATTCCAGCGTGTGATTTCTGGATTCCAGTGTGTGTGATTTCTGGATTCCAGTGTGTGATTTCTTTATCCATTTTTATTGAATCTGATGGGTTGTTTCTTTATTTCTGAGTGTATTTATGATAAATTGAATTGGTGTGGTTGGTTTTAATTCATGTTTGCAAATGTAATTGTTAAATACATGATTTCTTGATTCCAATATGTGATTTCTGGATTCCAGTGCATGATTTCTTAATTTTTAATTTAATTTGATGGATTATTTCTTTATTTCAAAGTGTTTTTATGATAAAAATGAGTAGTAGATTTAGTAGTTTGGTAGATTGATTTGAATCATGTTTGCAAATAATAAAAAAAAGCATGATTTCTTGATTCCAGTGCGTGATTTATGAATTCTAGTGTGTGATTTATGAATTTCAGTGCATGTTTTTTTTTTGTTTTTTTATTTCAGAGTGGTTTTATGATAAATTGAATAGGTGTGGTAGATGGATTCAAATGTAAATAAATAAAATACATGATTTCTGGATTCCAGTGTGTAATTTCTTTATTAATTTTATTGAATACGATAGGTTATTTCTTTGTTTTAGTGATTTCTTTTTTTATAAATTCAATAGGTATTGTAGATGGATTTGATTAATATTTGCAGATGTAATTTTTTTTAAAGCATGATTTCTGAATTACAGTGCGTAATTAATTTTTATTGAATGGGAGGGGTTATTTCTTTATTTCAAAGTGATTTTATGATAAATAGGTGTGGTAAATTGATTTGATTCATGTTTGCAAATATAAATGCATAATTTCGGAATTTCAGTGCGTGATTTTTTTGAATTCCAGGGCGTGATTTTTTGAATTCCAGGGCGTGATTTTTTTGAATTCCAGTGCGTGATTTCTGACTTCCAGTGCGTGATTTCTGACTTCCAGCGCGTGATTTCTGACTTCCAGCGCGTGATTTCTGACTTCCAGCGCGTGATTTCTGACTTCCAGCGCGTGATTTCTTAATTCCAGTGCGTGATGTAATTATTTTTTTTTTTTTTGACTGATAAATTTTGTAGGTGTGGTAGATGAATTTAATTCATGTTTGCAATTGTAATTGTTAAAAAAAATTTGGTAAAAAAATTACATAATTTCTTGATTCCAATGCGTGATTTCTGAATTCCACTGTTTTTTTTTGTTGAACATGATTGAATGTTGAATGTGATGGGTTATTTCTATATTTCACTAATTTTATGATTAAATAGGTGTGGTAGATTTGATTCATGTTTGCAATTGTAACTGTTAAAAAAAAGGGATTTTCTGAATTCCAGTGCGTCATTTCTGAATTCCAGTGCGTGATTTCTGAATTCCAGTGTGTGATTTCTTTATCCATTTTTATTGAATCTGATGGGTTGTTTATTTATGAGTGATTTTATGATAAATTGAGTTGGTGTGGTAGATTGACTGATTTAATTCATGTTTGCAAATGTAAATTAAAAAAATGCATGATTTGTTGAGTCCAGTGTGTGATTTCTGGATTTCAGTGCGTGATTTCTGAATTCCACTGCGTCATTTCTTTATTCCTTTTTAATGAATGTGATGGTTTATTTCTTTATTTTAGAGTGATTTTATGATCCATTGAATGTGTGGTATATGGATTTGATTCATTTGCAAATGTAAATTTTAAAAACTAGTGTGTGATTTCTGAATTCCAGTGTGTGATATCTGGATTTCAGTGCGTGATTTCTGAATTCCGCTGCGTTATTTCTTTATTCCTTTTTAATGAATGTGATGGTTTATTTCTTTATTTTAGAGTAATTTTATGATCAATTGAATGTGTGGTATATGGATTTGATTCATTTGCAAATGTAAATTTAAAAAAAAACCAGTGTGATTTCTGAATTCCAGTGTGTGATTTCTGGATTTCAGTGCGTGATTTCTGAATTCCACTGCGTTATTTCTTTATTCCTTTTTAATGAATGTGATGGTTTATTTCTTTATTTTAGAGTAATTTTATGATAAATTGAATGTGTGGTATATGGATTTGATTCATTTGCAAATGTAAATTTTAAAAAAACCAGTGTGATTTCTGAATTCCAGTGTGTGATTTCTGAATTCCAGTGTGTGATTTCTGAATTCCAGTGTGTGATTTCTGAATTCCAGTGTGTTATTTATTTTCTTATTATTGAATCTAATGGGATATTTATTTCAGTCATTTTATGATAAATTGTAAAGGTGTTGTGTATCGATTTCTTAATTACACTGTGTGATTTCTGAATTCCAGTGTGTGATTTCTGAATTCCAGTGTGTGATTTCGGAATTCCAGTGTGTGATTTCGGAATTCCAGTGTGTGATTTCGGAATTCCAGTGCGTGATTTTTTTTTTTTAATTCCAGTGCGTGATTATTTTTTTTTTTAATTCCAGTGTGTGATTCATTTATTTATTTTCTTATTATTGAATATAAAGGGATATTTATTTCAGAGTGATTTTATGATAAATTGGAAAGGTGTTTTATATGGATTTCTTAATTACACTGTGATTTTTGAATTCCAGTGCGTGATTTCTTGATTTCAATGTGTGATTTCTTGATTCCAGTGCGTGATTTCTTAATCACGTTTTTATTGAATATAATGTTTTATTGCATATATACATAATTGAATATTGTATTTTGTTTATGAGGAAATCGCCAGGAGCCCTATATAGCCCTAAATACTGCGACAATACTGCATTGTCTATTTAAAGTGTAGCTTATGCACATTAGAAATAAACTAAAAACTTTAAACATCCTAAATATCTAATAGCCAAACTGAGATGTCATGTGATCAGACTGTATACAGAGCCTAGTTATATACAACATTGTCAGTGTTATATACAGCCTGGTTATATGCAACATTGGCAGTGTTATATACAGCCTGGTTATATACAACATTAACAGTGTTATACTGAGCCTGGTTATATACAACATTGGCAGTGTTATATACAGCCTGGTTATATACAACATTGGCAGTGTTATATACAGCCTGGTTATGTATAACATTGGTGGTGTTATGCTGAGCCTGGTTATATACAACATTGACAGTGTTAGTCGGGGTCCTGTATAGTTCTGGGGTCCTGTATACCTGTAGTGTAAAGTTTGTGTAGCCCCCCACCCCTTCCCTGCTGGCTGCAGACCATAAGTGTGTGTGTGCAGAAAACCTGCAGCTTATAATAAGTGCATACACAATCCTGCATCATCATAATCTGGCCCTCTTAGGCACTGCCTTTCATCCTTGGTGAAGGCAACACAGAAGAGGTTTCTAATACTGTATACACTCCCCCTGCCCCCTTTGCAGGTACTCCTATACTGTATACACTCCCTCTCTGCAGGTAGCCCCCATACTGTGTACACTTTCTCCCTGCAGGTAGCCCCCATACTGTGTACACTCCCTCCCTGCAGGTAGCCCCCATACTCTTTACACCCCCCTTGCTCTTCCAGGTAGTCCCTATACTGTATACAGCACACCCCTGCAGGTAGCCCCCAAACTGTATACACCCCCTATCCCTGCAGGTAGCCCCCCTACTCTATACACTCCCCCCACTTGCAGGTAGCCCCCTTACTCTATACACCCCACCTGCAGGTAGTCCCTATACTGCTGCAAGTTTGTGAGCAGCCCCCCCATCACCTGGTCCCCACTCCGGCTTGCTTCAGGGATTCCCGGCAAGTCCCGCTCTGCCAATCAGTGCGCTGCCCCGCCGCAGCGCACTGATTAGCTCAGCGGGACGTGAAGACACCGAGAGCCCCGAAGCAAGCTGGAGCGGGATCCCGCCTCTCCCACTGACTGGCTGAGCGGACTTGAAACGTCACGTCTCAAGCCCCTGCAAAGACCAGGAAGCGGCCGGGCAGCGCGAAGCGACACGATCCGGGACCTGGAACCGGGAAGGTAAGGGGACATCGTTGCCCTCATTCACCTCCTCCTCGGTCATAGCCGGAAAAAAAAAACAGCCCAGAGTACCATTTTGAATGTAATTACAGAATTCTGGATTCCAGTGCATTATTTCTTGATGAAATTTCAAAACTCGAATGGGTTATTTGTTTCAGTGACTTTCTGATAGGTGTGGTAGATGTATTAGATTATTCATGCTCTCTAATATAATTATAGAATTCTGGATTCCAGTGTGTATAGAAATCTTGATTACAGTGCGTGTTTTCTGGATTACAGTGCATGTTTACTGGGTTTCAGTGTGTTATTTCTTGATGCAATTTCAAGACTCTTTGGTTATTTATTTTAGTGACTTTGTGATAAATGTGTGGTAGATGGATTTGATTCATGGTTTTGAAATGTTAGTTTAGAATTCTGGATTCCAGTGCGTGATTTCTGAATTCTGAATTTTTTGGGGCTTATTTAACACACATTACAAGTTATATAACTTTGTAATGTGGTTAAATACCCGGTCTGGGCCACCTTCCCCCACTTTCCGACCCCCGACCAGCCCCCCCCCCCCTCCCCCCACCCCGGAAGTTAAAGAATGTATACATTACCTATTCAGTCGTCACGGTCCTCTTCTCCCGGGCGGCATCTAGTGACGACAACGTCAGAGCCGGGGGGCAGTCCGGGTCTTCTTCCTCCTCGCCGTCTTCATTGAAAGTGAATAGGAGAGAAAAGGCTGCTGGTGCACATGCGCACCAGCAGCCTTTTCCTTGGCTGGAGCGCATCACATGGCTTCCAGCTTGCTCAGCCCTGATTGGCTTTCATTTGGATATGATTATTTATGTTTTCAAGATTCTAGTGAATTATTTTCAAGACTCTTATGTATTATTTCTTTGTCAGTGACTTTTTGATAAGTGTCGTAGATTAAGTTTGCAAATGTAATTAGCGTGATTTTTATTCCATTCTGTGATTTCTGAATTCCAATATGTGATTTCTGAATTACAGTGCATGATTTCTATATTACAGTGCGTAATTTCTTAATTTTTATTGAATGGTTATTTCTTGATTTCAGAGTGTTACTTTCTGATTGAATAGGTGAAGTAGATAGATTTGATTTGTGTTTTCAAATATAATTTAGAATTCTGGATTCCAGTGCACGATGAAATTTCAAGACACTGATGGGTTATTTCTTTATATCAGAGTGACTTTTCTGTTAAATTGAATAGGTGTGGTAAAGGGATTTGATTAACTTTTGCAAATTAATCAAACAGAATATAATAGGGTCACACATAAAGGAGAATGATCAAATATAATATCACAGATATCATGTTGAAGCACTCTAGATAATAAAGGCATCTCGACAAGGATGTGGGTATGTTAATGGTGCAAGTATTCTCTTCCATCAGGATGAAGATATCTCCACGTATCCGTCAGGTGAGTGGAATCAACAAAGTCCCCATAGGCAGTGGCATTGCCTGACAGGTTTCCCCTTTCCTATACCACCTTTGCGCCTGTCCTCTTAAGAGGAAAGCACTGAATTAAAGTCTCCTGCCATCAATTTGAGGGAACTAGGACTTGTCATTACCCGAGAAAAATGATCTGTTAGACTTATTAGGGCCATATACATTATGTACCTCTATCTGATCAGACATAGTAGTGATTGTTATAGAGTAGTGTCTTCCCAGGAAATCTGGGTATACATGAGACATTTCACCGGAAAAATGCTTACTGACCAAAGTTAATTCGGCCCATAATCATTTCGTGTAATAGATGGCAACGATTAGCAAACATGCATGATGTCGACAGATTGTTGTCTTTCAACAGGCTAAAACCCCAACGATCAGCCTGACAACAATCTGCTGTCATCACCTCATTCAAAAGGAGCGGTGGCAGTAGACCGCCACTGTCTCTTATGGGCAGCCCTGACAATCGTCCGGGCAGCTCCCTGTGGCCATTTCTGGCTCTTACCTGCTCCTTCTTGCTTGCTGTTGGCACGTGTAATAGCACTGGCAGCTGGAATGATGAGGAAGCGAGCGCTGAACTGATGCCTCCTTCTGTACTTAAGAAGCAATCTCCCAGCCTCCCCCCCTGACTTCTTATCTGTGCATTATCAGGCAAACACGTCTTCATTACAGAGAAGCCAGTGAAGACGGGCTCTGCTCTCTCCATTGTAAGCCTATGAAGGGGGGAGGGGCCGAGGGAGATGAGGGAGCAGGAAGAGGTGACATGAAGGTCAGCTGTTTGTAGACTCTCTGGGCACCTAAAATGCAGGATTCAGGGGTCAGAAAGGTCAGTGCTTATCTATGAACTTAATGAGAGAAGATTGCAGGGTGTTGTGCTCTGCAGGACTGCTCTGTGCTCAGTCACTCCTAACAGCCTCTCCCCTCTCCATAGCCACATAATGGACAGAGAAATCCTGCTTCTTCTGCAGTGAGGGGGGGGGGGGGGGGGGCTGGGAGATTGCTTTTTCAGTCCAGAAGGAAACTTTTGGTTTTTAAAACCTATTATAGAGTTTCTTAAAATCGCTTGAACTGTTGATATTGTTTTTAAAAAAATGGCCCTGAAATGACAGTTACGCTTTAAGTACCCCCTCTTTTTGGTCCAGGGCTGCTGAACCAAATACTTTCCCCATCAGTAACTTCCTCATTCTGACGAAATAACTTGTCACCAAATGTGTCTCAGGCGGGATGGCCACATCAGGATGGAGTTTTTTCAGATGCTTTAAAACCATCATCCAGTTTTTGGGGAGACCACAAGCCTTTTTACATTCCGGGAGACTTTTCGCATGGGTCGATAGAACAAGCTGTGGGAGATGGATTTGATGGTTCAGGTTTGCAAATGTGATTTAAGAATTCTTGATTCATTTTAATGGCTTTGATGGGATTGCGACTTTATGATTTAATCGTTTTAGTGGATGGATTGAATGATTCATGTTTTTGAATGTGATCTAATTCCTGATTCCAGTGTGTGATTTCTTTATTCCAGTGCGTAACTTTTGATTCATTTTGATAACTATGTTGAGTTTTTTCCTGATTCCAGGTTGTCATTTTCTGATTTATTAAATCGGTCAGGGGGATGGATTTGATTCATGTTTTCATGTTTGCGGATGTGAGTGAATTATTCTTGATTACAGTGCATGATTTCAGCCATACTGTACGTCTATAGATGTCCCGTGGAGCAGGAGCGTGTATAAACGTTCCTGACATTAGGGGTTTTAAAGTGTGCAGGGCTTATTCAGTGTGATCCCTCCCGCATACGTTAGTGTCCCAGGAGCCGGAGATAATGACAGGCAGCCATGATCACACAGCCTTATGGTGCGTTTACACAGAGATTTATCTGACAGATTTCTGAAGCCAAAGCCAGGAACAGACTATAAACAGGGGGCAGGTCATAAAGGAAAGACTGAGATTCTCTGCTCTTTTCAAGTCCATTCCTGACTTTGGCTTCCAAAATTGGTCAGATAAATCTGCCTGTGTAAACGTACCATAATGCTGCGTTTACACGAAGCGATAATTCACCCAATCGATCGTTTAACGATTTTGGAGCAACGATTTGGTTTTTATAATCAGCGTTTAGACGAATAAATTGTTAGAAAAATCTTAAGATACATCAGAAAAATCGTTAATGCAATTGTTTTTTAGATCGCTTAAGCCCATCTTTTACATAGGGTGAATCTTTAAAAAACTGTTTACACGAAGCGATCTGCGAATTTTTTGCGAACGATGATTTGAGAACATGTTGAAAGATCAAAATAAACTATTTTTCGCTCGTCACTTGATTGTTTGCTGTGTTTACACGGAACGATTATCGCTCAAATGCGATCGTTATTGCGAAAATTCGAACGATAATCCGTGTAAATGCATATATATATGTGTGTGTGTGTGTGTGTGTGTGTGTATATATATAATATATATATATATATATATATATATATATATATATATATATATATTTTTTTTTGTGTGTGGATTCACTTCAAGAGACTTTTAGGCAAAAAGGTGTGTTTGTGATGTGCCATAAGTGATGGTGAGGAGGGCTGCGTCTTCCTGATAACCTTGTGTTCACCAGCTGATAGTGTCCACATGGTCTCTGCAAGGTTCAGGAGGTGGAGTGCTGAGACTCAACTAACACATATAGAAGAAAGCATGGCTGTGTATGTATTATCAATGAGATAAAGCTGTCGCCTTCTCTGAAGAGACAGCACCACTCTTGTCCATTGATTCTTTTATTACAGCTCAGAGCAATTTGCTTGAATGATCTGTAATACTAGACATATGCCATATACAGGAATATTGCTGGCCCTGTGTGGAGAAGACCCTTTTCTACCCTTATTCAGCACCTATTGAAAACTTTAATTGGACCTTTGTATACCAATGGCTGCATTTTACGCAAGGTCAGATATTACGTTGCTGGTTTTGGCCATGTACTTGTCATCAATGTTGACCAATATATCCATGTTACATACAATCCTCACTGCACTTTGGTATCTAAATTTGAGTTAGATACGATACCAAGCTTAGTATCAGAATTCTCAATACCAAAACAAGTATAAAAAACCCCCACAGAAGTACAAAGTTCATCCATTTTCACAACAATCAGTGTCACATCGCCAATGTTTTGATTTTGAATTTTTACGTAAAACTATTTTTTTTCTTTCCCTTTCCCAATCCTTTGTACATTTTTAGGTTCTTGTGGGGCGAGGTATTTATCCTCACCCAGTGGAGCATTAGATGCTGAGTCAGCCAGTGTAATCATTCTTATATTACAGCCCCCAGACTTTTTTATGTTGTTCACAATGTAATAAAACTGACCTGTTATCTGTGTTCTTCAGGTTATAATGAGACCAATTTATGTGCCATATTTTCCGGTGTATAAGATGACCCCCAACTTTTCCAGTTAAAATATAGGGTTTGGAACATACTCACTGTATAAGACTACCCCTCTTCCTACACACACCAAATAAAATTTAATAAAAAACATCAGATAGCAGCGAGATCTGAAAGGCAGAGAAGGAGGTACAGTAATACCGGTAGGATACAAGGGCAGGCCAGACAGATGAAAGAGGTGCTTTTTTTCTGGGCACAGCACCACTCTACTGTATCTTTTTTACATATCCCGGAAGATACAGCTTGCTCTGCCATTCATACAGGCTGCATACGGCAAGGAAGTGGCCGTCTTCTAGCCCCCACCCACCCACCCCATATGCGACGAACACAGATTCTCCAGTCCAAAGTTTCTCAACACCCCCACCCTATAAGACAACACCTGGCGTATAAAACGACCCCTGACTTTTGAGAAGATGTTTCCTGGGTTAAAAAGTAGTCTTATATGCAGGAAAATACTGAATATTTTGTTTTGCTCCTTTAAAAAAAAAAAATGCCTAAAATTGCCCTATGCCACTCTTTTTTATTTTTCGGCCTGTATTGCTATATGAGGGATTGTTTTTTGCAGTCTTCATTTTTTAGATATGTAGTCTTTATTGGTACCACGTTTGTATGTGTGTGACTTTTTGATCAGTTTTTTTATTTTTTTTTTCTGAGATGTGATGTGACCAAAAATCTGCGCATTTGGTCTTTGACCGGTTTCTTGCACTTCAACTGTTTACAGTGCAATATTGGGAATGTTATAATTTAATGGTTTAAGCAACTATGCATATTTTTATTTAATGATTGGGAAAGGGGGAGGAGGCTATTAAAGGGAAACAATCAGCAGGCTAGAAGCGTTGAACCCGCTGATATGTCCCTACAGTGTACAGTGCGCTAAGGATGAAGGTAGGTTTATAACCTTTATGTTCTGCACTGTTTTCGTGTTATTAGGAGTTTAATCGTAGGCAGGACTACCATACCCAGTGCACCAATCCACCCTGGCCAGCCCACCTTTTCTAATGTATACCAGCAGGGCGGGCCAGATTAGTGCCCTGGGGGCAGTAGTCACCTGATTAGCATAAAGATTAAACTCCTAATAACACGGAAATGGCGCAGAGGATTAAGGTAAGAAACTTACCTTCATCCTCAGCACCCCATACGCTATAGGGACAATGCTGCAGAAAATGTTAGTGATATATAAATGATAGCGTTTTATGACTTTAACGTTTGTTTGTTTCCTCTGTGCTTAGGTGTCCCTTTCCCCAAAAACTTCATGTCTGTGGCAAAGACCATATTGAAGCGGCTGTTCCGTGTGTACGCCCACATCTACCACCAGCACTTTGACTCTGTTATGCAGCTACAGGAAGAAGCACATCTCAACACGTCATTTAAACATTTCATTTTCTTTGTACAGGTGAGAGCACTGACACTGTTACTGGTTCCTCACCATTTCTCAACTGCAGGTACAGAGCACTTGTAAACACAGAAAAGTGCTGGAAATCAGACCTACGCCAATCTGATGTGGTTGGTCTAAACCTAAAGATAGGCCATTGAATCTGTAAGGCTGAGTAAAAGCCTTGTTACTGTACATGGAGTTACTATCTACCAAATCAGGCCAATATGTCATTGTGTAGTAGAGCCAGTGATTAGCAGATGAGCAAGCAAATGTTCACTGGTCGGCTAATCGCTGTCTTTCAACATGTTAGAAAATAAAAATCGCCCACTGGCCCCACATGGATAATAAAGTATGTGCAGCTAATTACAGGTAAGGGCTGCACGCACATCGCTAGCCCTGCACGCACATCGCTAGCCCTGGCCGCATGATAGTTTAGTCATCAAATAAGCTTGGTAACCATTCTAGCACATTGAGATTGGTGCAGGCTTACAGTGTGCACTCTGTAATATGGCCTTAACCTCCTTTAGATGTTGCCATATTACCAGACATTTTTTATCTGGCATGGATTAGTGTTAAATTGGATGAATTGGGGTATATTCGCATGCACAAGATCTGCTGCAGATGTCAGTGTAACTAAAGGGTTGAACACCACATGAAATGTGCAGCAGATGCTTTGTGTGAATGTACCCTTAAAGGACAAGTGCCATGAAAAACTTTTTCCCAGTAATTGAAGCACATTACAAAGTTATATAACTCTGTAATGTGCTTCAATCACCTATCTGCCTCCCTTCCCTGTCTTTTCCCCCCTCCACCCCCCACCAGGAAGTGTCCTAACTCACACAGACCTGATTACTGTCCTCACCATCACCAGGCAGCTCCTTCTTGTGAGTCATCAGCAGGAGGGCTGCTCCAGGTCCTGTTACACCAGCCTCCCCCTCCCCCTCCTTGTCAGGTGACTCTGCTTGCTCAGCTTATCTTCTCTAGTGACATGACTCCTTCACTGAGTCCACCGCAGCAGGAGAGAGGGTATGAGGGGTGGGGGGAGCTGCCTATGTGCCGGAGTCAGTCTGAGGGAAGATAAGCAAGTGAGATGTGACAAGTGATGGCTTGCAGTTGTTCAGCCAATGGGAGCTGAGCAAGCCTGTCACCTGACAAGGCAGGGGAGGGGGAGGCTAGTGTAACAGGAGAAGGAGCTGAGAGAAGAGCTTGGTGACTGTGACAACAGTAATCAGGTCTGTGTGAGTCAGGACACTTCCTGGTGGGGGGTGGAGGGGGGAAAAGACAGGGAAGGGAGGCAGATAGGTGATTGAAGCATATTACAGAGTTATATAACTTTGTAATGTGCTTCAATTACTGGGAAAAAGTTTTTCATGGCACTTGTCCTTTAAAGTGACTGTACCACCAGGCCCAGACAGAAGCACTCTAGGCGCGCCGACCCACCCTTAGTGGGAGGAAAACGTAGCCCCTCTATGATAGGGTTTCATTGATCCTAAGGCCAGGTTCACACTGAGCAAAACTAGCGGAATGCCGTTAGCCTCCCTCTCTTAATGTGAGTCTATGGGAGGCCCACGCTGCTGTTCTCATAGCGTCTCTCCACGCTGAAGAATGAACATGTTCATTCTTCAGCGCGGACAGAGCAGGAGCGCGCACCTCCCATAGACTCCGCCGTGGAATTCCGCTAGTTTTGCTCAGTGTGGACCCAGCCTAATGGAATCATGTCATGGAGGGGCCGGGGTTTCTTCCCACTAAGAGTGTGTCGGCCCGCCTCCAGTGCTTTTGCCTGGGCCTGGTGGTACAGTCACTTTAAAGGGGTAGTGCGCTGTTCAAAATTTATTCACTAAATAACACACATTACAAAGTTAATGGCCCCCTTCCCCGTGTTCCCCCCACCCCGGAAGTGTGATGCCGTATGCTCACTGAATCACTGTCAACCCCAGCCGCCATCTTGGGTCCAACACGTCATCTTCAGGAGGCCGGCCGGACCACTCCGACCCCCTCCAGTGCATCATCTGCTGCTCAGCCATGATTGGCTGAGCATAGTTATCCAGCTAGCCATTGTTGAATTAGTGGATTGTTACTGGATGTTATTTGCCTGTTGAGCTTCTGCTTCTTGTATTTCTGCAGGAATTTAACCTGATTGACCGCCGAGAGCTGGCTCCCCTTCAAGAACTGATCGAGAAACTGGGATCCAAAGACAGATAAGCGGAGAGGAGGGGGAGCTCTTCCTGTGAGATCTGGTCTCCTCTCACAGCACATACCACCTGCAAGCCTTTGTCATATAACCATTAGCTACCTGAAGGAAACCCATTACCACTGAATTACCAGAGGAGGTCGCCACTGGAAGCCGTCTTTTACATAGAGATTGCCTTGCGTTATTTTTGTATGAACTTTTATAGAGATGCTATAAAGGAACACTCCACTAGATGTGCATTTAGACGCTTCCGTCTTTTTCACATCTGCTGGTTTTCTGCTGGGGGGGGGCGATAAAAATCTTAATTTTCACTTTATTATTAATTTTTAGTCTGCTGCAAGTCAGCCGATGGACGTGGCCTTTCCATACCACTGTATACACCTTTGCATTACTATTCTCCTCTTGCTCTATGTACAGTCCATATCCTTTTGAAGGCTTCACGTTCAGCAAGCTTTTATTTTTTTATGATTTTTTTTCCCTTCCTGATCTGATAGGTGACTGCATCCTGTTCTGCAATAAAATGGGGAGGAACAGGTAAAGCAGACATGGGCACTAGAGGCCTGGGGGTTATATAGAACCCTGGGGGGACCACTCTTTTTGCTCTGCCACTTCAGTCTTTTTATTTTACTTACATTTTTATAAGCTTTAGATGTGATGAACCGACATTGTATTGAATACAAGTCTAATATTCAGAATTTTGGAACAAGTTTGTTTTCTTGCAATGAATTATCTATTTTTTTAAATTTGCTATGGTAAAGATGAGAGCGCCGGTTCTCTGGGGGTTATTTGTGTTCATTTTTATTAAGTGAAAAATAAAAGTACGAGCAATGCAATGACACAGTATAAAGTGACATTTTTATTAGGTGGAGTGTCATGACTACCAGGACAGACTGCAGGTCAGGCTTCACCTCTGATCAGATTGTGCATTAAAAGGTGTTATCCAGGATTAGAAAAAGAAATCGTTATATTTTTCCAAAAACTGCGCCACCCCTGTCCTCAGGTTGTGTGTGGTATTACACTTATTCCATTATCTAATGGAACTGAGCTGCAATCTCAGACAATGAGCTGTGTGGTGCTGTTTATAATAGAAAGTAGCTATGTTTTTTTTTAACCCTGGATACCCCTTTTAAAGTGACTCTGTACCCACAATCTGATCCTTTCAAACCACTTGTACCGTCAGATAGCTGCTTTTAATCCAAGATCTGTCTTGGGGTCCATTTGGCAGCTGAGGCAGTTATTGTACTAAAAAACTACTTTTAAACATGCAGCCCTGTGTTAAATTGGCTTGGCCTAGAGTGTGTGTGCCAAAGCCTTGCACTGCCTCTCCCACCCTACTCATCATTAGGAATGCCTTGGGCAGTTTTTTTCCTATTCATCACTTGTGTGAACACTGCACATGGGCCTTAACGATCCAGCACATGTGCAGTGTTCAGCCAGGCGATGAATAGAAAAAATCCTTCCCAGGGGCATTCCTAATAATCAGGAGGGTGGGGAGTAGGGACGGAGGGGCGGTGCAAGGTTAGGGCACATGCAGTCTAGGCCACGCCAATTTGACACAGGGCTGCAAGTTGTTTTTTAGGACAATAACTGCATCACCTGCCGAACGGACCCTGGGACAGAGCTTGGATTAAAAGCAGCTAACCGAAGGTACAAGTGTTTTTTTTTTTTGTTTTTTTGGGGTTTTTTTTTGGGGGGGGGGGCAGATTGTGGGTACAGAGTCTCTTTAACTTTTCAAGTGATGTGTATGTCAGAATTGGTATGTACTAGAGATGAGTGTGACTCAAGAGGTTGATTCTTTGACATTTGAATTCCAGTGGCTGCTAAATTTGGATGCAGCTCCAGGAAGTCCAGGAAAACATGGCTGTATCCATGCCTATCGCTGTATCCATGTATTCCCGGATTCCCTAGAGCTGCATCCAACTTTGTCAGACACTGGTAATTAAATGAGGACCAATTTGAGCATGCTTGAGTTTGTCTCATGAAATATCTTAAAGGGGAAATTACAGTGTTTTCTGCCGCCTTCACTGTTAGTTCGCTATGCATGGTTCTCATCTGAGTGAAGCTGCCCTTTCTGTTAGTGATCATTTGGGGGCCTCAGCACCCAGACACTCACCGGTCAAAGCTTCTAACATGTCAGAAGTGAGGGTTGCCATTTATTTGTTGTATTGGGGAGCACTATACTATCCCCCAGGACCTTACTTAAAGTTTGCATGTGGCTAGTAAATCCTGGCTGCTTTCTTCTGACAACAGTGCCACCTTTGTTGATAGGCTGTGTCTGGTATTGCATTCACATGAATTTAGGCTGCACTGCAACAGTAGACAAGCCTGTGGATGAGAGAGGTCCTGTTTTTGGATGGAGCCATGTTTTTTTCTGATAATAGTGATCAGGGAGTGCCCAGAAGAACTGCCTCACTTCTGCCTGGCCATAGAAGAGAAGTGATCTCCTGTAATACCATTTCAGTATAACAATATGGAGCATAAGTATTAATCCCAGATCAACAACCACCCAATAAATTACAGATTAGGATTAGCAGCATCATGATTACAGGATCAACATTCATTTAATATGTAAAATCCCCGTCAACACTGTTACCTGGTTTGGCTTAATTTTACCTGCTTGTCCTGGTTCCATGAGTGTAATAATTGACTTTTATGCCTTACAAATGGCCCATTGTTCATTCTGATATCATCTGAGTAAAACGCAATGCTTTCCTGACTAGTTCCAGTGTGATGTCTGAGAGCAGGGAGGCCATGCTCTTCTTCAGGTGTGTTCTGTATTCTTTCCTTATACATTTAGAACGCCTTTAGGGTATGTTCACATGGGATGGAAATGCTGCAGCTCTGTGGCCATGTTGACTATCCTGTTGGAACTCCTCAAGAATCTGCAGCATGACAGTCCGGTATGAATATACTCTTACGTCCATACTTACAGATTTGTTGTGGATTCGGACTTTCCTATTGATGAAGTCAGCATTAAATCCATAGCTAATCTACAACAGATCGTCCGCTGACCCGCACTAGTGTACATGCCCTTTAAATTGTCATGTCTGTACAAGTTGATCTATTAACTGCATGGAACAAGTGCATTTAAAGAATTGTATGAGATTAAGGAATGCTTCCCTCCCTGTGCCTCTTTTTTTACCTAGACTGTCTAGTACTGTAGTATATCCCCTTCACATGTATGGGGCTGAACTTATATGGAACATTTAGGCCTTACTGGTTCGGCCACAAGGCAACCTACTGCTACATGTGGTTCTGGCCTAAATATAATTGTTTCAACAAAACCAATGCAGATGAATTGAGCAGTGGCCTGTACTAATTGGCCAGATGCTAGTGTTTAGTATTATAGTGTGTGTGCACTTTCTGCATTCATGCTGCTTTACTTGCATGAGACACATATGGTGCCAGCAGGGGCGGGCTGGGCCGGGGGGCAGGGGGGCATATGCCCCCTGGGCCGGTCTTCCCCCAGTTGTCAGGGCCGCATGGCGGCTGACAGCTGGCTGGAGTCCTCAGTGCCTCCCCTGCTTACAGCCCCGCCCTCTTCAGTCATATTTACCTGTGGCTGTGGTGGATCCGGACTGTGATGGAAGCGGCCGCCGAAGCCCCGCCCCCATGCCGGTAAGCCCCGCCCCCTGTATGGCCACTATGCTTTCTATAAGCCTAAGAGGCTTATGGTAAAAAGCAAACTGCTGTAGGCAGTATCTTCCTCCGGCCACCAGAGGCCGCTCTCTCCTCCCAGCTGGTTCTTCTGCAACTGGGCTAGAAGAGCCTGAAGACAGAGAAGATGGTGTCTGCAGGAAGCCAGGTACCTACACAGGAGGACATCTACATAGCAGGCCATAGGGCAGGGGGAGGGGACCAAGGCTCTCCAGCTGCTGCAAAACTACAACTCCCATCATAGCTGGAGAGCGATAGGCTGTCCATGGATGATGGGAGTTGTAGTTTTGCAACAGCTGAAGAGCCAAGGTTCCCCCTCCCTGACATAGAGGATACATATACACAGGAGACCTACACAGGAGGATACATATATACAGGAGACCTACACAGGAGGATACATATATACAGGAGACCTACACAGGAGGATACATATATACAGGAGGAGACATACAGAGGAGTATATAGAGCATACATGTATACAGGAGGAAGCATATATACAGGGGTACATAGAGGATACATATATACAGGAGGAGGCATATATACAGGGGTACATAGAGGATACATATATACAAGAGGAGACATACTGAGGAGTATATAGAGGATACATATATACAGGAGGAGACATACAGAGGGGTACATAGAGGATACATATATACAGGAGGAGACATATATACAGGGGTACATAGAGGATACATATATACAGGAGGATACATCTATACAGGGGTACATATAGGATACATATATACAGGAGGAGACATACAGAGGGGTACATAGAGGATACATATATACAGGAGGAGACATATATACAGGGGTACATAGAGGATACATATATACAGGAGGATACATCTATACAGGGGTACATATAGGATACATATATACAGGAGGAGACATATACAGGGGTACATAGAGAAAAAGAAATGGTGTGGAGACAGCATCCATCCAGTGAAAAAATATTTTTACTTTATTTTAAGCCATTGCATATAAAAAGATTACCGACGTTTCGGCTCTAACACTTGAGAAAGGCTCAGGAGTGTTAGAGCCGAAACGTCGGTAATCTTTTTATATGCAATGGCTTAAAATAAAGTAAAAATATTTTTTCACTGGATGGATGCTGTCTCCACACCATTTCTTTTTCGCTATTGAGTATCAGGTGTGGGCCCACCTGACGGAGACTGTGCATCCCTGGGAGGTTCCGCTGTTCCAACCTTGGACTTTACCAGGGGTACATAGAGGATACATATATACAGGAGGAGACATATATACAGGAGGAGACATACAGAGGATACATATATACAGGAGGAGACATATATACAGGGGTACATATAGGATATGTATATACAGGAGGAGACATACAGAGGGGTACATAGAGGATACATATATACAGGAGGAGACATACAGAGGGGTACATAGAGGATACATATATACAGGAGGAGACATATATACAGGAGGAGACATACAGAGGATACATATATACAGGAGGAGACATATATACAGGGGTACATAGAGGATACATATATACAGGAGGAGACTTATATACAGGAGGAGACATACAGAGGATACATATATACAGGAGGAGACATATATACAGGGGTACATAGAGGATACATATATACAGGAGGAGACTTATATACAGGAGGAGACATACAGAGGATACATATATACAGGAGGAGACATATATACAGGGGTACATAGAGGATACATACATACAGGAGGAGACATATATACAGGAGGAGACATACAGAGGATACATATATACAGGAGGAGACATATATACAGGGGTGCATAGAGGATACATACATACAGAGGAGTTAGGGCTGGGCGATTAATCAAATTAATTTGCCCAGAAGGTTAGAATCAATTTCGATTAAAACCGTAAATTCAATTTTCACAAAAAATCATTGCAGGTGGAGCAGCGTAGAGTGACGGGTTGGCGGCCGGGCAAGAGGTGCAGGTCAAGCAGGCGGCGCGGAGGTGAGGTGCATGGCGGGCGGCGGTGCGTGGAGTGTCGGGCCGGAGGTGAGGTGCAGGGCGGTCGGCAGTTCGCCTAACAGAGCCGCGACTGACCTACCCCAGCTATACATATCATGTCCTGCTCCCCTCCCGGCCACACGTGCAGGTCCCCAGTCTCTGGAGGAGGCTGCAGGGACTGTAGTGGTGATAACGTTGCTTCGGGTCCTGGAGCTGAACAGCGGGATCTGCATCCCCCGATCCCGCTGTACAGCTCCAGTAATGGCAGTGACGCTATCACCTCTACAGTCCCTGTGGCCTGCTTCAGAGACCGGGGACCTGCACGTGTGGCCGGGAGGGGAACCTGTTTGCCGGGGTGAGAGGAGGAGGGATATGTGCACTCCTGCCCCAATCACCCCCAGCTGCCCAATCCCTCTAGAGTCACCCCCAGTCTGCCTCAGTCCCCCTCTGTCACCCCCAGCTGCCCCAGTCCCCCTAGAGTCACCCCCAGTCCCCCTCAGTCATCCACAGTCTGCCCAGTCACCCCAGTCTGCCCCAGTCCCTCTCAGTCATCCACAGTCTGCCCAGTCCCCCCTCAGTCGCCCAAGTCTGCCCCAGTCCCCCTTCAGTCACCCCCAGTCTGCCCTAGTCCTCATTCAGTCAACTCCAACTGCCCCAGTCCCGCTTAAGTCAACCCCAGTTTGCCCCAGTCCCCCTCAGTCACCCCCAGCTGCCCCACTCACCCCCCAGTTTGCCCCGTACACCCCCAGCTCTCCCAGTCATCCCCAGCTGCCCCAGTTTCCCCCAGTATGCCCCTGTCACCTCTCATCTATACCTTTATTCCTACTACACCCCTCATCTTTACCTGTACTACTACAGCCCACATCTATACCTGTACTACTAATCCCCCTCATCAGTATTACTAATACCCCCCATATCTATACCTGTACTACCTCACCCCTCATCTTTACCTGTACTACTACACCCATTATCCACTATACCTCCACTACTACACTCTACCTAGATGGAGGCACCATGTGTCCCGCTACCCCCCCCCCCCTCGCTTATCCCGGAAATGCCCCTGCCTGCATGTGTCCCTGCTACATAGAGGATACATATATACAGGAGGGCATAGAGGATACATATATACAGGAGTACATAGTGGATACATATATACAGCAGTAAATAGAGGATACATGTATACAGCAGTACATAGAGGATACATATATACAGGGGGAGGCATATATACAGCAGTACATAGAGGATACATATATACAGGGGGAGGCATATATACAGTAGTACATAGAGGATACATATATATATACAAGAGTACATAGAGTATACATATATATATACAGGAGTACATAGAGGAGGCATATATACAGGAGGACATAGAGGATACATATATACAGCAGTACATAGAGGAGACGTATATACAGAAGTATATAGATGATACATATATACAAGAGGAGACCTACACAGGAGTACATAGAGGAGACATATATACAGAAGTACATCGAGTGATATAAACTATTGTAAAAATACAGTAACCCCAGCTTTCCCAGCATCTTGCGTAGTAGTCAGTATAATGAGGGTCAGGCAGCTTTCCCAGCATCTTGTATTTGTAGTCAGTATAATGGAGGTCACCCAGCTTTCCCACCATCTTATCCTCAGTATAATGGAGGTCACCCAGCTTTCCCACCATCTTATACTCAGTATGATGGAGGTCACCCAGCTTTCCCACCATCTTATACTCAGTATGATGGAGGCCACCCAGCTTTCCCACCATCTTATACTCAGTATGATGGAGGTCACCCAGCTTTCCCACCATCTTATACTCAGAATGATGGAGGTCACCCAGCTTTCCCACCATCTTATACTCAGTATGATGGAGGTCACCCAGCTTTCCCACCATCTTATACTCAGTATGATGGAGGTCACCCAGCCTTCCAGCATCTTGTACACAGTTTTATGGGGGTCACCAGCTTTTCCACCATCTTATACTTAGTATGATGGAGGTCACCCAGCTTTCCAGCATCTTGTACACAGTATTATGGGGGTCACCAGCTTTTCCACCATCTTATACTCAGTAGGATGGAGGTCACCCAGCTTTCCCAGCATCTTATACTAAATATGATGGAGGTCACACAGCTTTCCCAGTATCTTGTAGTCAGTATGATGGAGGTTACCCAGCTTTCCCACCATCCTATACTCAGTATAATGGAGGTCACCCAGCTTTCACAGCATCTTATACTTAGTATCATGGAGGTCACCCAGCTTTCCCAGCATCTTATAATCAGTATGATGGAGGTCACCCAGCTTTCCAGCATCTTATACTCAGTATGATAGAGGTCACCCAGCTTTCCCACCATCCTATACTCAGTATAATGGAGGTCACCCAGCTTTCACAGCATCTTATACTCAGTATGATAGAGGTCACCCAGCTTTCCCACCATCCTATACTCAGTATAATGGAGGTCACCCAGCTTTCCCACCATCCTATACTCAGTATAATGGAGGTCACCCAGCTTTCACAGCATCTTATACTCAGTATGATGGAGGTCACCCAGCTTTCCAGCATCTTGTACTCAGTATGATAGAGGTCACCCAGCTTTCCTAGCATCTGTCTATGGGACCGTTCTGTGTCATCACTGAGCCGCCCCATAGACTTATACAGGAAAGTGAGTTCTGACCCTTTCACAGGGCACAGTAGGATATTTGGTCACCAATGACTGGAAGGACCGAAGATGTTATAGGTAAGAGGTAAGAGGCCAGAGTGGTCCTTTAAGGATGGGCTGCCAGCCTGCTACTCATGGGCCAGTGTTGTGTACTTGCCCCCCGGGCTAAAATTTGCCAGCCAGCCCCTGGGTGCCAGTGTCCTGATATATGGCCGATTTCTAGAGATGAGCATGACTCCAGCGTGCTTGAGTCCGATCATTTGGCATTTGATTACTGGTGGCGGAAGCTGTATACAGCCCTAGGGAGTCTTGGAAAACAGACTGTATCCATGATTTTCAGGACTCCCTAGGGCTGCATCCAAATTCTTCAGCCACCAGTATTTAAATGCCGAATGATCAGACTTCCGCATGCTGGAGTCATGCTCATCTCTACTGATTTTCCATAATGATTACCATCTAAAGGAAACTTGATACAATTGAAATAACATCATGGCCGCCATATTGTGCCTCATAGTGATATTTGGTATTACTACACCATATGACCAACCGTTCTGTACTGACTGTTGTAATCTATAAAGATGAGTAAAATGTTCCAGAATACACATCATCTTGTGACGCCTAAGTCAGTCCGCTCCCGTTAGACATCACATGATCAGAGTTGGCATAGACCAGACTTTCCTCATCCTCTCTGCTTTGCTTAAATAGCTGCTGGGTCAGACACTATTTCAGGACACTGCTTGATAGCTGGAGAGGCACCGCAACCGAGCCCTAGCTGGAGATAAGCAATATACATATATATCCCACATTCGGTGCCTGCTCCTTGTTGACATCCCCACTGTGAACAATGGATTGGTGGTACTGGACTTGGCCGCTGTTTTGTGCCTCCTAAGCCGCAGCCTTCAGTGACTTACATATCAGATGTTCTTGGTGCCAGCAGATGCAAGTTAATCCTTTTGTTACAGATTATCTTTTTCTACATCTTGTTAGCAATGTTCCTGTTTTTTGAGCATTGTAATAAAAATACATTTTTGACTCTGAATGTTTGATCTGTGAATTATTCACTCTAAGCAGGTACTAAAGTTATCGGTCTCTTAAAGGAGTTAGAAAAACAGCACCACCCCTGTTCTCAGGCTGTGTGTGGTATTACATTCGCTTTAGTGGAACTGAGTTGCAAAACCCACCCCTAGAGGACATGAGTGGTGCTGTTTCTAGAAGAAAGCAGCCATGTTTTTCTAAGCTTGTATAACTTGTTTAACCCCTTCAGGACCATTCTAATTTTGGCCTTAGAGTTACTGTTGTATTTTTTTTTTTTTTTTTTGCAGAAATCAATAGTCCAGGGGATTTTAAGAAACTTTGTAATTGGGTTTATTAGCCAAATCTGCCATTATCTGCATTAAAAAAGCCTTTTCCCAGGTCCCCCCTCCCTCCTCTTTTCCATTCACTGCAAAAAATCAGGAAATTGTGACTTGTTGCATCAGACGTACCCAGTCTGGTCTATAGAGAGGGGAGTGGGGAGGAGGGAGTTAGCCGACAGCAGATAACAGAGGATTACAGGCACGGAGCTGGGTGACAGCTGTAATCAGAGCTCAGACAGGTCAGTGGTGACTGTCAGAGGAGATAACGGGTGAGGTATTTGTAGATTAACTATTAGTTGTCCTGTTTTGGTCTTTTATTTAGCTCTCTCCATAGGAGAACAATGAAGACAGGGGAGAGAGCTTCAAACAGCTTTTTCATGATAAAAATGCATTTTTCGGCTAATAAACCCAATTACAAAGTTTCTTAAAATTGCCTGGACTATTGATTTCTGCAAAAAAAATTAAAACATTTCACGACAGTGACACTTTAAGGACCAGACCTGATTTTGGAAATCTCATCTGTCTCCCTTTGTGGTTCTAGCTTTGTGATGTGAGCTTATCCTAATGATGATTGTTGTCCCATCATGGGGACTTCTCTATCTGATTTGCCTGATGACAGGCATAATACATTGCAGTGCTGATTGTATTGTATTATGCCTGTCATAGGTAGTGCTGATCAGGCTGTGCCTTTTGGGCTGACGTAGCCACGATTCTGGAGGCCTCAAGAGAGACCAACCGGTTGTCATAGCTACTATGGTGTGATGGTGAACAGATGGAGAGTTCTCCCTCTGTTTTGCACTATAAATGCTGCAATCACACTGATTGCAGCGTCTTTAGGGTTAACTGCCATGACCCGTGCACTACTTGGGCCCTGACAATGACAGCTGGGCTCCAATGTGGAGGGTTTTATACCTAGATGTAACATCAGCGAGAACGCATTGCAAACATGGATGTACAGTTACATCCCTGGTGGGATTAAAAGATTAATCAGGCTTAGAAAGACATGGCTACAAAAACAGCACCACTCTCTTCCTCAGTTTGGGTGTGGTTAGGCAGCTCTGTTCCACTGAAGTGAATAGAGCTGAATTGTAACACCACACAAAACCTGAGGACAATGGTGGTGCTGTTTTTGCAAGAAAGCTGTGCTTTTTTTCTAATCCTAGAGAAATCCTTTTAATTAGTAGATATATGCAACTCACAGTTCACTTCAAGTAGCAACATTTACATCTGGTCTAGTGGAAAGACATGTGGGCATCGACAAGACTAGTGGTAATATAGGGGGCGCAATCAAAGTGGACAGGGGCACCGGTCGCCTCCCTGGTGATGGCTGCCTTAGTGAATACTTGCAGTCTCCGTAAAACCCTGCTGTTCCTCTGTAATTCTTCCTGAAAACCTTTCTAGACACATTGGCAATGTGTCTGAAGCAAAAATATGTCTGACTTTTGTCTTGGACAGACGGCAGCCAATCACCGTCCAGCTTTCATTACTCACATTGCGCTATGGTTTCTTGTTTTCTGTTCAAGGCAAAAGTCAGACACATAGGGGGAGATTTATCAAACATAAACTGGCTCAGTTGCCCCTAGCAGCTAATCAGTCCACCTTTTATTCCTCACACTCTTTGGAAAATGAAAGGTGGAATCTGATTGGTTGCTAGGGGCAACTGAGCCAGTTTCACTTTACACCATGTTTGATAAATCTCCCCCATTGTTTATGTATTCTTAAAGGGGACCAATCACATAAACCGCATGTAACGCTATGGGAATGTGCTGTAGCAGCACCCAGCACCCTTTCCAAACATGCGACATCACCGGAGGCACGCTGTCTCTAACGTCAGCACGCCTACGTTCTTCCTGTGCCGCTCATGCGCAGTACAGCGGGTCCAGTCTGTGCCGTACTGCGCAGGTGCAAAATAGCCTTGAACTCATTGCCGGATTTCCAGCAATGAGTTTGAGGCTTTCTGCACCTGCGCAGTACGGTGCAGAGTGGACCCACTGTACTGCGCAAGTGCGGCACAGCAAGAACGTAGGCGTGCTGATGTTAGGACAGTGTGCCTCTGGTGACGTCGCCACAATTATGCAGGCTAATCATACCCAGAGGGGCGTGATTAGCGCTGCAGAACGCCCAGGGGACAGTGACTACTTGCCCACAGCTCTCCGCCCAGAGCACTACTTCGGGGTAATTTACATACAGGGCGCCAAGCTTATAAAGTAAGTTTTCAGCTTGTACATTGCAGGGACGGGGGGTATAAAAGCATGTTTGGGAAGTGTGCTGGGTGCTGCTACAGCACATTCCCATAGCGTTCCATCCGTTTTATGTGATTGGCTCTCTTTAATGTTACAATCCTTCTACAACCATGGTTCACCACATCCCTATCTCTATAGACACACAACTTCATGTGGATGTGTCATTTTAAGTATATTGTGAAACATCCCTGCAGACTAGTAGCCACATTGGACAGAGGAAGATTAGAAGAAATGTGGGCTGCAGGTTCCCCATCCCTGATGTAATGCAAACAGAGTGGCTCCATCTGCTGGACAAGCTAGAGCATGACAGTTATAGGCTTTGGTCACCATGTTGTAACGTATACATAAAAAAAAAAAAAAAATCTCTCTGAATGTCATCTTATGGAATTAGCCTTAATTTGCCTTATATCTACCACTGATTCCTTTTGGTTTAAAAAAAAACCCAAAAAAACAATAATGACAAATGCTGGACTGGATCCAGCTTTTCCCAGCACCCGGAGTTCAAAGGCAGCCGTCTGACAAGCCACCTGCTGAGACAGCGAAGAACTTTGATAGTACTATAAATTTGCTCATCCCTATCTGTATACCAGCAACAATCAGAAAAATGTGTATCAAAGTGAAGGGCTCTGTAAAATCTATGTTGCAGTGGACTGAAAGAGGCCCCAATACAGATGAAGTATTATAATTTTTTTTTTTAATACTTTGGAGATTATTCCCTAGAGAATGCCGTAGCTACTTTGCAGAATAGTCAATGGTAATGTGTTAGAGCATGGGTCTCAAACTCGCGGCCCTCCAGCTGTTGCAAAACTACAATTCCCATCATGCCTGGGACAGCCAAAGCAAGCTTTGGCTGTCCCAGGCATGATGGGAATTGTAGTTTTGCAACAGCTGGAGGGCCGCGAGTTTGAGACCCCTGTGTTAGAGTATTCCAGATACCTTGAAAAAACAAACAAACTAGTGTCAGAAAGTTATACAGCTTTGTAAATTACCTCGATTTTAAAGTCTGAACTTATCAGCTGCTGTATGTTCTGCAGAAAGTGGTATCTTTTCAGTCTGATACAGTGTTCTCTACCGCCACCTCTGTCAGTGACAGGTATTGTCGAGAGCAGAAGTGGTTTTCTATGGGGATTTGTTACTGGTCATGGACGGAGGCAGCAGAGAGCACTGAGTCAGACTGCAAAGAATCCACCACTTTCTTCAGGACATAAAGCAGCCAATAACTACTGGCAGACTGGTTATTTTTTTTAAATAGAAGTAATTTACAGATCTGTATAACTTTCTGATACCAGATAATTTGAAAGAGAATTCCCCTTTAAAATTTAACAAAACTGTGTACATCTCCTCCTTACACTGATGTGTCTCTACAGCTACAGACTCTAAACCCCTCTGTGGAATCTGATCATGTAGTTGTTACCTTTTGCCTCTTTACAGTGTGTAGGGTTAATAAGAATCAGATGCAATGGGATGTCTGCAGTATTTGCGTTGGAGCTGTATACACAAAACGGCAGTTTTTACTACCATAGATTGGAGCAACTAAATAATCTCCACAACTACAGGCGCTGTTACTTCACTTTATTGGAGTAATCATTTTATGTTCTAGGTAGCAAAACTATAACGTGCAATGTCTGTAGCTTCATATAAATATACGTCCACATTCTCTCTGTAGTAAGGGGGGGGGGATATTGCATGAACCCCCTGAGGTGTATACAGCAGCAGACGTTCCCTCCTGCATGAGGCGTCCTCAGTGTTTAGGCACAGATGTGAATATTCTCAGGCCGTGCATCGATTTAATCTCCTCCTGAAGAGCCTACATGGAGGGAAACGAGAGACAGCCAAAGAAACATGGATTAGATGTAAAATGCACAGTACTGGACAATTTAACTCCTCATGGTCTGGAGCATTTCCAGCCTTGCGGAGCACAGATAATGTTGCTTTTTCCATCTTTTATTTTTTGCATTAAAATAACCAGATGGGGTCTCGTTTTTTGCTGGACAAGCTGTATTAATTTATGGGGCGGTAACCAAAAGGCAAAGCTATTCTGCTTTATTGTTGTTATTATATTATACTTCACTGCCCCTACAAGAACTATGCATGTTATGGTTCTCAGGATAAATATGCAGAGGCTTAGGGCCCTTTCACACATCAGCTACTTATGCGGACCCATTCATTTCTATGGCCCGATACATCTTTACGTGGTATGGATGGGCAAGCCATTATGCAGCGTAGTGATTAAAGGGGTCAGTGCAAGTGCGGACGGTTACAGGTTCACATCCGTGGTCTGGCACTACAGATGTGTAAATCGGGCCTTATATTTCTATATCCGTTCATAAAGTATGTACACCTCCCCCCTCTCAGGCTTCCATTTATGACTGTAAGACACAAACCTTGCATGTCTTTTTTTTTTTTTTTTTTGGCCACGAAAGAAACAAGACAGTTTTCCTGGCATTTTCGCACTCATCTCATTAGGATAGTTGGGCATTTCCCCCCCCCCCCCCCCACTAAAATCATGTGATTCTTTCATCATGAAATTCCAGGATTTCTTTTAAAGGGGTTGGCAACTTTATAGTAAAATAGTTTAGTGTACAGTATTAGTAAGTGCACTCGCATAGAGCTAACATCAAACTTCCCTCCTCCAGACTGTGCTGCCCTGCTCTGTGGTGATCCTGTCCATAAGATGGCCGACATGGATGAGCATGGGACCATGCCCCGCCCCCCAGTGTCCTCCACAGGCATATACAGACTCAGTGGTGGACACTGGGGGGCAGGACATGGTCACATGCTTCTCCATGTCGGCCATCTTATGGACAGACTCACCACAGAGCAAAACAGCCCAGCCTGGTGGAGGAGAGTCTGATATAAGCTCTATGAGGTACACAGGGAGCTGCTGTCAGTATATACATTGAGTACACTTACTAATACTGTACACTGAACTATTTTACTATAAAATGTCCAACCCCTTCAAACAATTGAGGAAAAAAATGCAAATGCAAAAAAATGGTATACAGCCTTATAGAAGTGTATAAGAAGAAAAAAATGCTTGGCATACTGCAAAAAAAAAAAAAAAAAAAAGCGCAAAATTATCATGTTAGTATGGGGTTTCATAGTTCCTTATTGACTATAAGCTGACATTTGGCTGTATTTTTGAGCCAAAAAAACAATGTAAGTTTAAGTAAGCTGTCAGTACCCTTATACCTGTACAGTGTAAGACCAGGATCAGTTTTGTTTGCAGTTGTGGTGTAAATGTGACTATTATAGCTGTCCTCTTGCCTCTGACTGACCACAGTACCAATGACTGTGTGAGAGTACCCTTGATGTAATAGTATATTAATATGCCTTTATTATTTGGGATCCCTGACATAAAATTACATCAAGATGCAGAATAAAAGAGGTTAGGAGTCAGGCTGGGGACACATCACTGAGAGGCCATGAGAACTGTACAATACCCTTCATGTAACACAGAATGACAATACTCACTTCATTGATCATCTGATGCTGCTGCACTGTGCGCTTGTTTTTGAATTCTTCAGACTCTACATGGACCTCATACATTGCCCCGCATCCTCCTGTAATATAACAAACCTACATTATATATAGATCAATATGCATACATTATTTTTACTCTTATTAGAGATGATTGAACCTACCAAGAGCTCAGGTTCGTACGAACCGGAATGATGGGCATTTGACTCCGGAGGCTGAAGAAGTTGGATGGAGCCCTAGGTAGTCATGGAAACAATGGATACAGCCATAGACCTATGGCTGTATCCATGTCTTCCTGGCTACCCTAGTGCTGCATCCAACTTCTCCGGCCACCGGGAGTCAAATGCCAATCATACCGGTTTGTACTATTCTCCATTCATTGACAGCAACCATAGATCATGAAAAGCTGAAGCAAAGAGGCAGATTTTTAATGTTTTCCTGTACAATTTCCTGTATATGTATCTACCTTGATGCCATATCTGCTCACTTTACAATCATGTCAGATAAGGAAATGATAGTAAACAATAGAAATCCACACATCTGACCTGGTCCTATTGTATGTAATGAAGGGAAGTTGTGTAGCCAGCCCTCTGTAAACACTGAATACACCACAAGGACTTCTATTAGGTGTTGGCCTAGTTTACTCCCCATTGTGATTGAACAATAGGCCATTTGTTTGCCTGGGATCCTGCTGCTGGCCGTGTACAATCAGGAGATCTCAAGTAATTGTCTCTGATCACGGTCAGTGGAAATGACTCTCTATTACCTGAGATATCCACCACCCTCACACAGGAGGCCAGAGGAAACTTTGTCTTCAGCACCTCGGTGATCCGGTCTTCTCCTACAGTCTTTGAAGCAAATGATCTTCTAAGATTGCAAAGGACACACGTCTGCCGGGAGAGAAAATAAAATAAATTCTTATTTTTATCACCTGGAAACAGCACTGCACTTACTACTGCATCAAGGCTTCACTTCCTGGATAACATGGTGATGTCACTTCCTGGATAACATGGTGATGTCACTTCCTGGATAACATGGTGATGTCACGCCCCGACTCCCAGAGCTGTGCGGGCTGTGGCTGCTGGAGAGGATGATGGCAGGGGGATGCTCAGTGTCCCTCCAGTGCCCTGTGTCCCTCAGTGTCCCCCTGCCATCATCCTCTCCAGCAGTCACAGCCCGCACAGCTCTGGGAGTCGGGTCGTGACATCCCCATGTTATCCAGGAAGTGACATCACCATGTTATCCAGGAAGTGAAGCCTTGATGCAGTAGTAAGTGCAGGAAAAAAAACACTTTATAAGCATTTCCCATAATAAATGTATATTGGGGATTTTTATAATTTTTAGGGGACAATACAATAATTTAATTTAAAAATTTGCCGGACTTCTCCTTTAAGGAATTACACAGGCCGATTATCAGTCCAATGCTCCATCCATTCAGCATGCACAAGTCATAGTACATCCGTGAAGGACTCCATCATGAATAACAGCAAGGGGAGACCAGTTTTCATTCTAGTCACCCGTATGTAGCCCAGGGACAGGGAACCTTCAGCGCTCCAGCTGTTGCAATATTACAATTCCCATCATGATAGAAATTGTAGTTTTGCAACGGCCGGAAGACTGAAGGTTCCCCGTCCCTGATCTAGGCCAAGCCATGTGAACCCTAGATTACAGTTTACGTTCTACAGCTGAGGGCCAATTCCCATACAGCAGATCTGTTCTCTGTGCAGTACATACATGGATTACCCCATACAGATGAATAGGACAGTGACAGATCTCTGCATGTGAATTCTCCCCAAGGATACATTACAAATTATCACAGATATTACCCGGAGTGACGCTGAGGTCTGGACATATTACAGTAATAACGTATACGGATAAGCGTGTCCTGGCCACGTCTGCTCCCGCATAGTCCACAGCAGCCAATAACATGTCATATATAACAGTTATTCAATTCTTTCTCATAAAATCTGACAGTATATAGCAGTGTTCCCAAACTTTATGTCTCTTCAGGTTTCGGAAAACTACAACTCCCCTTATGGTCAGTTGCTGTGAAGGCATGATGGGAGTTGTAGTTTCCCAAATATCCAGGGACATAGGTTTCAGATCACTGCTATACACAGGGAATTCCAGTCAACAGCTGAGGGTTTGTTACAATTGTATCCAGTCTGAAGCATATTATATGCTGAGAGACTGGAACATTGTAGCAGACTGGAAACCAGTGTAACAGCCCCTCAGCTGTGAGCAGGGCTCTCCTGTCCACAGTCCTGTCTGCGGGTGTAATGCAGTGACTACACCCAGCCGTCCCCGTCATACTCACCCTCGTCCTGGAGACCAGGTGCCCGGCCGCCCACATGATCCCAGCCTGCAGATCGTCAATGTCAATCCTGTACAGCCATAGGATATACAGTTTATATACGGCGCGCTCTAATGACGTCATCTGTTTCCACGGCAGCCATGATTGTTACTGGCGCTATCAAGTTTCACCTTCTGATTTCCGCCAGCAGTATAATCTCACTGCAGGAGGAGAAGCCACAAACCAAAGCTATGGCCGTGCTCTCCTCACAGCTATCAGGTCTCATGTCACTGTGTGATAAACCAGTAGGCGGGGAGGAATTACCTCATCAATAGGCGTCCGCTGCCTTCAGATGCAGGCGCAGTGTGTATGATGTCCGGCAGGGGGAGCTCTGTGTGACTGCTATAGTGTTATGTAATGGAGGCGCACAGGAGAGGAGGGGGAACTATCAGACTGCCTCATAAGAAGGTTCTCGGTGTTGTCTATATCAGATAAGCTTATTATAAGACAGCTTGGTAATATTGCTTAACCCTTATCCACTGTTTCTAAATAAATGTTTCAGACCATAGAATTCAGCTAACTAACATCCAGTGTATCACGCTGTAGATGCTATATGGGATGGGGAGCACAGGGGGGCTACATACTACTAGGGAGTGCATAGGGGGGCTATATACTACTGAGGAGTGCACGGGGGGGGGGCTATATACTACTGGGGAGTGCACAGGGGGGCTATATACTACTGGGGGGTACACAGAAAGGCTATATACTACTGGGGGGGTGCACAGAAAGGCTGTTTACTACTGGGGAGTGTACAGGGGGGGCTATATACTACTAGGGAGTGCATAGAGGGGCTATATACTACTGGGGAGTGCACAGGAAGGCTATATAATACTGGGGAGTGCACGGGGGGCTATATACTACTGGGGAGTGCACAGGAAGGCTATATACTACTGGGGAGTGCACAGGGGGGCTATATACTACTGGGGGGTGCACAGGAAGGCTATATACTACTGGGTAGTGCACAGGAAGGCAATATACTACTGGGGAGTGCACAGGGGGGGTTATATACTACTGGGGAGTGCACAGGGGGGGCTATATACTACTGGAGGGTGCACAGGAAGGCTATATACTACAGTGGAGTGCACGGGGGGCTATATACTACTGGGGAGTACACAGGAAGGCTATATACTACTGGGGAGTGCACGGGGGGGCTATATACTACTGGGGAGCGCACAGGAAGGCTATATATTACTGGGGAGTGCACGGGGGGGCTATATACTACTGGAGAGTGCACAGGGGGGCTATATACTACTGGGGAGTGCACAGGAAGGCTATATACTACTGGGGAGTGCACAGGGGGGGCTATATACTACTGGGGGGTGCACAGGAAGGCTATATACTACTGGGGAGTGCACGGGGGGCTATATACTACTGGGTAGCGCACAGGAAGGCTATATACTACTGGGGAGTGCACAGGGGGGGCTATATACTACTTGGGAGTGCACAGGAAGGCTATATACTACTAAGGAGTGCACGGGGGGCTATATACTACTGGGGAGTGCACAGGGGGGGCTATATACTACTGGGGAGTGCACAGGGGGGGTTATATACTACTGGGGAGTGCACAGGGGGGGCTATATACTACTGGGGGGTGCACAGGAAGGCTATATACTACTGTGGAGTGCACGGGGGGCTATATACTACTGGGGAGTACACAGGAAGGCTATATACTACTGGGGAGTGCACGGGGGGCTATATACTACTGGGGAGTGCACAGGAAGGCTATATATTACTGGGGAGTGCACGGGGGGGCTATATACTACTGGAGAGTGCACAGGGGGGCTATATACTACTGGGGAGTGCACAGGAAGGCTATATACTACTGGGGAGTGCACAGGGGGGGGCTATATACTACTGGGGGGTGCACAGGAAGGCTATATACTACTGGGGAGTGCACGGGGGGCTATATACTACTGGGTAGTGCACAGGAAGGCTATATACTACTGGGGAGTGCACAGGGGGGGCTATATACTACTTGGGAGTGCACAGGAAGGCTATATACTACTAAGGAGTGCACGGGGGGGTTTTATATTCTACTGGGGAGTGCACAGGGGGGGCTATATACTACTGTGGGTGCACAGGAAGGCTATATACTACTGTGGAGTGCACGGGGGGCTATATACTACTGGGGATTGCACAGGAAGGCTATATACTACTGGGGAGTGCACAGGGGGGGCTATATACTACTGGGGAGTGCACAGGAAGGCTATATATTACTGGGGAGTGCACGGGGGGCTATATACTACTGGAGAGTGCACAGGGAGGGCTATATACTACTGGGGAGTGCACATGGGGGGGCTATATACTACTGGGGAGTGCACAGGAAGGCTATATACTACTGGGAGTGCACATGGGGGGCTATATACTACTGGGGAGTGCACAGGAAGGCTATATACTACTGGGGAGTGCACACAAAGGCTATATATTACTGGGGAGTGCACGGGGGGCTATATACTACTGGAGAGTGCACAGGGGGGGCTATATACTACTGGGGAGTGCACAGGAAGGCTATATACTACTGGGGAGTGCACATGGGGGGGCTATATACTACTGGGGAGTGCACAGGGGGGCTATATACTACTGGGGAGTGCACAGGGGGGCTATATACTACTGGGGAGTGCACGGGGGGGTTATATACTACTGTGGAGTGCACAGGAGGGGGGCTATATACTACTGGCGAGTGCACAGGGGGGCTATATAGCACTGGGGGGGGTGCACAGGGGGGCTATATACCACTGGGGGAGTGCACAGGGGGCTATATACTACTGGAGGAGCGCACAGGGGGCTATATACTATTGGGGGAGCGCACAGGGGGGCTATATACTTCTGATGTTCAGCTCGGACCTTCACCTGACAATAGACCACAATAAGTGGACCTTCACTAAAAGTTGTTGAGTACCCCTGGCATATAGTATAGAATTAGGGGCTGTATGTATTACACATAAATATACTGTATAGTTGCTTCCATTAATACGGTCATAAGGAAACTTGGCTCATAAACATCAGTACCATTGAGAGTAGAGATGTGTGGATTTACAGTAAAAGGGAAGCGAAGAGTTTCTGCTTATCAGCCATCTGCCTTTAAAGTGACTGTACCACCAGGCCAAGGCTGAAGCACTGGAGGCGGGCCGACCCACCCCCAGTGGGAAGAAACCCCAGCCCCTCCATGACGTGACTCCATTAGAATCAATGGAACCCTATCATAGAGGGGCTAGGGTTTCCTCCCCACTAAAGGTGGGTCGGCCCACCTCCAGTGCTTCAGCCTTGGCCTGGTGGTACAGTCACTTTAAACTCTATGCCGCTTCACTCCAGGTGCCTGCAAAAGCTGGATTCAGTCCTGGTTTCTCAAAATTGGACCAGCTTTTCCTGACAACCGTAGCGGCACAGAGATCACAAGCCGACCACCGAGACTAGGGAAGCGTTTCGCTTCCCTATTACTGTAAATCCGCTCATCCCTAATTAGAAGCCATACAACCTGCTACTACAGCCCCTATAGACTTGTACAGGACCTGCTGTTCCACCATATGGCTGCAATTTTATATGAAGGTATACAGAGGTTTTTATGTTATGAATCTGGGAGAAAAATTCTCAGTGGACCCAGGGCAGTGGAGTCAGAGCTAATTTTTGTAAAATGTAAAAAAAGTACTCCAGCATTTAAAAAAAAATCTAAATTCCATTTTTGAACTTGTATATGAATTTTATAAATGTTTATCATTAAAGGGAAACTGACTCCGTGCTGACAATTTTTCTGTTGCGGATCACAGTTGCTATGCAAACTTACCTTTTGCGCTGCTCTGTGATCCGGCTTGTTCATGAAAAACTGTCTTTATTCCGGGCTGACAGTGTCAAAGAGGTGTGTCTGTAATACTGTCAGTGCTCACCCCACTCCCTGGCAGCTGCTGTGTCTTCAGGATGCCGCCCACCCACCTCCTCCAGAATGATTGACTGCAGGGGCCGGCCTGAAGATACAGAATCAGCCAGAGAGCGGGGTGGGCAGAGGCCATGTGGGGCGAGTACTGACAATTCTGTCACACGGTCAGCTCGGATAAACATAGTTTTTCTTCAACACGCCGAATCAGAAAGCAGCGCGGAATGTACATATACACTGGGAAATGGGAAACTGGCAGCATGAATATTTGCAAATCTGTGCTGTCAGTTTCCTTTTAATATATTTTATGTTTTATTAGTCTAATGCCCTTATTCATAATAATAAAAAAAATAGAAATATAAAGACTTTCTCATATACATTTAGTTAGAAAGGCTGAGACATTTCCTCCATATGTATGTGCACACTACATAACTCTGGCGGATAACATCCTGCAGATTCCGCCACTCGCCCCGCTTGACTCCCCACCTGTCTCATAGACTCCATTGTATGCTCAGGCAGATTGACATGTCTATGAGACAGGCGGAGAGTCAAGTGGGAGCATGCGGAGGGGAATCCGCGGGATGTTATGTGCGAGAATTTTTTAGTGTGCACATACCCTAAACCAGTAATAAAGCTATGGCCCTATTATATAGGGATGGAGGGGAAAGTCATTGTATGTCAGTTAGTTTCTGAGCTGGAAGAGTCCATTGTGTGGGGGGAGATCTGTGCTGTCCTCTTCCTGGATGACTGTATATGAGCAGCGGTGTAATATGAAAATATCCTGTGTAATATAGAGAACAAGAAGGAGAAGTCATAAGTATAGAGGTACTAAATAGGTAGAAACTATCCTCAATGTATTGTTTTCTCTCTGGGAAGAAATGGGGGTGTTTTTTTCAGTGTGCTATGGCTGCAGCAGGCTACGTGTGTGTATGTGTGTAACAGCCAGGAGTTAACCCTTGCAAGCAGCAGATGCCCTTATTTAACAGAATAAACATTTACGGCTAAAGCTCCCCCATACACTGTATGCCTGATTCAGATGTCCATAGGGCAGCCGGTAATTGCAGACCCGCAACTACGGATGTGCATCAGTAGTGCTCCACAATACACAGACCAATGCATTAAAAGACAGTGATCCGAGCCGCAATTGGGGCTCCGCACTAGGACCTGTCCTTTTTTGTGGCACAGATCACAGCCTTATACACACGGACAGACGTATGTGAATAGAGCCTTAGGGTCCATTCACACAGCAAGATTATCTGACAGCCAAAGAATTGAAGCCAAAGCCAGAAACAGACTATAAACAGAGATCAGGTCATAAAGGAAAGACTGAGATTTGTCCTCTTTTCAAATCGATTCCTGGCTTTTGCTTCAAATCTTTGGCAGATAATCTGTCAGATAATCTTTCTGTGTAAATTGATCCTTAGGTGTATGGGGCTCTCCCGACCATCAGATGATGTCAATGAAGATAGGGTTTAGCCGTGATGCAAAATCATTGCCAAGTCCTTTTTTGGGGGGAAGAGATAAACTGCAGTAAGTGATCTCTTGCTGCAACTTATCCCTCCACTTGCCGTAGAGAACACAGGAACGCTTGGCCTTGCTGAACATTTCTGTGTATGAAAAGAACAGGCAACAAATGGGAGAGATTTCTGACGGATGAGTGATCGTTCAGTCATCAGTTATTGAAGGTGTGTGGCCAGCTCAAATCTTTACAACTCTTCCCCCCCCCCCCTTCACACTCGGTATCTCCCAGAGGAGGAGAATCTCAGCATATTTTGATCACTCTGAAGGTAATGTGAACTCACTCTCCCTGTAATACAGAGGAAAATCCCCCAGCTTCCTTTAACCTTTCAACTAACTTTGCATTAAGCAGTACAGTGTGGAGGAAAAAGCACCATGTCTGACCTCTATATCACCTGTATCTGGCATTGTTAGCGGTTTTCCTTTGTGTTTGATGGATATTTAGTTAGTATTCAGTTCAGGGCTGGTGTCAGCACCCGACTTACTTGGGCAAGTGCCGGGGCCCAGTCCCACCAGGGCTGTTTTCATTATTCACTCAGACTGGCACAAGGAAGGGAGCATTCACCTCCCGCCCGGCCAGCCAGCGTCTCCTCCCTGCTGCAGATCAGTGTGATCAGCACTCCCTGTATCTTTCTGCTCTGGCCAGACCTGATCAGAGGAGGCCAGAGAAGCTTAGCTCAGGTGCCAGGAGACTAGTGAGTGTACAAAGGGGAAGAAAGGCAGTGTTTTGTGCAGTGTTTAGTGGCCATGTAATTTGCTGCAAAACTACAACTCCTATCATGAACTGCTAGCAGGACATGATGGGAGTTGTATTTTGGCAACAGCATAAGAGTCACTTGTTGGGAAATGGTGATTTGTGGGACAGTTTATTTAGTGTTCTGTAATATATAACTTTCCAGTTTCAGAAAAACTACAACTCCAATCACGCACTGCTAGCAGGACAGGATGGGAGTTGTAGTTTGATAACAAGTGAAGAGTCACTTGTTGGGAAACAGGGATTTGGGGGACAGTTTATTAGTCCAGTGTTCTCTAACATTTGACATTCCAGTTGCTGAAAAACTACAACTCCCACCATGCGCTACTGGCAGGACATAACTGGAGTTGTATTTTGGCAACAACTAAAAAGCCACTGATTGGGAAACAAAGATTTAGGATGACTGTTTAGTGTAGTGTTCCCCAACAAGTGTCCCCCTCCAGTTCCTGCAAAACTACAACTTCCATCATGCACTACTGGCAGGACATGATTAGAGTTGTAGTTTGGCAACAGCTGAAGAGCCACTGGTTGGGAAATAATGATTTAGGGGGACAATGGTACAATTCAACTAGGGGGGCAGTGACAGTTTATTGGGGGGGGGAGCAGTGGCACATTTCAGAAGTGCCCTACTACAGAATAAAACAAACAACTAAAGTGCCTAGAACAAACAAAGGGGTCCAGGGTAAATTTAAACAAATATCACACTGGCGCAAAGGGCCGTTAGCCCAAAACACCCCGGATCACCCCTTGGAAACTATATCTAAAACTTAACTTTTAATAAATATTATTAAATCGTATTATAAAGTCAATAAGCACCGTGAAAAAGTTAAAATCACTCTCCCACAGTACACTAATATATATACTTTAGTCCACAATCAGTAGTACTCGAATCTGCCCAGATAGCTGCAGACTACTGGGGTAAAGGAACTGTGGAAGTAGCAGATAAAAAACTTAACACACCGCCACCACAACTAGTTTCACCCCTGAACCGGGCGTCTTCAGGTGTAGGGCAAATGAGTTCTTCAGGACATGTTGACTGGAGACTGGCTGCATCCACTGCACACACAGAAAGGGGAAAATTTGCTTTATATTTTTGCCTTATTCACTAAGAAGTAGGACATTACATAGAAGTTCTGTTTTTCTTCAGTAGAAGCACTTATACAGTGCCTGACTGAAGTGGGACAGTGCTGTGACCAGTGATTGGCTGAATGGGCTGTCACTGCTGCAAAGAGTCCATTTCCTAAGTGGTCATTATTATGTTCTATGCAGAAGCAGCAATATTTGAAAATTTTCAAACTGAGTACCCCTTTAGTCCTTGGTTTGGTCCATCTCACCATCCACTTATATAACAAACCGTAAGTAGCACTTTCACACTTTTCATGTTTCCAGTTCACGGCGGATACTGTATTTTCAGCTGTGCATCTGGAGCCTGACTAGTAAGCAGGACACTATATTCTCCATGTGCCCATGTGGTTTCCTGAGAGCGATGCGGTTTCCGCTCAGTATATATATACTGGTAAGATATTTGGCTTCCGGTGTGAGTGGCCATGCTTCTGTGGTGGGGAAAACTATGACTATCATTGTGACAGCATGTCCCTATTATATATTCACATTTTTACTATCCCCAGCTTTTTTTATGCAGAATGGCCAGTCCTGCCTTTAAAGTGGCACTATCAGCAGGTTCAGCCGTATGAACCTGCTGATATGCCGCAGTAGATCATTACCTGAGAAGTGCAGGGCTGCTACTAAATCTTCTCTTCTCCCCCGCATTCCTATGATAGCTCCTAATTGCCCCTATGCTAACGAGGGGTTTAGGAGCATTTGGGGCGTCATCCTAAGTGCCGAGCACTAGCTTGGCACGCTTAGTCTGCCTCGCCCCGTCCTGCCCCCTCCATTGCCGCTTGCTATGCACACATGAATATGCATAGTGGGTGGCACAGAGAAACCCCCTCCCGTGCTGCCTGGCCCGCCCCCCTCCCATGCCGTTAAGCTGACAGCTGATCAGGAGCTCAGGAAAGTATGCTGCTTTACTGTGGCAATGAGCAGCATACTTTCCTGGGCTCCTTGTCAGCTGTCAGCTGACTAGCGGGCTGTCAGCGGGCTAGGCAGCACGGGAGGGGGTTGCTTTGCATAGCGGCACGGGAAGGGGGCGGACTAGGCGGCATTGGAGGGGGGAGGACTAGGCAGCACGGGAGGGGGTTGCTTCGCATTACGGCCCGGGACGGGGGCGGACTAGGCAGGACGGGAGGGGGTTGCTTCGCATAGCGGGTGGGAGGGGGGCGGACTAGGCAGCACGGGAGGGGGTTGCTTCGCATAGCGGCGTGGGAGGGGGGAGGACTAGGCAGCACGGGAGGGGGTTGCTTCGCATAGTGGCATTGGAGATGGGCGGACTAGGCAGCACGGGAGGGCAGAGGGGTTGCTCTGTGCTGCCCATTATGCATATTCATGTGTGCATAGTGAGCAATGGAGGGGGCGGCACGGGGGGAGGCAGACTGGGCGTGTCAAGCTGGTGCTCGGCCCTTAGGGTGACGCCCCAAATGCTCCTAAACTCCTCATTAGCATTGGGGCAATTAGGAGCTATCCAAGGAATGCGGGAAGAAGAGAAGATTTAGTAGCAGCCCTGCACTTCTCAAGTAATGATCTACTGCGGCATATCAGCAGGTTTATATGGCAGAACTTGCCGCTTTAACTCCATCATAATCGTTGAGGTAGAATGATGATTCCCAGTCCAGGTCAGTGTCTGAGGTTTTTCTTTCGGTTATGAATGGCCTTAAGTCCCTACAGACATTTTTCTTAGTATTCAAACCTGTTGCAGTATGCAAAGGAGACCAATGCCATACCGCTACTTGTGATGGTTGCAGCTCTAGGGAGTCCTGGAAAACATGCTTACAGCCTATGGCCTATCCGTGCTTTCCAGGACTCCCTAGGGCTGCATTCAACTTCAGAAGACACTGCTAATCAAATGCCGCACACTCAGGTTCATCCGAAGCGTGCACAAAGTTTTCTCAACTCTAATCTTGTTGTCTAATACAGTGCTTCTCAGTTCCAGTCTTCATGGTCACCAACAGGTCATGTTGTGAGGATTTCCTTAGTATTTCACAGGTTATATAATTATACTTATCAGGTATTATTATCACAGATGTTCTTTGTATGGGATATCTTCAAAACATGACCTGTTGGTGGTCATGAGGACTAGAACGTGGAAGCACTGGTTTAGACCATTGGTGGGGAAACTGTGGTCCTCCAGCTGTGATTGATTTGTCCACAAGATCTTGTAGTTTTTTTTTTTTCTTGATTCTGACCCATCAATTTGCAAGATGGAACTAGTTAGAGAAGGTGACCAATGTTCCTTGTAAGTTCCCTTTAACAAAGGCCAAAGAGCACCCAATAAAAATCACTATGATCAGCACTCATTAGACACACTGGCCAATCAATGAACAAGCATAGCCAACAATCAGCCCAAATAAAAAGACCAGCAATTAGCATCTGTTTGTTCATTGTGAGTGTTCAGACCCATACCAATTGGTAGATAGAGTCTGAAAAAAAAAATGCGCTAAGCACGGTCCTCTCCCGACTCTGTGTCACATGATCAGTCAGACTTACCGCGTGACACAGAGCCAGGAGAGGACCACGTTTAATGATTGGTACGGATTGGTTCCAGATCTGACTCAGCCCTGGACCGATCAAAACTTTTGACATATCTCTCACATCTTTTGTGAAACAGTAGTGACACAAAGATGAAAAAAGCCGAAGAATAGGCGTTTTCTGGTTTGTCAGCTGATCGCTGGCCCTTCTATATGGGCTGATTGTTAGTGAAAAGCTTTCCT
Source organism: Dendropsophus ebraccatus (assembly GCF_027789765.1). NCBI lineage: Eukaryota > Metazoa > Chordata > Amphibia > Anura > Hylidae > Dendropsophus > Dendropsophus ebraccatus. The sequence continues at coordinate 189,815,357 of NC_091454.1, read as the reverse complement.
ATGAAATATTATGGCTTCCCTCTTATCAGACTTCCCAAAAAGATCCAATTAGCTGTCCTTTGTGTAGCTGATCAACAGCAGCAGTACACTACTTAGACCAGAGATGCTTATATGACTCCTACACAGCAGTGATGCTATTGCGGTTTTTATTTTCATAGTAAAATTGCAAACGCAGTGCATCAATAACCTCCACACCCCCAACATACTATCTATAGTACTGTACTGTGTAACTCATACCCTAGCATAGTGCCAGCCTGTTAAGTCCACTGCACCCGGGCACTGGAGTAAGGAAGTCCAGGTATGAGTATTGCTGGCAAATTGTCCAGAACTTGTCCTGTCCCCTATGGAGGGAACTCATGGGAGCTCAGTAACAGTAAGGTGTCACCACTTTGAAGGGTTAAAAGGGGTTATGCAGGCTTAGAAAAACATGGCAGCTTTTTCTTTAAAAAAAAAAAAAGCGGAATTGTAATACTACACACAACCTGAGGGGTGGCGCTGTTTTTGCAACAAAAGAGTTGTGCTTCTTTTCATCCTGGATAACCTTTTTATTAACCATGCAGATTTTTTTTTAAAGGTCAATTAAAAACAGCAAATACAAGTATGAAATCAAAACACAGAGTTTGAGTGCAAAAAATAAATATAAAATTTATTGAAACACCCACAATATTTTAGTTATCAGGAATAATACAACTCACAAACAGGTTGCTTGTGAAAATTATAATAAAATACAAAAAAAATAAAATAAATGATTCATACTTGGAATTTTTTAGGCATCCTAAAAACAAAAACAAAATTACAGAACACAATAATGGGAGCAAAAATCAGGAGAAAAAAAAATACAAAAACATGGAAAATTATACAAAATAAAATTATCAGCATCAATTTACTGTACTAGTCATATCTGCAGTTTAATACACAATCCTAGCGCCTTCAGAAATCGTAAAATCTACCATTCATCAGATCAACCCCAAAATAAAACTGAATTTTCAAGTAACCACAGTCACAAGTTGAGATATATTCAAGTGTGGCCTACAAGCCTAGCTCCATTGGAGAACGTTGTAGCCAGAGAATTTAAAAGACATGAAATCAAATACATCAACATCTATTTTCTAGCTAACTATACTGCATTAATTTATGCCACAAAACCATTTTTTTTTATTCATTATTTTTTTTTTTTTTTGTATTCCATTTTAACAGTTTCCAAGGCTGAACCGATTCGGCGCTGGAAAGGGTTAAGTCAAATACATAAAGATAAAATGTTGACAAAGTCATACCTAAAATGTACAAGTTTTCCCAATTGACATTATGCATAATAAAAAAAGGACAATAGGTTATCAAAAGCTGAATGCCTGTATCTGTAAGGATGGTATCTGGAGATGGATCCCTGAACAATTTACATCGTAATGGTGGCAAAATCTCTGCTCAAATTATCCCTGATAAGGTTATTGAAAAAGCAAAATGTAAGGTTTTGCATCCCACCAGCTAAGACATGTAGACTTTCCACATTTTGTTTTAAAAGCACCAAAAAGACTGAATTACAGAAAAGGAGCATTTCCCTCCCTAGAAACAGCACCACTCAAGTCTACGGCAATGACTGGTATTGCAGCTCACTTACACTGCAATACCAGAGGCAACTTACAGACAAGAGAGTTTTACAGTTTCAAAGTATAATTCTTGTAGGGCAGGGATGGGGAACCTTCAGCCCTCCGGCTGTTGAGAATCTACAATTCCCATTGGGCTTGGACAGCCAAAGCTAAGCTGTCCAGGCATAATGAGAATTGTAGTTTTGCAACAGCTGTAAGGCCGAAGGTTCCCCATCCCTGTTGTAGGGCATTAAGGTAAGACGTGGGACGACAAACCCCAGAAACTTTCTCCAATTATAAGTTTGTAGCTCGTAGGCAACTATGGTGTGGAAACTGACATTGTTACTTCTCGTAGGACTACTCAGATCTGCTCATGAACAAATTGCAGTGATGTATTCTTGAGGTATATTTTTCGGAAAACAAAAAAAAAGTGTTACAGTAAGTGAAAAGATGTGGGAAAAAATGGTTATTACAAATAAATTATGTGCACCGTTTTTTTCCTCCCCAAATAAAATAGAATAGAAAATAAAAATATAGCACCATATATTAAAAAAAAAAAAAAAAAAAAAAGTTTAACACACAAGAGTTACAAAGCTTACATATTGGTTTTGTTTAGAACTAAAGAAACACATTACAAAGAAGACCAGTATATAGAAAAAAAAAAAAAAGACAAAAACAGAGGATGTATGATACAATAGTAACAAAAAAGAACAATGTATTGTACCTGAAATTATTTATTTAGCTTATTCACCAATACTGCAAATCTATGCATGCAACAGCCACATCTATAGTCACTATACTGTCAACTTGGCGTTGTTGTCGTCTACACTTTCACGGGCCGGAGCTGGCCATACGCGTTAGATCAAAGCCGTCCGAATCTGTAAATTTATAGGGATTGGCTGATGATCTAACTTGTGCAGCACATTGGGCACATTGTATTTCAACATGTCCGATCCTTTGTTCCAACAACAGGTAAGCTGCTGCCAGAAGTCTCTGGCTTTGGCTTATTTCCTTCTCCCTACAGCCAAGGCACACCAGGAGGTTGCAATCTCATATACGGCCAACTATCCTGTAACAAAAATTGCCAGATTAGCCCTAGAACTAAATAAAAGCACCTTAAAATTTGAGGATTTAATATTTTTTTTTCTTATTTAGAGATCGTAAGTAGAGATGAGCGAACCGGGTTCGAGTCGATCCGAACCCGAACTTTCGGCATTTGATTAGCAGTGGCTGCTGAACTTGGATAAAGCTCTAAGGTTGTCTGGAAAACATGGATACAGCCAATGACTATATCCATGTTTTCCACATAGCCTTAGGGCTTTATCCAACTTCAGCAGCCACCGCTAATCAAATGCAGAAAGTTCGGGTTTGGATGGACTAGAGCATGCTTAAGGTTCGCTCATCTCTAATCCTAAGGCAAACTTCTGCCGCCATCTTGGGAATTTATTTGTAGGGTGAGCGATAGATGTAAAAGTTCTTAAGGAATCCCAATAAATCTTAAGGTATTGTTCACATGGTGCTAAAACATAGTAAAAGTCATAAGACTTCTACTGGATCCAGCTCCATCTTGCATTGCAAGAACAAGGCCTAAAGTTCTTAATATTGTTGGCTTATAGGGGTTTTTTTCATCTGATAAAGTGATGGCATTTTGCAAGTATCTGACCTCCGAGACCACCCACGATCATGAGAATGAAGACGTTGCAGCCTTGGTGTGGCGGGGTGTATACTTTTTTTTAAATCTTTCCGGCACACTGGTGCTTCTCGTCACTTTGCTGTGAATTGCAGCCAGTCCCATATGGATTTGACTATGCTGCAGTTCCCTGCACGACACTGAGGTCAGGGAATACTGTTCAGGGCAAGAACTGTAAAGAGGATGCAATAATGCACTTTGTCCCTGTCATTCTCAAGATAAGGTGGATCCCCACTGATCAGAGTGTATTAGCATATCACTGTATGGGGAGGGAATACCCCCTTTAAGAGTGGTATATTACTGTGGTATTCATATATACTGATTGTTATTTGAAAAAAAATTAAAAATAGAACTTCAATCTGGAAGTTGCCAGGTTCTCTTTAGTGGTTGGTTGCTTTAGATCTGAGATGGGGAACCTGCTGCCCTTCATTTGTTACAAAACTACAATTCCCATCATGCCTGGAAAAGTCAAAGGTTTGTTGTCCAGGCATGATGGGAATTGTAGTTTTGCAACAGCTAGAGGGTCGAAGGTTTCCCATCCCTGATTTAGATCCTTGAGAATACATATGTTTCTAGCATCAAAGGGGCTATCTAGTTTTGAGTTATAGTGGACTCTACATATACCCCGCCCTACCGGCCTTGATTGACAGATCTTTCCCGGTTTAAATTATAGGGAAAGATCTGTTGATTAAAGCTGCCGGGGCAGGGAGAAGCCACAGGAAACTCCCCAATGATGCATGGTTCGGGCTGCATGAAAGTTATTGCAGGTTATCTTTCGTGCAAAACCTGTAAAGGGCTCCTAACTACCAATACATTATATATAGTATCGGTTAGCTCAATATGGATCAACCAAGGCCTGGCTGCGATGGCAACTTTTGCACCCTACATTAATGGAGAGCACAGATTGATGCCAAGTCCTAATTCAGTATATATTACTGGATACAGACAATTATACTTCCCAGTTTTCCATATTAACTTACATTGCTGGATATATACTTACTTTTTTTAAAAAAAAAATTCTATTCATTTGAGGGTATCAAACATTTCTATGCAGAGGACAAGACTAGAGATGAGCCAACCGGGTTTGGGTTCGAGAACCCGAACTTTCGGCATTTGATTAGCGGGGGCTGCTGAACTTGGATAAAGCTTTAAGGTTGTCTGGAAAACATGGATGCAGCCAATGACTATATCCATGTTTTCCACATAGCCGTAGGGCTTTATCCAACTTCAGCAGCCACCACTAATCAAATGCCGAAAGTTCGGGTTCAGATGGACTCGAGCATGCTCGAGGTTCGCTCATCTCTAGACAAGACGCAACTAGAGGGTCGACTAAGAAATCCTAGTACCCAGATCAGTGCAACCACCAATGAACACACAGCTTAAGAAAGAATACAGACAGAAACCATGTCCAAATAGGTAAGATTTAATACCATGACACCAGTGAAAGCAAAACTTCCAGCAGTTTCTCTCCAGACATATTATTACAGTTACAGAATCCAACCTTAAATCATTACACTTATACAAAATTGATATCTATATTCAACACAATATGGGTTCATTAATGTATATATCATATACATTGTTGCATGCAAACAGTAGTTTGCCAGTGCTTTGAATTGGGAAGGGGTTGGAGGGGGTAGAGGGTCACATACATTATACTTAGAAGTGATAACACTATAGAAGTCCATCAATAGTTTTTGAAAAATAGGGAAAAATGCTTATTATTAAAAAGAATATTTTTAAAAAAGTTGAGCTGCCAAGTTATGCATAGCACAGAGTATGATGCAGGCAAGAATTAACCCCAATCGCATCCAGAACTATGGTCCTTCTCTGGAAGGAGAGGGTCAAAGCAAGGAGTCTGAGGTAGGACAGATGTAGTGTAAAAACACAGCCACAATATCTTTATATTTTTGATCCAAAAATATGCACAATCTCCGTTTTGTTCAAGTCTCTATGCATTAAAATCATTAATGTTTGCTAGTAAGAAAAAAAAAATCACAAATTTAAGTCCTATGATATTTATTTTTTTTATCAGGTATCGACTGACTTAAGCACCACTGGAAATTGAGAGGGAAAAATACAGAGCTATATTTAGTAAAATAGGGAGAAAATACATCATAGACATATACAAGTGCATTACAGCACTAATCCAGCATCTTCCACCACGGAAGGTAGAAGCCTACATCTGCCAAGACCCATAGCTAGCCACTTCATCGACCCGTTATGATCAAGTCATATACATATACTTAAGGCTGATCACATAGATGAGGTGTACAGTAGTACAGTTGGGCACGTATATAAGTTACCAATCCTTACATTTGGTGGTCGTGCATTTTTTTGTCATCCTACAATAGTACTAAGTAATCCTAGAAACATGGGAGTTTCTCCTATTTTACCAATTTCATCGGGGGGAATATATATGCTTGGAAAACAAAAATGAGCTTTGGTGTAATGTTTTGCTGTTATATATTTAAGATACAGTTAACCTATATACAGTTTATTGTCTCCTCTAAGATAGACTGCATTCCAAAACGCATTGGTCATTGCACAGCCGTACCAAATAATAATTCTGTGGCTTATAAAATACATCATTTTATTATTTTATACAAATGTCCATTTCATGGATAAATACGTTTACATTCCAGATGAATAGCCCAGTAGTTAAAAGAGCACCTAAAATATCTGGGCCACTTTTATTCAAAGTATTGTAGTCAGTGTTTTGCAGCAGTTGTTGAAAGTCAAAACTTGGTTGAAAGTACTGTATATAAATATGATGGAAATATTTGCAACGCTTCTGTGTTTTGGCTCATACTGACCTAAATACTGTTTAATAGTGGCCTTAAGGGTACTCCAGAATTTTTTTTTTTCTTTTAAATCAACTGGTTTTAAAAAGCTATATAGATTTGTAATTTACTTCTATTTAAAAATCTCAAGTCTTCCTGTACTTATCAGCTGCTGTATCTCCTACAGGAAGTGGTGTATTCTTTCCAGTCTGACACAGTGCTCTCTGCTGCCAGTTTGGTCTGTGACAAATACTCTCCAGAGCAGTAGCAAATCCGCATAGAAAACTTTTCCTGCTCTGGACAGTTCCTGACATGGACAGAGGTGGCATCAGAGAGCACTGTGTCAGACTGGAGAGAATACACCACTTCCTGTAGGACATACAGTGGCTGATAAGTACTGGAAGGCTTGATATTTTTGAAAAGTAAATTACAAATCTTATAACTTTCTGACACCAGTTCATTTGAAAGAAAAAAATATTCACTTAAGTACCCCTTTAAAGTGGATTTGGTAGGTCTCTTATCTTGAGACCGGCACTGGATAGAGAGGGACATGCTGAGTTTGGGAATATTTAGTTTTCTAGAATTTAATTATGTATTTTTAGATTAAAAATAAAATGAAAGCCTGTGAGTCCTGCTGACCCCACCCACACACTGTGACTAATCTCCCTGTCCATCAAGTGGGCGGAGAAATCAAGACTCACAGGCTTTATCTACGATTTCTGCTAGCACATGCCACGATTAAATTTATATAAAAAAAGATATATCACCGAGCTCAGTGCCTCCCCGTTTATCATATACCGCCTTTAGATAAGTGACCTGATCCCCTTTGAAGGAAACCTTATGGAGCAAATTTTAACTAATAGTAGCTCTCATGACTGTTGGTAAAACTAGTGCACAGGTAGGTGCTGTATCTCACAGCCACATTTCTAGGTCCACATTTAATGCGGACACATTTGGTATAAAATATTTAGGACTTCATTTAAAGGGGTTACCTGAAGAGCAGAAAAGATTCTACCTCCTCTGCTCTCTGGTGCTCCACTTCCTCCCCCTGACCGTGTCTGCTGATAACTTTTAAAGACAAGAGGGGGGCAGGATAAGTTGCAGTCAATGATCAATAGTTGCCCATGTTGCTGTTGTTGTGGCGACATTGGGCAGCTATTGGGCGAAACTATGCCCGCAACATGCTTCCGCCCCCCTCTCGTCTGTGGAAGGTATTGGCTGAGATGGTAGGGGGGGGGGGAGCACTGAAGAGCAGAAGAGGTAGGACCTGCTCTGCTCTTTGGATAACCCCTTTAATATGTGTTTCTACACTGTGGTTGTAGACCTGGATCCTTCCATTTTAAAACTAAGTATATGGTTACCTATATCCCACTTTGTCTCCAAACGGTCATTGCCTCATTGACATATTAGCACACCTACGCAAAAATCACAATACAATTTCATATACAAAAAAAGTGACTGCTAATATGTTTTTAGTCAAGACTTAAGTGGCCTCAAAGTCAAGAGAGGAGATAGTTATGGTCACCTATTATTGGCAGATTGTAATCTGATGTGTTGAGTCTTATGTTGCAGCTTATCTCCCTTCATGTGAATAGGACTAAACTGCAATACCAGACACAACCAGTCATAGAAAAGTGGCACTATTGCAGGTGAAAAAATATGAACCCTTTTTTCCTAATACCCGGAAAACTCAATATGTTTGTTTCATTGTCCAAAATAGCAATGTTAAATTTAATTTTGGGGGAAAACATGAATGAATGACTTCTCTATCCAGATGAAGGGTAAAGAGTTTATTTTATACTGCAGTTGTCAAAGGTAAATTTATACAAGGTAAAAATGCAAATTTTTTTTTTTGGAGGGGGTCTTCCTCAACAAAATATGTCACACTATAGTCTTGTAATGTCATCTAGTGTTGATAGACTTGACCTATGTTCCCAGCCTGTGTGAAATGTACAATTACTCAATAACATTTATACAGAGCCGCAGAAGTATATTGTGGGGGTGGAGTGGCATTATCTTTTTTTTTTTTCCTAATGGTTGTTCTAGACTGTACAATAGCAACAATTCTGTAGCTTACAAATTACAACTAAAAAAAATTATATATATATTTTTATATATATATAAAAGCAGATATAGTTATTGGTAGGACGGCCACATTGTGTTAAATATTCTACCTCTATATACAGTTCTCCCATTATCTATGTATTTGCAGCAGGATAAAAAGTGCTCTGAAATCAAAATTATAAGACAGGCAAAAAAAAAAAAAGCTATTTACAGACTGATGGTTCCAAAAATTTAGCTTCATGGAGTATATACCCCCATGCGTTCTAAACCTAACCCAAAACAAATAAAATAATTATAATAATAATATAAAAAAATTGAGTTACAATTGGATTTACATTCTGTATGGAACAACAAACTGCCCAGCATTTGGGGCAGTCAATAATATAGGTGCAATGTTTGTTTTATTAATTCTCTCTGACGCAACCTTGCAACCTTCATCCAATCTAGAGACTAATACATTTACCACCTAAAAAAATCTAAATAGTCTTAATTCCACTACTTTCATAAAAATACTTTTTATTTAATTCTTCTTTGTAGCACCTGCAATCTTCAGGCCCAAAAAAATAGGTGTTGCTGTCATAGATATTCTATGTTGCAATAATTGTCTGGTTTGTAAGGAGATAAAGCACCAAACTCCTTATTACCCGCCCCCTCCCGCCAGAAAAAAAAAAAATATAGATATCAAATAAACAAAACCATAAAAATTAAATTACAAAAAATGGTTCAATGCATTTACAATAATAAAAAAAAGAAAGAAAGAAATATAAAATAAAAATTGGTAAGAATTTTCAAAAACATAAGTAATTCCAGGATATTGTGGTCTGCACGGCAGTGTTAATGATATAAATGAAACAGAGAATGCCCCAGTGCCTACCAGCACCATGTATGCTATCCATCAAACACAACAATGGCATAATATTCACAGTTTTCATTGAATGCAAGATACAGCAGCCCTTTTGTCAACAATTTAAAAATTAAAATTTTAAATTAAAATTACATTTTTTAAAAATTAAAATTTTCCCACTACTGCAGTAGTTTGAAAAAATATTTTTAAAGAATTGAATAGGTCTAAAAAAAAAAAAACAACTAACAGATGTGCATTGAAATGACTCAACAAATTCCAATGATATAATTTCACTTAGGTGCAAAAAGTAGCAGCAAAAAGATTGTTAAAAAGAGTGATCACGATATTTTACAAACAGGCTTCCTCTCCCACATGGTAAAAAATAATTTTATTAAATTATTATTTTTTTTATATTTAAATACAGTTTTACATACATCACAACTTGAGGGTGGAGCCTGGATTTTGAAGTGATGAATAAAATGATTACATTTTTTATAAATATATTTAAAATGTAAAAAATAAAAAATGCCGCTTTAAATAATATATTGATTACATCTGTAGATTTTAAGCAGTCATATTCTCAAACACATCTGTCCTAGGCCCTGTTCACACTTATGCGTTCCATTCATGATGGATTCATGTTCGCTATGTTCAAAAATACTGGAAAGTCAGATGGACCTCCATTAATATTAGTGTGAACAAAAAGTTCTGATGGCCCAGCAGAAGTTACATCTAGATGTCAATAATTTTTAAAACCCAATTTGAATATAAAAGGGCTACTGTATCTGTGATGTAGCCCGCTGCCATAGATCCATCATTACCATCATCTACGAGAGTACTAGACCCACAAAGAATTACTTGCAAGCATACTTTTTGGTGGCAAGTCAGCTATGTTTTCGAGTGACTTAGAAAACCTTTGCAGATGTGATTCAGCTATAAATTTTGCACCATTATTGTTCTATAAAATCCAATAAATATATGTTTGAATGTGATTAAAAATCTTCGTTTTCTTCTTCTTCTTTTCGTGTGTGTGTTGTAAAAGGACGCCAAGATATTCCTGTCATTTGTTGTACAACAGTAGGTTTAAAAAATGCAGATATAAATCTTCTTTTAAGATTAATTGAAAAAAAAAAAATACAGTAATAGTTCTCTTGTGGATCATGTCCTGGGAGATGTGTACAGATAAGATACAGGATCCCCCCTGTGGTACACAGGAGAAAATAAAAAGCACCAAAATAGCACCATGTTTTACAGTGCTGTCAAATAGCTGAGGTACAATGGCCACAACGGTAGCTGTTTTAATCTCATATCCAGCGACTGTATGGTCCCGTAACCTTGGTATAGGCATAGGAAGATGAAGTGGTAAAAGAGTTTGTCAAAATAGGAGCTGCTTGTCGAGTTGGAATACTGTCCTTCTTTTCGACAGGTGGGGTCTCTGTAGTAGCAGCACCACCCCACTTTCTCTTTTTGCCAAAGCCTTTAACTTCCTGTTTGATCCCCAATCTAGCAGCTTCCTCCTGCCTCAATCGCGCTCTTTCTGCCAATTGCTTCATTTTGGCTTCCCAAAGTGCCAGTCCATGGTTAGGCTGATTTAAGTTCTTGTGTTGGTAGAAGACCAAGGAAATTCGGGTTGGATGACAGCGATTAGGCTTCTTTAGAGGTGTAGTAGCATGAAGCTCTCTCCGAGCACACTCTATTAGGATGGAGCCATGGGCCGGGGCTACAGCAACTCCTCCAATATTTTCGTCAAGGAAATTGTGCTCACTGTCAGACCAGACCTCTTCATCATCCTCCTCTTTCTTTACCGGCGTCTCGTTTACATTATCATCTAGACTATATGGATCCCATGTATCTGTTTTCAAGGGGGTTGATGGAGTGGCTGGAGAAGCAAACATATTCCATGACCTTTCCTGCATGCCAGCACTAGGTGTCACACTGCACCTATCATTACCAGCCACCGAATTCCAGAGCTTTTCTTGAAACATTTGGGTCTCCTTCATCGAACGCCCACCATTCCAGTTCTTCTCATGAGTGTTTGCAGAATTTTCGCTGAGCTTGCACGAGCTCCAGACTTTTCCTGGAGTGTCAGAATCACGCTGACCAGTCTGGTTATCCATACCGTATACACCCCATTGCTTATTTGGTCCATGTATGTTCTTCAAACCCATGCCATTTGACTGGGCACCATAATAATCTCTCTTATCCAGACCATTAGCTAAACCGGTTTTCTCACTGTTCATAAACATATTCTGAGGACCTGCTGAATTTGGCCTTTCGGAAGGAGGCAATGCCCCGTTTGCTTTATAGGGAATGGCCTGATCATTTTTCGGTAATGAAAGATTCAAAGCAGGACTTTGAGAAAGAGAATGGACACTTGGAGATCTCTGGAATGCATCATGCAAGAAGTCATTCATAGGTTCCTTCTTGATTACTTTGTTAAAACAGGATGAATAAGGAGTGTTATCCATTGGACCCGGTGTAGTCCGGTGGGGGGTACCTGCCGATTTTTGTCTGTTTGCATCATGAAGGTTGTACTGTTGTGTCATGTCTCCAGGACGCCCATAATTTTGCTCAGAGGACTCATTGCCATATCCATGGTTCACACTTTCAGCTGCGGGTTGCATTTCAGACTTTTTCTCAAACGCGTTGCTCATCCATCCACCAGTCCTTGTGTCATTGGAACCATAATTCATAAACTGGGAAGGGACTACAGGATTGTTGGATAAGCCATAATATCCAAAGGGAGGAAGAGCAAATTTTGAGTGGTAGCCATTTAAAGAAGGCAGGTTAGGTGGTTGTGCATAGAAAGAATGGTAGGAGTAAACACTATTCATGCTGTAGGGATCGGAAGGTCTGCAGCTGCCCAACACAGAGTAACTCTCAACAACTCCATTTGCATTATACTTGTAGGTACTGTAGTGATTTGTAGGCTCCACTTTTATACAAGGCTTTACCTGTTGTTGTTGTTGTTGTGATGTTGGTGGTGCACCTGTGGATAAGGGAAAATACTGGAGTTAGCAGGTTCAAGATAGACAAATTGGGTACAATCCATCAATGACTATGCCTATACAATATGGTTTACCCACTGTTGTCTGTAGTCTAAGGAATCATGCACACAGCAGTATTACAGCTCAGTAGCGTGTCTTTGGACACAGCATTCTTCTGATGTATAGAGTGTGTTCTCTGTTATGGGCCATTCCTTACACTACTTGTGTACAGGCCCCTCTGCTGAATCAGCGTGAATATAAGAAGGGGTAAACAGCCTTGACCCAACCCATGAAACCACAACATACTCAAAAGAGGAAGGGATGGCAGGCTACAGATAAGATGGACTGTGTTTTTCCAGCTCATGGGCATTAATAAATCAAGTGCATATAAATGCTGATAGTTAACACAAAGTACTGGGTATATGGGTTGGTCATGTCTCCATTGCCATTGTAAAATTGCAGAATTATATTTATATTTTTACATTGAATGGCAGCAGAAAGGTGCGACACAGCCCCCCTCTAATGCCAACAATGGCTGTTTCAGGTACTGCAGGTCTGCTCATGCCCTGGTCCCGGAAATAGTGATACTGATCCCCCCCCAAATGTTTATTCTAATGCATGATAGCTTTACAATAGATATTACACTTGTAGAAGCAGCTGCAGCATTCTGTGGCAAAGTAAGCGGGGAAAACCTTCAGTTTAATAGTGGCTAGACCAGGGATTGAGCAGCTCTGCAGTTCCCAACACAGCCACTAGTGGCAACAATAGAGCCATGTTATCCCTTGCTGCAACTCAATGTATAAATTAAATATATAAATTATAAATAATCACTGAAATGCTGGATAGTTCATTTAAAAAATATATATCTTTATTTATCTTCCTTAAAATTAATTTTTTTTAGAAAACCAAACATTTTTATCCTCACATACACACACATTTACATGTTCTATAATAAAGTTATATTACAAAAGGTTTATAACTTTATTAACAAAACATAAATAAAATATTTTTTTTTATCAGCCAGAATTTCCCTTTAAGTACAGGCTAAGAAAAAGAAATACTTCCATGATGTGTTTAACACCTGTCCCTTAACCAAAGCCAAAACAAACCTGTATTTTGCTGGTCTGTCGGTGTTGGCGTATCTGCTGGCTCCGGCTTGGTTTTATCCGGGGTGGTAAGCTTCTCCTTTAGAAGCTTTTTCTTCTCAGCCGCTAACTTCTTGGCTTCTAGCTGCCTCTGCCTACATGATTTGGCAGGTTCAGAAAGCTTGCGGACTTCACGGGGGAAAGATGACAGCACCTGTATTCCCCCTTTCACAATCTTTTCTTGTTGGCCTTCCTCACTTCCAAACTCATCTGTCTCGTCAACCTTGTAAAGCGGCAGCACATGGAGTTGCTCATCCTCAGCGATCTTACCCACCATCCTGTTGTCCTCCTTTGTCAGGGTGCAGACCTAAAAATACAACAAAAAAAAACAAACGTATGTAGTTGTCCAGTCCAACATTCTGTACCGATTAAGGTTTTTATTATATACTTTTTTTCTGATACAGAGTTCCAAATCCTCTGCAACAACAATGAAAGCGTAAAGCCACCACTAGGGGGAGCTAAATTGATACCATTGTATTTATTCTATTTAAATTCTGTAATAATTCTATTATTATTCTATTTAACTTTCTATTGGAAAAACTAACATTTAACCCCTATGTAGTCAATCAATGACAAATTTTTACGACATATTTAGAAATATCAAAAAGTATAAAGGTCCCTATACAAAATGTTGATTGTAAATGTCCCGATGAACTTACCACAGTGCAGCCATTGTAGAGATTGTGCTGGTCTTTGTGTGCGTGGGCACAGAAATCCATGCAAGCTGTAACACCGGAGAATGGACGCCCTTCTTCCAACCCAAGCCTACAATCTATTGCTATTTCCTCATTGTTAACCTAAGGAAATAAGAAAGATGAAAATGATGGAAGTAATTTCTTTTTAAAAATTATTTCAAATCATATACAACTATATGGACCAAAATGGTATCTCCTAACTATAACCTGTACAAGACATTAGCTTATGCTGATATGTGATTATAATGGAGGACGCTCAGCGTTTCAACAATCATATATTGTATATATATATTATCATATATACTCTCTCCCGCCTCTGTGTCCGTCTGATCTGGACGGCTCCATAGATTGCATTACGTGGCCGTCCAGGTCACATAACCCAGATCCTGGAAGGAACGCGCTCTGCATGCACATCTCCTGGCTCGTTCTCCTGATAGGTCGCGGTCTGAACACTCAGATCCTGACTGATCAAAACTTTTAACATGTCATAAGTTTTTTCTAATGACAGGTACACTTTAAGAAAATAAATGCAGGCTCGGCTGTACTATGTGTGCATATCAATAGGAGTTTGCGGAGAGAGCTGCCGCATGAACAGGTGTTTGACCAAAGCTATATGAAGTGTATGGCCAGTTTTGGAACAGTACCATCATCTGAGACATTGCCATTTTTGCAGGAAGCCCACTATATATATTGAAAAATGTAAGATTAGTGTTTGGAGAGGGATGCATATTCTACTTGGATGCTATAGTAATAGGGGTCACTTATGAACAGTTTTATTGGGTGCTAAGATAGTCACTGTCACAAGGCACTATGGTTGGCTCTGTTATGGGTGCACTCAACTGGTTAAGTGATGGCGGACTATGAATTCATCCCACCCTGAACATACCCGATCTCGTCTGATCTCAGACGTTAAGCAGGGTCGGGCCTGATTAGTACTTGAATGGGACTTCATCCCACCAGACATACCTGATTATGGTAAGCCTGTGGAGCAAGCTTCTTGTAAACTGGAGCAACCCTAGTAGCAAGATCTTGAAAGTTATCCTTAAGACAGTCCTCCTGCAAAATGAGAAAAAAAACATCAGTTCAATACTTTTATTATGCTGTTTTTTTAACCTGCTGTAATCTCCTATACTCCAGCCATTCATACACAAACACCTGTATTGTCAAAAACGTATGAGAACAGAGGTCTTCTTAAGACAATACTTAACCCGACCCCTTAAACACCCCCCCCCTTTCGTATCTGACCCCGCCAGCTTTGTTATGAATAGAGCCCTGGGTCGGCACGCCAGTTGCAGCTCTATTCATTCCAATGGAACGACAGAAAGAGCCGAGTACACTGGAAGAACACAGGAATGCTTAGCTGCGCCGAAAGTTCCCGTCAGTGGGGAGGACGGGAGACATAACCGACAGGCAGACGATTGTATAGCCGTCCATTACAGCGGTTATCCAGCGCTACAAAAACATGGCCACTTTTTCCCCTACTGTTGTCTCCAGTTTAGGTGTGGTTTGCAATTAGGCTCCATTTACTTCAATGGAACTGAGTTTCAAAACCCCACCCAAACTGGAGACAACAGTAGGGGGAAAGTGGCCATGTTTTAGCGCTGGATAACCCCTTTAATGGAGGTGTATGGCACCCTAAAGAGAATTCTTGCCTCAGAGCTAGGTCTGTATGTGGGAGTGGGAGTTAACAATGAAGGAAAATAATGTCCAATTTTTGGGGGTGGGGGTGGTTTGGCTTCATTCCCATGACATGATCTAATACTGTTTTTGGTGCTGAATATAGAGCTCACACACTCAGCCATAATACATACATATTCCAGCGAAACTTTGCCCTCAAAAGTTATACATATCACCAATATACACTTATTACGACAAATGCTTATAAAGTGCTTTTTCCCTGCATTTACTACTGCATCAAGGCTTCACTTTCTGGATAAAATGGTGATGTCACGACCCGACTCCCAGAGCTGTGCGGGCTGTGGCTGCTGGAGAGGATGATGGCAGAGGGATGCTCAGTGTCCCTCCAGTGCCCTGTGTCCCTCAGTGTCCCCCTGCCATCATCCTCTCCAGCAGCCACAGCCCGCACAGCTCTGGGAGTTGGGTCGTGACATCACCATTTTATCTAGAAAGTGAAGCCTTGATGCAGTAGTAAGTGCAGGGAAAAAAGCACTTTATAAGCATTTCCCAAAATAAGTGTATATTGGGGACTTGTATAACTTTTGGGGGGCAATACAATACTTTAATAAAAATGGGACTACCCACCTCCTTGGGATGCTCGCCAATAAGTCGAAACTTCCTTGGAGTTTTGCTTCGAGCATACTTGCAACCATTGAAGTACATGCTCCATGAACACCCAAAAGAGAACGAAGCACCGCAGGTGTTGGGATCTTTACCTTGGCATGCACAAGTCCGACTGAAAAGACAATATATGGTCATTCATATGAAACCTTTTGCTTTCCATAATTTATAATATACCATTACAGGTTAATGCCAGATCTTCCATGTATAAAACGCTATAGGATCATTTATAGATTCAGAAACTCACTCATCGTTCAGGCCGCATCGTCTTGATGTTGGGTTTCCAAATTTGGTGATGGTTTCTGTGATGGTGTCATACAACTTATCACCCATGGCACGGGGGATTCCCTCCCAAGCCATGATCAATATGATGATGACAGCATTGTCGCAATGGTGGCCAGCTCGGTGGCGGACCAAACACAGCAGCTTCTCTTCCTCACTCTGACGGCGGATGACCTAGAGACCAAAATTAAAAAGACTAATGAGTTTTTAAATGTCAGTTTGATAACCCACATCTGCAAACAAAACTATGGTGGAAACCTACTGGAACCAGTACATGGACACTGGGTTTCCAGGCTCCATTTCAACCACAATCAATATGCCCTGTTAATGGGTCATAGATCAAGGGGTTATGAAAATGGAGTCAGTCATTTACTCCAGGGGTACCTTTTATATTATAGAGAGTGGTCTGTGATGAGACAAACCCTTTAAAAGGGGTACTCAAATGATTTTTTCTTTTTCAAATGAACTGGTGTCAGAATGTTATATAGATGTGTAATTTACTTCTATTTAAAAATCTCATGTCTTCCAGCCCTTATTAGCTGCTGTATGTGCTGCAGGAAGTGGTGTATTATATACAGTCTGACACAGTGCTCTCTGCTGCCACCTCCGTCTGTAACAGGAACTGTCGAGAGCAGTAGAAAATCCCCATAGAAAACCTCTCCTGCTATGGACAGTTCCTGTCATGGACACAAGTGGCAGCAGAAAGCATTGTACTGGAAGACTGAGAATGTTAACTAGAAATAAATTACAAATCTATATAACTTTCTCACAACAGCTGAACTGACAGAAAAAAAAAATCCCTTTTTAATCGAGATAATCAAGTTCATCCAAGTATACAGATATTTTCCCTAAATATACACTAGCATTTTGCATCCATATCATGGCCATTATTCCTGGACCAACCAGTCTAGTATAATTACACTAGTGTGAACCCAACCTAAAGAATTAGTAAATGTCTCAAACACATTTTTATCTAAAGCACTAAGCATTCATTGATATAGCTCATAAGCGTAAACTATGGACGGCATGGTTATCTGCAACACTGAGCAGAGTTACATATCAGTATATACGCTGACGCCGGCCACCCGGTGCCCTGTTCTATAAATAATGTTATAAACAAGCTTGTCCTCGGCTCACCTCTATCCTACATACAATCGCCTGCTTCCTGCCAATGAGGAACAGCATCCTCTATCAGGAGGCTCCGAGAGCAGAAACACAAGGATGAAGGTGGCGCTCAATGTCATTCCATACACAAGGGAGGAAGATGGTATATATACACACACATACAAAGGAACGTATCCTGTACCCACAGCAATAACCGCTGACTAGACTTATGGCCTCTTTTTACACGTACTGTCACAACATATGCTTAAAGAGTCACTGTCGTATTATTATTATTTTTTTTTGCAGAAATCAATAGTCCAGGGGATTTTAAGAAACTTTGTAATTGGGTTTATTAGCCAAATCTGCCATTATCTGCATTAAAAAAGCCTTTTCCCAGGTCCCCCCCTCCCTCCTCTTTTCCATCCACTGCAAAAAATCAGTAAATTGTGACTTGTTGCATCAGACGTACCCAGTCTGTTCTAGGGAGAGGGGAGGGGGGAGGAGGGAGTTAGCCGACAGCAGAAAGCAGATAACAGAGGATTACAGGCACAGAGGTGGGGGACAGCTGTAATCAGAGCTCAGAGATGTCAGTGCTGACTGTCAGACGAGATAAAGGGTGAGGTATTTGTAGATTAACTCTTTGTTGTCCTGTTTTGGTCTTTTATTTAGCTCTCTCCATAGGAGAACAATGAAGACAGGGGGGAGAGCTTCAAACTGCTTTTTCATGATAAAAATTCATTTTTCGGCTAATAAACCCAATTACAAAGTTTCTTAACCCCTTCAAGACCAAGCCTATTTGCACCTAAAAGACCAGGCTCATTTTTCAAAATCTGACCTGTCTCACTTTATGCTCTTATAGCTCAGTGATGCTTTAACGTATGCTAGCGATTCTGAGATTGTTTTTTCGTCACATATGGCACTTTATATTAGTGGCAAAATTTGGTCACTACTTTGTGTGTTTTTTGTGAAAAACATCAAAATATCATGAAAAATGGAAAAAATTAGCATTTTATGAACTTTGAAATTCTCTGCTTCTAAAAAAGAAAGTCGTATCACATAAATTAGTTACTAAGTCACATTACCGATATGTCCTCTTTATTCTGGCTTCATTTCATAAACATATTTTACTTTTTTAGGGTGTTACGGGGCTTAGAAATTTATCAGCAAATTACCACATTTTCGTAAAAGTTTCCAAAACTGATTTTTTTAGGGACCAGTTCTTTTCTTAAGTTGATTTAGGAGGCTTGTATACTGGAAACCCCCATAAGTGACCCCATTTTGGAAACTAGACACCTTAAAGAATTAATCTAGGGGTATAATGAGCATTTTAACCCTACAGGGGCTGGAGGAAAGTATTCACCATTAGGCCGTAAAAAAAATGAAAAAATTACAATTTTCCAATAATATATACGTTTAGATTAAAGTTTCTCATTTTCAAAAGGAACATGAGAGAAAACGCACCCCAAAATTTGTAACGCAGGTTCTCTTGAGTACTACGGTACCCCATATGTGGGCGTAAACCACTGTATGGGCACACAGCGGGGCTCAGAAGGAAGGGAGCGCCATCTAGCTTTTCCATTGCAGATTTTGCTGAAGAAGTTTCCGAGCGCCAGGTGCATTTGCAGTGCCCCTGTAGTGTCAGCAGAGAGAAACCCCCCCATAAGTCACCCCATTTTGGAAAGTACAACCCTCAAAGAATTCATCTTGGGGTAGGATGAGCATTTTGACCCCACAGGTGTTAGAGGAAAGTATTCAAAATTAGACAGTAAAAATGAAAAACTCTAATTTTTCCAATAATATGTTCCTTTAGTTTGAATTTTCTCCATTTCACGAGGAACAGGAGAGAAAATTCACCCCAAAATCTGTAACGCAGGTTCTCCTGAGTAAAAAGGTTTCTCATATGTGGGTTTCTCATAAACCACTGTATGGGCACATAGCCGGGCTCACAACGGAAGGAGTGCCAATTAGCTTTTTCAATGCAGATTTTGCTGAAGAAGTTTCTGAGCGCCAGGTGCGTTTGCAGTGCCCCTGTAGTGCCAGCGGAGTAAAATCTCGCCCATAGTCACCCCATTTTTGGAAAGTACACCCCTCAAATAATTCATTTTGGGGTGTGGAGAGCATTTTGACCCCACAGGTATTAGATGAAAGTATTCAAAAGTAGACAGTAAAAATGAAAAACTCGAATTTATCCAATAATATGTTCCTTTAGTTTAAAATTTCTCAATTTCACGAGGAACAAGAGAAAAAAAGTACCCCAAAATTTGTAACACAGGTTCTCCCGAGTAAAAAGGTACCTCATATGTCGGTATAAACCACTGTATGGGCACACAGCCGGGCTCAGAAGGGAAGGAGCGCCAATTAGCTTTTTCAATGCAGATTTTGCTGCAGAAGTTTCTGAGTGCCAGGTGCGTTTGCAGAGCCCCTGTAGTGCCAGCGGAGTAAAATCTCGCCATAAGTCACCCCATTTTGGAAAGTGCACCCCTCAAAGAATTCATTTTGGGGTGTGGTGAGCATTTTGACCCCACCGGTATAAGAGGAAAGTATTCAAAAGTAGACAGTAAAAATGAAAAACTTTTTCCAATAATTTGTTCCTTTAGTTTGAAATTTCTCAATTTCACAAGGAACAGGAGAGAAAATTCACCCCAAAATCTGTAACGCAGGTTCTCCTGAGTAGAAAGGTACCGCATATGTGGGTATAAACCACTGTATGGGCACACAGCCGGGCTCAGAAGGGAAGGAGCGCCAATTAGCATTTTCCGTGCAGATTTTTCTGAAGAAGTTTCTGAGCACCAGGTGCATTTGCAGCGCCCCTGTAATGTCTACAGAATAGACCCGCCCCCCAAAAGTCACCCCATTTTGGAAAGTACACCCCTCAAAGAATTCATCTTGGGGTAGGATGAGCATTTTGGCCCCACAGGTATTAGAGGAAAGTATTCAAAATTGGCCAGTAAAAATGAAAAACTTGAATTTTTCCAATAATATGTTGGTTTAGTTGTGAAATTTCTAAATTTCACAAGGAACATGAGAGAAAACGTACCCCAAAATCTGTAACGCAGGTTCTCCCGAGTACAACGGTACCCCATATGTGGGCATAAACCACTGTATGGGCACACAGCAGGGCTCAGAAGGGAAGGAGTGCCAATTTGCTGGAGCAAAACAGTAGCTAGTAATAGTTATTAGAATAGCGCAGTTACTAAAATAAAATAAAAAAAATTAGATTACAGGTAATGTGGGGTGGTTCCGGGTAATTTGGAGGTGGTTACGGGCAGTTTGGGGTGGTTACGGGCAGTCTGAGGTGGTTACGGGTAATCTGGGGTGGTTACGGGCAACCTGGGGTGGTTACAGGCAACCTGGGGTGAATACGGACAACCTGCTGTGGTTACAGACAATCTAGGGTGGTTACAGGCAACCTGCTGTGGTTACGGGCAATGTGGGGTGGTTACAGACAGTCTGGGGTGGTTACAGACAATCTGGGGTGGTTACAGACAATCTGGGGTGGTTACAGACAATCTGGGGTGGTTACAGACAATCTGGGGTGGTTACAGACAATCTGGGGTGGTTACAGACAATCTGGGGTGGTTACAGACAATCTGGGGTGGTTACAGACAATCTGGGGTGGTTACAGACAATCTGGGGTGGTTACAGACAATCTGGGGTGGTTACAGACAATCTGGGGTGGTTACAGACAATCTGGGGTGGTTACAGACAATCTGGGGTGGTTACAGACAATCTGGGGTGGTTACAGGCAACCTGCTGTGGTTACGGGCAACGTGGGGTGGTTACAGACAGTCTGGGGTGGTTACAGACAATCTGGGGTGGTTACAGACAATCTGGGGTGGTTACAGACAATCTGGGGTGGTTACAGACAATCTGGGGTGGTTACAGACAATCTGGGGTGGTTACAGACAATCTGGGGTGGTTACAGACAATCTGGGGTGGTTACAGGCAACCTGCTGTGGTTACGGATAAACTGAAGTGCTAATAGGTAATCTGAGGTGGGTACCTGTAATCTGGCGTGGTTGCGGGCAATCTGAAGGCGGTCACTGGCAATTTGGGGTGGTTAGAGGCAAGGTGCGGTGGTCAGAGGCGGGGTGCGGTGGTCAGAGGCAAGGTGCGGTGGTCAGTGGCGACGTGCGGTGGTCAGTGGCGACGTGCGGTGGTCAGTGGCGACGTGCGGTGGTCAGTGGCGACGTGCGGTGGTCAGTGGCGACGTGCGGTGGTCAGAGGCGACGTGCGGTGGTCAGAGGCGACGTGCGGTGGTCAGAGGCGACGTGCGGTGGTCAGAGGCGACGTGCGGTGGTCAGAGGCAAGGTGCGGTGGTCAGAGGCAAGGTGCGGTGGTCAGAGGCAAGGTGCGGTGGTCAGATGCGACGTGCTGTGGTCAGACGCGACCTGCGGTGGTTGCGTGCAATCTGGGGGGTTACATGTAATCTGGCATGATTACGGGCAACCTGGGGTGGTTATGTGCAACCTGCGGTGGTTACAGGCAACCTGGAGGGGTTACAGACAATCTAGAATTGTTACGGATAGACTGAAGTGCTTATAGGTAATATGGGGTGGGTACATGTAATTTGGGGTGGTTACAGGCAATCTGGGGTGATTACGGACAATCTGGAGGGGGTCACTGGCAACGTGCGGTGGTTACGGGCAACGTGCGGTGGTTACGGGCAACGTGCGGTGGTTACGGGCAACGTGCGGTGGTTACGGGCAACGTGCGGTGGTTACGGGCAACGTGCGGTGGTTGCGGTCAATCTGGGGGGTTACATGCAATCTGACGTGATTACGGACAACCTGGGGTGGTTACGGGCTAGCTGCGGTAGTTACGGGTAATCTGGGGGGGTTAGGGGTAATTTGGGAGTAAACTGCAATTATTACTATAATAGAAAGTGTGTGTTTTATTTTTTTGTATGTTTGTCACTTTTTGTACTTTTCACATTCTTTTTCACTGTATTACTATGATTACTGTGATATTTTCTATCACAGTAATCATAGTTTAGTGACAGAGACCAAATTGGTCTCTGTCACTTAAAATTTTCAGAGCTGGCTGGTTGTGGAGCGCATGCGCACTTCATAACCAGCCAGGACGTCGAGGAGGACGGAGCTCCAGGATCAGGTGAGTATATGGGGAAGGGGAGGGTGACTCGGGGATGGGGGTGACTGGGGGGTGGGGGGCGACTGGGGGGGGTGGGGGGACATCACTTTTTATCCCCTGTCACCAATCATTCATGGTGACAGGGGATAAAATGTTCGGCGGCACATGGCACAAGCGATCAGCGATATTTAGTATATACCGCTGATCGCTTGTACCGGGACCCCACAGGGGGGGTCCCCGATGACTGCCCCATGCTCTCCGCTACCTCCGGTGGCGAAGAGCATGGGGTTTTCATTCATTTTTACAAAGAGATCACTGTGAACAGTGATCACAGTGATCGCGGCGGCCATCTTGGCCACTAGGGGGGCTGGTCTGGGGTCTGATTTTAACTAATATATAGCGGCGGCACCGGCCCATTAGTGACCGCCGTTTCGGCGGTCACTAAGGGGTTAATGGGGGGTCAGCTGCGGGATCGCAGCTGATTCTCATTATCTCCGGTGCCTCACTCAGATGAGATCGGGATCGCTGTCCCTGCAGCGATCCCGTTCTCATCACAAACCCCCGTCAAAGCAGGAACGTATATGTACATTCTTACTGCACGGGGCATGTGCAATAGGAACGTATATATACAGATGGCTGACGTGAAGGGGTTAAAATTGCCTGGACTATTGATTTATGCAAAAAAAAAATTCACGACACTTTAAAGTGTCACTGTCGTTTACATTTTTTTTTTTTAGCAGAAATCAATAGTAAGGACGATTGTAAGAAACAGGTGTATTAGCTGAAAAATGCATTTTTATCATGAAAAGGTTGTTTGAAGCTCTCTTCCCTGTCTTCATTGTTCTCTATGGAGAGGGGAGGGGTTGAGGAAGATGAGGCACCAAAACAGGACAACAAAGAGTTAATTTACAGCTACATCACCGGCTATCTCCTCTAAAGTCAGCACTGACCTCTGAATACAGGCTCTCTCACAGCTCCCACTGTGTAATCCTTTGTTGTCTGCTCTCTGCTGCTGACTAATCTCCCTTCTCCTCCTTCCCCCCTCTCCTAACCATAGGTTACACAGGGCCCAACTGATGTAAACTAGTCGAGATTTCCTGATAATGAGCAGTGGATGAGAGAGAGGAGGGAAGGGGGACCTGGGGAAAGTATTTTTGAATACAGATAATGGCATATTTGCCTAATAAACCCAATTAAAAAGTACGACAAATACAACAGTGACACTTTAAAGAAAGAAAATTTATATCTACATGGTTGATGTCAGAAAGAAGAGTAAGAGGCTATGAACTGAAGCTTTGCCGTAGGTGAAGAAATGGCTAGTTATGGCTATGGTGTGTGTGTAATATATATATATATATATATATATATATATATATATAAAATATATAATATATAATATATATATATATATATATATATATATATATATATATATATATATATATATATATATATATATATATATATATATAAATAATGGGTCCCAGAGGGGACCTGCATCTCAGGGTTGAGGGACTTCTCGGGTGCTTCCCCTGATTCCAACCACCGAAACTGAAAACAGCTGAATTGGCTCTTTTACAAGTGTCGTACTCTCGTAGAGGTTATTGGGATCTGCGTAAACAATGTAACACCACACTACATTGTTTCTGTAACATGGAAGTCCTGCAAACAACTCATGGTGCTGTACTGTTTACGCAACTCCCGCAACTTACCGTCAATTGAAATTACACAAACTGCATACAAAAGCGTGCTCAGCTGTTCTCCGCTGCCTGGCCACCTGTATCTATCCTCTGGATAAGCCATACATATCTCAGATAGGAGGACCTCTATAAGTCTATCATTGGTATCCAATATCTGACTATCTTACTAAACTCTGTTTTATTGCCAATACAGATAGAGCACAGAAAGTCCAAAACGAGAACAAAAATACTGCAATAAAAAGCCTAAAAAACGATATGGTTGTTACTACCTTCTTAGTTTATTAACCAGGTTCCTACCAAATATATCAAAACCTGAACCTTGACTGTCACTTAACTAAAGTGTCACTATCATTATAAAAAAAAAAAACTTTTGTCATGTAATGGAGACATGTCAAAAATTTTGATTGGTCCGGGTCTTAGTGTTCTCCCTGCTTGTTCTCACAATCGGTACAGGTCTGAACACTAAGACCCGGACCGATTGTGAGAATAAGCAGGGAGAGGACCACGCTGCAGTACGTCCGCTCCCCGATCTGTGTCAGAAAGAAAGAGTCGGGCTCCATAGACTTACATTAGGAGCCCGCCTCATCACGTGACACAGAGCCAGGAGAGGGCTGCGCTTAGCTTAGTCTCCTGGCTCATTTTTACAACAGATATGGGTCTCAACACTTAGTCCCGGACCGATTAAAACATTTGACATGTCAAACTTTTTTTTTAAATAAATGACAGACTTTTAGAAAAGTATAAATATGGATTTTTGCTATCACCTACCCATTTAGCAATGGGGCAGCCCCTGGAGCTCTTCCCTTCTTTTCCCGTGTAAATGACTTTCTCAATACGGATTGCATTCCCTTTCTCTCCATACCTGCAAATAACAATTACTGGATCAATAAACAAAAAATGGATATAAATTATTATCGTTGAGCCAATCAAGTCATGCAAGTGTGAAAGGAAACTCGAGGAAACATTAGTAAAAATATGGAACACTATGTAGATCTTGCTCTTGTCTGTACTATGGCCCTTGCTATGCAAGTCAACAGGTACATATTGTTAATTGGGTTATCATTTTCATATGTAAAATATTGAAAGGCTGTTAATAACAGCCTTAACTTCAAGCCCCTAACCTTCACCCATAAAGCTCTCCACAACTCTGCCCCTCCATACTTCTCCTTTACTTCTCATTTGCTTTGCGTTCTGCTAATGATCTAACCCTAACATCTTCCATAATGAACCTCTCATTCCCGCCTCCAAGACTTCTCTTGTGCTGCACCAGTTCTCTGGAACGCACTACCCAAAGAGCTCAGACTCATACCAAACACTCACAGTTTCAAGCGTGCCCTGAAGACTCTTCAGGCTCGCTTATAACACTCCCTAAACTTGTTCCCCCATCTGTTGTTTCCCTCGCTCTATATCTCTGACGGTTCCTGCACTTTATGTTTACTTGCAATCAGATATTTTTACTGGCTCATCCTGTATTTCTTGTTTATACTTTGTATTTTTGTTATTTTTATTTATTCTAATTATTTAACTGTGTATTATGTACCTCTGTACTGTATGCATAGAAAAATAAAAGCGCTGCGGAATCTGTTGGCGCTATACAAATAAACATATTATTATTATTATTAACACCTTAACATTGATTATTTTAGGTTTCCATGTTCCCCCTTAGTCCTGCTGTTGTTCATTTGAACTGCTTGAAGTAAGGTATGGAGTCAGTCTCCTTCCTACTCTGGCAGCTGTCCATATAATTTATTCTTCCATGCTATGCTACTGAAGAGGACCTGCTCCTTATTTGACAAGCAGGGTAAAAAAAAAAGGAGTCTTTCAATGCAGAGAACAGGCTATAGGGACAGTGACTGAGCATGTGCGTCCTCTAGTACTAAGGACGTGCACATTACTATACACTCTGGACACCAGGTGGCACCATACTAAGTAAATGTCCTAACTTTTTATAATTCTTTACACTGTGTAAATGGCAATGGTTGTTATTTCAGAGATACATACATTGAATATCATATTTAACAGACACATGTCCATCCTACTCACCTTTCCTCCATTAATTCTCTAATCGACGCTACAGTTGGTCCAGATCCAAGATGAGTGTAATATGGTCCTTCGTCCTTCTCGTTAATTTGTTCTGCAAAAAAAAAAATAGTACACTGATCATGATGAAGTCCTTTAAGAGGGTCAATTGCGCTGTTACTGTATCAGTACATATATAGAAACGGATGAGAAGAGCACTATACATGACACACATTTAACAACTTCTACTACCAAGATGCACTACTTGGTGGCCCATTGTAGTATACAGTTACACACATCCCCTCATGAGGACTATGTAGTAATAAGGAAGGGTTTACCTATGCAGTACTGTATTCCTCCTATGCAGGTACATACAGTATGTAATGTTTCAGGATATAGTCTAGAACAACCTAATTGTCTCCATTCAGCAAGTTACCCGAAAGCCTTAGATGATAGACCACCCCTTTAAATTCACTTTCTGAACCTTCTGTCCTCCTTATAGTATACAGTATATTAGGCCTGGACTGTCTATTACATATAAAGCTGCTGTCCTGGTATGTTGGCTGCTCCCAAGGTCATGGATGCTCACATGCAGAATCGATTACTTTCTGCGGAATCTGCTGAACTTTCTTAATGAGTTATTGATCGCAGGTTTACCGAGCATGTTGTCCTTGTAATAATCCTATGGCAAACACTGCAGGCGTTGGATCTCCTTGGTGTAGTCAGATGGACTCTTTAGATCACATTACACTTTACCTTATCTTCCAAGGTGGCCGCTTCACTGCAGCACTGATGTCTTACAGAAGTACCTGGGATTAGTTACACGAACTGATCTCCGCTTACTTTACCAACACAGTTTACTATGTTTTTCAATGCACAAATAAATTGATATGAGCTACCGCAACGTTGGCCATTGGGCCACTGCACAAACCAAACCTCTTTTATATATATTGGTGGTGTTAGTCAAATAGCTCTGCCTAGCAATGCCAGTTTATACAATATAGAGGGGCAACCAGGGGGACTGTCTGCAGCAATCTTGTCTGACCATCAGATAAATCAGTGCTTCTTAATTCCAGTCTTCATGGCCACCAACAGATGATGTTTCGAGGATATCCCATACAAAGAACACCTGGTGAGTATAATATACCTGTGAAATACTTGAGCCCCTATTACACACGGCGATTCCGAGGGGCAAACAAACACTGACCCATCAGGCCAGCGATCGCTTGCTCCTCGTTTGGCGCAAAGTGGGGGGCAGCCCATAGAAGATAGTGGCGGTCTGCTGCCGCCATTCCTGTTACACAGAGCAATGGCAGCATATCGCTGCTATTGGGATCGTTGTTGTTTCAACACGTTGAAAGACAACGATCAGCCGACATGTATTGGGTATAGCAGGTGGTCGGGGCTTTGAAGTGTGCTCCGCTCCATGCCGCTCCTCCCCAAGTGCTGGGAAAAGATGGATCCCTGCTAAGGAAACTTTTCTCAGTTCCCCAGGACTGGATCCATCTTTTTTCCAGCACCTGGGGAGGAGTGGAGCAGACTTCAAAGCCCCGCAGCCCAATGAGCGGAATACAGATAGAAACGAATCGCTTCACTTCGTTCCTACTGTAAATTTGCTTATGTCTAGTGTTGATCCATCCAACTCTGCATACAAATCTAGCCATTTGTTCTTCTGCCCTCTCAAGAGTAATAAATTCTCCTTATTTCCATCTGTATATGCTGTATGACTTTCTATACAAACAACCCAAGAGGAAACCGATAGAGATGAGTGCAACTAGAGCATGCTCAAGTCTGATTGTGCAGCATTTGAATACCGGTGGCTGAAGAAGTTGGATGCAGCCCTAGGGAGTCCTGAAAAATATAAATACAGCCTACAGGTTGAATATGCTTAGGGTGATACAGCCATTAGCCTCATAGGCATGTAGGGCAGCTTTATACACACAGGTTAACTAAGATCATTCAAATTAGTGTCTTAAAGTGGGTTATCCTGGATTAGAAAATAATAGCTTACTTTAGAAACAGTGCCACTCCTGTTGTCAGGTTGGGTATGGTATTGCAGTTAGTTTTCATTGAGGCGAGTTGTAATACCAATACGCCCCGAGGACAGGTACGGTGATGTTCCCTGATCAAAGCAGTTATATTTCCTAATCCTGGATAACCCTTTAAACCTAGGGCTAGAATGGTCACACGACCAAGTTTCACTGCATGGATAAGCTAAGGTAGGTACATTTAGTCACACTGCGGCCCAAAATTGACTGTGGACACGTAGATTTCTTGTGACACGTCAGCAACGTGACCCCATTCACCAACCTTACCTCTAATGGTCAATATAGTGCAAAATGATGATTTTCAGTCATGCTACTCTTGAGTAATAAGAGATGAAAGGGACTCGCACTCCTCTCTATTGAGTTTCATTCCGTCAGGGTGATCTGAAAAGCCTACCTACCAACATTTGCCCCATACCACTTTACAATCTTTTGCTACTTAACATGTCCAGTACACAATGTGAAGGGGTTGTGAACAGCACCTATATTGGAATGTACATTCATTTACAATAGTGAGAGTCTATTGCCACTTATTATAGACCTTCTTTTATGGATGATTATATGGTGCGTAATATTTTCTATGCGTATTTGCACAACTAAAAACGTACAATAATTCAAATGTAAAAAAAAAAAGTAAAAAAAACCAAAACCTCTATGTAGCCGTGTTATATAAGGTGCAAGAGATAAATAAGGCTGGGATACCATGCAGCACATCATCACATCAGCTAGAAGGGATTCTGTGTTTTCCCTTGACAGGGCTAATAACAGTGATAAATGGTACTGTAGAGCAGAAAGCAGCAATGCAGATATATTACGTGCTGGCCCCCCTCGGCTGCTGGAAGAATGTCTTACACATCCAGCAGATGTCTTTGCTGCAGAATTCCTGGGAAGAAATCTGGTCACGGATGGTTTTACACTCACAGTCACACCCTTCATGCAGACATTTATAGCAAGATAGGCTCAAGTTCAAGGTTAAAATATATGGGGGCAGAACAGTAGGGGAGCTAGTATCCTGGACTGTTTACTGATCTCTGTTGTATGAGGAATCACTAGGTTTGTTGCACTGCTTCATATGTATGTAGCTTTACTTTATGCCGTTTAAGATGCCCATACACATGAGTTAGAAGTGGACTGAACCTGCAGACATCGGTGGGAACGGCCTCCGGGCGCTATCCCAACAGATAATGTCAGGGGAGAAAGGGATCAGGCATGTTGGATTTTAACTGGAAAATTCTACTGTTCTCCAAGAGAAAAGAGGAATAATACAGCAGCTCACCCCTTCTCTCCGTTGTAAACACTTGAACTTTTGGTTTAAGTTTCAAGCGTGAGCTCTATTAAGTAGACATGGACTCTCTAAGGCTGCATCCAACTTCTCCAGCCACCGCTATTCAAATGCCAGACGATGAGACTCAAGCATGCTCAAGTTGCACTCATCTCTACTATTAAGTAAGAATATTGCTCGTGCTCAGAATTCGCCGAGTTCTGGGAGGCTTCCATGGCAACCCAAACTTCCGGCATCAGCTTTATCTGCATGTGGGAGCTTAAACCTTGGCATGCTTTAAGTGTATGGAGGAACAGAACGGAAAGCTATTGAAGGGTTATGACCACCTTAAGGCTATGTTCACACAACGTAAAATTTCTATTACAACGTTGTTACAATAGCCGTGATTAATAGAAACTTCACGTTGCACTATAGTCAGAAGGAATCCCGGACGGAGTGTAAACATTGAATAGCGGCTGCACAGAACTGTCAGTTCACACAATGGAAAGTGGAGCTCTGGCCGCACGCTTCATTGTGTGCTATAGTGAATTGGGATGTGGGCGCACACGCATGCGCCAGCATCCTAATTCAATAAAAGTTTATCCAACTGACACTGCAGTACTGGTCAGGATGATCTTCACTAACACCGGCCGTTCTGTCACATGGCCGAGTTACAGAACGGCCAGTGTCTCACATAATGTGAACCCGGCCTTAAAGTGAATGTCTACTTTTTTTGCAAACCATTTTAAGTTTTTATTCTAAACATAATTTCTTAATATATCTTTATATAAAGCCGTAATGGGGTGATAGGAAAAAAAAATGTTTTTGAAATCATGTGGACAGTTGTGTATGTCTGAATCATGTACATGGTGTAGACATAGCAGCGGGTGGAGATAATGTAATGTTATCTCCACCAATGATCCTACAAGGCACCTTCAGAGGCCTTATGGAACCCAAGCCTGGACAGAACAGAATGGCAGACCAAGGGTCAGTCAGGTAGTGTCCACTGCTATGTTGTGTCTGTGACAATCCAAAAATAACCTGCTGCCACCAATGGGATGTTGCCATGTACCCATCATACACATCCTCCTCTGCACTATTCAAGATTGTCGAAACTTTTGTTGTGTTGCATCCATGGCTCATGTGGAATTCCCCAACCCTCACCCAAACAAGGTGCGAGTCCCTTTAGGACAAGCTGCATAAGACATCTTAAAAAACAAATCTAACCTGCTGATAGCTCTATTGTGCATGGGGCGCTGAGAATGAAGGTATGCCCTTACCTTCATCCCCTATGCTATTCCTGTGCAGTCCTCAATCTGGTCCACTCCTGTCAGGCCCGCTCAACTAATAATCATTAGAAGAAGCAGGGCGTCACTCTGGGGAAATAGCTGTGCTCCAAATGGCCTTACTGGACAGAGGACTACCGTATTTTCCGGCGTATACGCTGGAAAAAGTTAAGCCCTGCTGCAGTCAGGCAGGTGTTAACTGCAGCTAAATAAAAATAAATAAATAAAAAATAAAAAAACACAGTTCACACCTGGGGCCCGTTCCTGGCCTCCGCGCGTCTCCTGGCCCGTTCCCGGAGCAGGCAGCGTGATGTACACTGCCTGCGCCGGAGATCCTCAGAAGCTCTCCCGAGCAGCCGAGCGTCTCAATGGAGACGCTCGGGTGCCAGGAGAGCTTTGGGAGAATGACAGAGGCTTGCGGTACTTCCGGAGCCTCCATAATTCTCCCACAGTTCTCCCAACAGCTGAGCGTCTCCAATGAGACGCTCTGCTGCTCGCGAGAGCTTTGGGGGATCCCCGGCGCAGGCAGTGTACCTCACACTGCCTGCGCCGGGAACGGGCCAGGAGACGCGCGGAGGCCAGGAACGGGCCCCAGGTGAGTTAACTTTGTCTAACCTGCTCATAGTTCGCCTTTAAGTGCTTGGCTAGCAAAGACATCTGGAGTCACATGTGTATAAACTGTGAGCATGAAACACATGAAAACTGATAAATGTCTTGCTGGAGACTGCTGACTACCCTGTTCAAGTTTTTTCTTAGGCAGATTTTACATCACATATGTGCCTTCCAAGACATTGATACATCAGCAAAACGTTAAACTGGGAACCCAATATATACGTACATGGGCACCATAGATTTCTATGGCCAGAAGGTAGTCATGTTTTTACTTGGACTCAAAATTGCTGCAGTCGGTGCTTTTGAATCTGAGGAAAACCTGTGTATGTTTAGAAAATGACCCGAGCATGGTAGTAGGGCATTTTTAGCCAATTAAAAGAGAACTGTGCACAAATAAATCACCATTCCATTTCAACAACATATCCGTGCCCTTAAAGACACACATGATGTGAACGAGCCCTTAGGGTGCTTTTACATGGCCCGATTACAAACTGTAAATGAGTGCCGATCTGTTAGATGGACACTCATTTACTGAGCAATTACACGGGTCAACTATCGGGCAGCAATGGCTGCACGGACATTGTTAGCGTCGTCAGTGCAGCCCTTGCCTTTAGTGTAAAATAATAAAGGACAGTGGTACCTTGGTTTAAGAGCGTTTTCGTTTAAGAGCTCACAGTTTTTAAAAATTGTGACTTGGTTTAAGAGCATTGCTTTGGTTTAAGAGCTCCCTGTACTGGGTGGGAGGGGAAGTGGGGGAGGGGCATGGTCTGCATAGCGGGGTCTACAGCACTGTACTCTGACCCAGTAAGTCTCCCTCACCTTCCAAATCATAGCAGATCCACTTCAGGCTGGGGCTTACATCAGAGGACAGGACTGTGGGGGGTAATCTCTCCATAGCTGTAACTCCTCTCTCCCTGGACAGACAGTGCTGCATGTATGTGCCCACATCTGCCCTGCTCATTTCTTCATGCTCCCTGCAGTCTCTGTCAGCCCTTGTGTTTCCCATCCTCTCCATTCCTATACAGTAACTTATAATATCACATATTCAGCTGTTTCTGAATGTTTCTTCTGTTTTACATGTTATTCAAAATAAAAAAAATCATTATTTTTAGGGTGTGTAATCAATTGTCTGCATTTCTATGATTTCTAATGGGAAAATTTGCTTTGGTTTAAGAGTGGATTTGGATTAAAAGCACAGTTCCGGAACAAATTGTGCACGTAATCCAAGGCATCACTGTATTAACTTACCTTACCACATTCTCTGGTGTTCTCGGGGCCTTCCCTGGTCTTTGCAGCTCTGCCTTCTGTTCCAGTCTCTACATTGACAGTCCCTCAGCCAATCACTGGCCATGGCCTGTCTCGGCCAATGGTTGGCTGAACACCCGCGGCCTGTCAGTGCAGAAGCTGGAACAGAAGAGAGCAGTAGGCAGATCAGCAGAAAACAGGAAAGGCCCCCGAGGAGACCAGGGAACATGGTAAGGTAAGTTAATGCTTTATTATTTTAGGCTACAATTATCAGCTGTTAGCCGTGCATCACTATTACACATAGCAATGTGCACCTGACAATTTTAGGTCTGGACCCAAAGAAACCATCAGTCGATCATTTGATCAGCTGATCGTTGCCTCTATTACACGGAGCCCTAAATTGACCAAATCAACCTGATTTGGTCGTTTATCGCTCCATGTAATAGGACCCTTGTTAGAACCAATTCAGGCTACTGTAATTTCTATAAGTTCACTAAAACAGTAAACACAAATGTCCACCTGGTCACTAACACTCAGTCACTCCTTACATCAGGGATGGGGAACCTTCGGCCCTCCAGCTGTTGCAAAACTACAATTTCCATCATGCCTGGACAGCCAAAGCTTTAGCTCTCATCACCCAGGCATGATGGGAATTGTGGTTTTGCAACAGCTGGAGGGCCGAAGGTTCCCCATCCCTGCCTTACATGTATAGAAATGAAGGCACTGTCATCTACGCAGTCACTGGTAATGTGTGGGCATAACGTGGAGACATAAAACTAGGGTGACTTGCCCACATGTACCACTACACGACAGATATAGATTAAATATTCATATGACGCATCATCGCACATTTTTGTTTGCTTGTGGGAGAACCTTTATTTATAACATTTTCCAGATCACCGAATATAGATGAACAGATGTCCGCTAATGTTCTTAAAAGTATGGAAATATAACAGTGCTTGTGGCCCAACCAATACTTGTCGTGAAAATGTCATCTGGCGGCCACCTTGGACTAACCTGACCTCTCAACCTACTACTAGACCAGAAGGCAGACCTGTGAGATTTAATGCTGGCACATAGAAGGCTCCTCCCTGAACCATCTGACCTAGGAGTAATTGCCACCTGGAGTGTGTTGGTGCATTCACCCCATTTCAGTCCTGCTGACAAATCCTTATCAGTCCTTGACGGATAGCATGGCCCTTGTCCTGGCTGGTAATAAAACTCTAAACTCCTCCAGGAGTGACAACTTCCTTATTGCTCATTATTTGTATCCCGACCTCCGGCCGGCTACTATGAGGCACCGCACACCAGTACGGATACCGCTACAGATATCTAGATAAGAAAAGTAACAATACCTTTGTTTTTTGAAGGAAATATCTTTTTTAAAAAAAAAGTCAAACAAGGCATGGGCGTTAAGAATCCTTTTTAAGCAAGAGAACTGAAAAGAAAGTAAGGGTACACAGCCCGATAATAACTGTAAACGAGCGCCTGCTAGATTGGCGCTCGTTTACTGGGCCTATTACACGGCACGATAATCGTTTAACAAGGGCTGCATGGACATCGTTACCGATGTCCCTGCAGCCCTTGCTTAAACTGCATACATTACCTGTCCATGGTCCAGGACTCCCCTTGTGGTCTGCTTCTCCCCGCTCGGTGCATCTTCAGGGCGGCCTGTGTCAGCTGACAGGCCGCTCAGCCAATCACTGTCTGCGCCGGTCTCGGACAGTGATTGGCTGAGCAGCCTGTCAGCTCAGACAGGCCGCTCTGAAGCTGCAGCGCGTGGGATCCGGGGAGAAGCGGACTGCAAGGGAAGCCCTGGACCATGGATGGGTAATGTATACACTTTGCAAATCGCCAGCCGCCGGCCACGCATCACTATTACACGTAACAATGCGCTGTTGGCACCCGACAATTGTGACACCACCCGTAAGGCTATGTGGGAGCATAGGCTCAGAGTGAATTTGGAAGCCGCAAATCAGGTTTCAAACTGCTGATCTAGTTGGATAGCTGTTTGGTCAGTGTCAGTGTTTGGAGCATTAATTGCAAATGACATTCACTTTACAGAGGCATTCCCATCTCAGTAAGGTATCCCCTATCCACATTCACTGCCTATTAAGATGTCAAATGCTGCCATGTTTAGTGCTCGCAAACGTTTGGCGGCACCATACACAACAAATGGAGCAGTGGCTGTGCAAGAGCAGTTCTTACCCTTTGTTCCACAGACAATTATGTTCAAGATCTGCTGAAGTCTTCAGTGGTCAGGACTGAACCAATTTGCTTGTTATAATTTAGGGCCCATTTACACAGCAAGATTATCTGCCAAAGATTTGAAGCCAAAGCCAGGAATGGATTTGTAAAGAGGAGAAATCTCAGGCTTTCCTTTATGACCTGTTCCTTGTTTATAGTCTGTTTCTGGCTTCGGCTTCAAATCTTTGGCATATAATCTGCCAGGTAATCTTTCTGTGTAAATGGACCTTTACTGAGATGGAAAGCTGGCCCTACAATAATTCAGCCCGATTGCCTATGCACGTGTGCATTCGGCCAGTTTCCTGAATGGCGGGAGCAGACTACAAAGAGCACAGCCAACTACTTACTGGTTACATCAATTGGCCAATTATCAGTAAGGGAAGTGGTGGTTTCAAATGGAAACCTACAACCTTGTAGGAATATCAAGTGGTTGTTGTCTCCATAATCATCTAACAAGAGAAATAAACCCCTTGTTTTGTAAAGATGGTGAGAATGGTGGTTTGAAGTAGGTGACGTTTCACAGCTCTTCAGGGGAGGACTTAATGACTTCCTTCTTCAAACGCCCAGGCACTTTGTGTTTCCCACATGCAAATTTAGTCTTAAACTGGGTTCACACGTAGCATTTTGGTCAGTATTTTGTCTGTATTGTTAGGCAAAAGGAATAATTCTTCCATTATAGTTTTTCTGTCTGTTCCACCCCTGGTTTTGACTAAAATATTAACTGAAATAAGGACCAAATACTGAGTAATATACTATTTGAATCCAGTCTAAAACAGAAAGGCTGAACATCTCTGAAGTTTGCAGGTCATGACTTTATATCTTGCTACGCCAGTGATTCTAGAGATTTCATAGACGCAAGAGAGATTTAAGATACTGACTTGCATTGCCCCACCCTGTAGCATAAAATCAGTGAGCAGCCCCTTGTTTTGAGGATTCGTGATAGAAGAGATATCAAAAGGACCCATCAACCAGGCAAAGCTCTATGTAAGTTATAAGTGGAACTCTTGGAATGTAAGCAATGTAAAGAATGCATTTATCGTCAATCTGAAAAAACAAAAAAGTCTTGAAATGCAGTAGGCTTCAGTAATCTCATTAACAATCGGAAGAAGAGAGATGGTTGCACTTTGGAAATACTACTAATCGGAAGCAGTAAATGGTCGATTCGACCTAAAACTGAGGAGATTCATTTCGGGCAGCTCGAAAACCCTGCCACGAACACCACCGCTTCATTCCTGATGATTTCGAGGAACATGCCGATAATTCTGAAGGGACCTTGATGTCTAATTTGTGCGGAGTAAAGTAAGCGGGGAAAATATTCCGAGTATTACAGGCGGCTTGTGGTGCCGAGTTGCCGCCCAGCTGTTCAACCTTGGAGAATGGTTGACAAATACATGTGGTAAAGAGGCGGTGGACGTTACTAAGCAACCAGGACGCCACTACTGATACGTTAAAGTAGCTAGCGAGTGATTAACCCCTTGGATGGTTTCCTGGCTACGGTTACACACGGGGACGGCAGGAATGGTTTATCTTACAATTCAGGAATGTGGTATTTTAACCCTTTGTGAAGACTATACTTTTACTGGATCACTCCACACCCTTCCCATCTACATATTAAGTTATCACAGCAAAATAACCCCACAGCTGTAGATTTTCTCCCACAGTTATGGTCATGGCTGACATTCCAGAATATCCGTATTGTTGTGAAATATTGTGCAGAAAAGTATGGGTGGGGATTTCCTCTGCTTTAAGACAATTCGAGAGGGGGATATCAGACGCTACAAAATCCCTTAAGTGTTCCTTAAATAGGACAGAAGAATAACCTGTGTATTGTAGTTGCTCTTTTTCTTTGGTTTCTGCAATGTTTCTTATTTTTTGCGCTACTCATTGTATTTTAATATCCTATTATCAAATGGATCTTGCTTGGAATGGCGGTCACACTACTAACAGATGTACATAAATTAGTTTTAGAAAATGTTATGTAACTGTAGGTTTCCCCAGTGAAGTGTACACATTGCCCATGGATAGAACGGAGCCAGCGTGGGGAAGCCGATGCCGCGGTCTCTTTTTTAAACAGCATCACGGTTCCCGTGTACGGCGCCGTTCTATTCACGGGCACCAGCCGGGGGTGAAGCATTGGAGGCGGGCTGGCCCACCCCCAGTGGGAGGAAAAACCCGCCCCTCTATGATGCGGCTCCATTGATTCTGATGGAGCCGCGTCATAGAGGGGCGGTGGTTTCTTTCCACTGGGGACGGGCTGGCCAGCCTCCAGTGCTGTTCCCCCTGCGCCACTGCCTGTGAATAGAACACCACTGTACACAAGAAGCGTGCCACGATAAAAAAAAATAAAAAAAAAGACCACAGCACCAACACTCTATCCATGGGCAAAAATTAAAGCGAATGTATCTGATGGTTCATTCGCTTTAAGGTTTATGAGGACCTTCATTTTTTGATGCTCGTTGTGGATACAGCAGCCAATCTAACTAGTATGGGGCCATTCTGGGTGAATATAGAAAGGGTTTGTAGTCTTGTTATAAAAGACCTCTAAAAGTGGTCATATTTGCCAACAAATATTCCTCCTTTACTACCTAAACACATGCATAATTGGCTTGGTTGAGCATGGATGACTTGGTTATGGATAATAAAGGTGCCCATAAACTTTACATTAAAGTCAAGCCAAGCTGGTGTAAGGTCTATGGAGACCACCCCAATCTCCACCAGTCACGTGTGATGGATTGTCACTGGGCAACCTTGGAGGATAAGCAGACAACAGAGCTGTCTGGTTGTGGCTCACCCCTCCCATAGAGAACACTCGAATGTCCAGCCGTCCAGTTTATGTATATGGGGAGACCAGAGATAACTCACCAAATGATCATATGCTAAAGACACCTTCGGAACATTCCCACAGTCACTGATCATGTATGGCCAGTTAAATCATAATTAGTGGCCAATACGTACTAAAATGTGTATGGCTATATCTGAATAAGAATCATTAGTAAGAGGTTTGTACAGCCATCAACCTACTATTATTTAAGGTGTATGGCTACCTGAAAGGCTTGAGCTACACAAAACATTGTAGTATTTAAAGAGGTTGTCAGACTGGCTTTTTGGGCACTTACCTTGTTGTCACTGCTCTCCACTTTTTGGTGCCATCTTGACTCCAAGGAAATGCCTGTTGAGCCAATCACTGACTGAGATGGGTCACTACTGCAGCCAATAATAGGGCATGGGCATTTCTTTAGTGTCGAGATTGGTCCAGGAAGTTATGACCAGTGTGCACCTGGTTAGCCTTGGAATAATGTTGGTGGGTCATGGAGGCAAAGAATTTTTCTCTTCTTAAATAAGAGATCACACTGAACAACCCATTTTGGTGCATGCAACTCAAGGTAACTCAGTGTGGTAAATATAACTTGATAATTAAAACTACAAGAAGTCTCCAAGTAGCACCAGTGTTAGTGTTTCTTACAGTGCCTTGTGTAATGAGAACTCATCTGAAAATTCAGATGTCTACAAGCAGCCCTGTGGAGACACTGAGCCAGCGCAGTAAGATTACAGAGTGATGCAATTGCTGGCAAGTCGTATGGCATTGCAGGTGGTGTTGCTGCCAGAGCAACTGTTTTGGCTCGATCTGAGCTCACCTATGTCAACAGTGTCAAGAAGCTTTACCAAAATAACTGCACTGCGCAATCTGTTGGCGCTATATAAATAAAATTATTATTATTATATTCCTTGCCAACATCTGCAATCCCTATTACTCCG
Organism: Dendropsophus ebraccatus; assembly: GCF_027789765.1. Classification (NCBI taxonomy): domain Eukaryota; kingdom Metazoa; phylum Chordata; class Amphibia; order Anura; family Hylidae; genus Dendropsophus; species Dendropsophus ebraccatus. Next base: position 189,776,620 of record NC_091454.1, on the reverse strand, counting down.
ACTACCAGTAATTTCAGTTTGTGTTGATGGTTACGCTATATGCCCCACCTTGTAAGGTTACTTTTTGGATGTTCTGGAGAATTCACTGGACACATCGGCTGTGTGGAAAAGTCAATATCTTGCCCAATAGACAGTTTTATACATAAATACATTTTTGTACTTACCCACACAGTCACATGTTGGGAATTCAGCTTGAGCCCTTTTAGCTGGAGTGTCCAGTAAACTCTTGGTTGGAGAAGTTAAATAGTTTAATGGTGATTCCAAAAACCCACTTAGAGTAGGATTAAAAGGCAGTTCGCTTTTTGTAGGAGTTCCATCAAGTTGCTGATTTTCCTCTGAGTAGAAGCATGTGGTAGACACCACTGTAATAGCACCAGAAGACTCAATTTTGACCTGTTTTGGAGATTTGGATGAGAACAGACTATCAAAATTCTGAGACATTTCTTGCCCTACGGGCGCGGTAGGGTTTTGAGCTGGCGGTGGTTGGGGAGGGAATGGAGGTCTGGCCTGTGGCTCTAAAGACATTGCTGGTTTTGCAGGACTTGCACCATTTTGAGAGGCCATCTCTGTATTTGGGAGTGGGAAGTCGTCACCAAACTCTGCCTCAAACTGCCTGATCAAATCTTCAAATTTGTCATCAATTAGATCATTTTGAACAGAAACTTGACCCGCATTGGCCTGCTGACTGGCAGAGTCGCTTTGTCCAGAGCTAGAGCTGGTGTCATCAATAGACGAGGTGGTATTGGTACTTTTTGGACCAAAACTGTTGGTTTGAGGATTACCGAGAGATAAGCTATTGCCCTGCCCATTATTTGGCTGATTTACAGAGCACATTTCCTGAGTGTTTAATGTAAATCTGTTGTCAAGATTAGCCTGTAGCGCAGGCTGTGATGTAAGCACCATTGATTTGTCATTGGGAAGAGACTGGTCAACCTTTTCATTGGGATGGCTAGCTTCATGCAGAGATGGGTGAAATTCTTCTATTTTAATTTGGCTCACTGGCAAGAAGAGAGCCTGGCCATCTTTTTGCTTAGGCTTTTTAATCTGTACTTGTTTACGAGGGACTTTTATCTTCGGCTCAGTTTGTTTCTGTGATGGGGACTGCCCTCTCTTTTTCCTTTCCTTTACTGGCTTATCTGTGGTCTTTGGGACCTTTTGTGAGTTTGGCACCCACCAGCTTTGTTGTTCTTGTGACCCTTGCTGCGCAGCCTGCGAGTCTAAGAAGAGGTTGCGTTTATGGTGGAGATGTTGTTGTAATGCAGCCTGTGCACTCCGATGGAAATCAGATTCTTGTAGCAGCTGAGACAACTGCTGATCTGGTGACATTTTGTAAAAATCGGATGTTGGGGTTTCTTTCTTCACAGAGCCTTGCTTTGGCTTTTTTACTTTGGGGGTTATGGACTCGGGTCCCTTGAACACAGACTTAATGTAATCATCTGCATTCCCAAGCAACTGCTTCAACCCAGACATGGGGTCGGAGGGTGTTTTTGGTTGCTCTTGACCTTGAGCCCAGTGCTGCATAAACTCAGATTTTTGTGGAGTGGATACGTCATTTTGCAGCATAGGAGTGCCATGAGATAGTTTTTCTGGAATGTATTGTCCTTTTTGATAACTAGATGCTTTGCTTTGATCCCAAGACGTTTGTCTGGAGGGTTGAGACATAGGAAGTGCATTATTACCAGTGTATATTTGGGATTGCTGATTCTGGAACATTTCATTGCATGACATTGGTAATAACTGACCCTGGTCACCCTTTGCAGGTGGAAAATGCGTCAGCCGTTCATGGGAAGGTAAAGGAGTTTGTGGAGGGCCATTGGGGCAATCCTTGTTTGTTTGTGGAAGTGCAGAAGATAATTGTGTAAGCGCTTCAATGGCAATTGCAGTTTGCAGACTTATATTTTTCTCTTTTGCAATGCTCCATGCATCCTGAGAAAAAGGAAGGGGGCCTGAAGGGCATTTTGCCATCTTATTTTCTAGTGCTAGCACCTGTTCTTTAGAGTAGTTCTTTTCCACTAGCTCCCTGCTGACCTGACTCAGGGGGTTGTGTGAGCCACCTTGATGGTCCTTAACAGCAGATTTTATTTTGTTCTCAAGCCATTCCAAGTAATCTGGACATTCTGGTCCATCACAGTTACAGTTAGGAGGTTTCATGCCATGTTTTGCAAGTTCCAGAGCTGTTTTTAGAGTATTAAGATCTTCTGGGCAAGATGGAGGTTTATTTTCTGGAAGGTTAGAGCCTTCTCTATTCATCTCATAATGGAACTTTTCATATAGCTGCATTGACACCATAGAAGGAGTCCCTGATGCTGGTAACCCATAGGACATAGCCTCAGCCACAGCAGAGAATGCTACTAGGTTTTTGGCATCTTCTAAATGTGAATTGTTAGCAGCAGCATGATTGCGCATGTGAGCATTATCCCAATTGATTTTTTCGCCAGGATCCTGTGGAATAGGGGTATTGCTTAACCAAGTGTTCGCTTCCATTAATAACCTGTTTCCCAAATCTTCACTTCCCTTATTCAGCAGGACTTGGTCACATGCCTGCGTCACCCTTCCTTCTTCAACAGGATTGACTGGCCCCGTTTCCATTTGGTCTGTTTTGGGTCCATCAACTAAAATACCTTCTGAACAATTCTGGGGAAAGACAGAAGTGAAAAAGACAAAATCAATCATTTATATTTTAATACTAGCAAAACACAAAATGTATAGCCTACTATGTACGTTACCATCTCTTTCGCCTAACCTATAACCTTTTTTATTTATTCAAATCAAATTACTTAAGACATATTTGGTGTATTTCCTGATTGTAGACTTTTTATCAATTCTCTTTTCTGTACATGATCATGGGCACAGCCACCTTACCTGGGCTGTTTTAAAGGGGTTGGCCCCTTTATAGTAAAATTTTACTCGCGTAAATCAGACTCTCCTCTTCCAGGGTAAAAAAATAAATACATTTCAGGACGTTTTCAATACAGATAAAAGTTTCTCTTTGAGGGTAAGTTCACACTACGGAATCCGCGCAGAGAACTTCTGTCGCTCGTACCCGTTCAAGGCGGCACGCATATCCGCCGGCTCCATAGACTCCGCTGTGCGCCAAAAGAATAGACATGTCAGTTCTTTCGGCAAAATGCGGAATCCGCCCGGCCATAGAAAGGTGTCTATGGAGCTGGCGGATATGCGTGCCGCCATGAACAGGAAGGGGCGACTGAATCCGCCGGAACTTATCCGCGCGGATTCCGTAGTGTAAACTTACCCTTAGGGTACTGTATGTTCACACTGCGTACATCAGGCGGAATTCTGCAGCGGAAAGTTCCGTCTGCCTCAGTGTGCCATAGCCTGTCTATGGGAGAGCGCATGCTCTTCCGCTGCTGCCACTCTGCGCGTGCCACACTGAGACAGGCGGGATTCTGCATCAAAAAGATCCACTGTGGAATTTCGCCTGATTTACTCAGTGTGAAAATACCCTTAAACCAGAAGTTCAGTTCTCTTTGAATACCAACACGCAATGAGATCACAATGAGCACAACCCCCATTGGATCTTCCGGTTTAACAGAGGAACTCGCCATTAATATGGCCGCAGGCCGGCATGACAGGTACACTTTAACCAAATTGTTAAACGGAAAACTGTTAAAAGGAAAATACATTTTCTGATCTCACATTCCCTTTAAATATAAAGACTACGTTTCATGTGACACAATGAAAGTAATTGGGAGGCTGATGCGTTACAGTTGGATGATGCAAATATTCAGTTAGGTTATTAGTCACAGGGCAGAAGTTGCTCAGTCATAGAATTCATGATCTCGAAGGAAAATGTTGATGTGAAAACCATCAAACTATTCAGCTTGTGGGCCTTTCGGTAATGCTACTCTTTATTCAGCTCATCTGTTCCCACAGCCTACGCATAGACGCAAAATCTACACTGTACAAAGTGATGGGGAAAAAAAACTACTACTATTAGAGATGTCTATAACAGATGCTGGTTAATAACACAAGGGCATCAGCTAATATCTATGAGTTTGTAGTCTGGCAATGACTACAAATTAGCGTCAGCCTTACACCTACACACAGGTGGGCGATTCCAAAATGTAAATTTATAGTTACCAACGAATATTAGTCACACAAGGTCTGTATTTTATTTAAGTACCTTTTTCATGCACATTACGTAAATCCACACTATATATGTCCAAGCCCTAATCTGAACAACCATAACGTGGCCATAATTTAGCCTCCATATTATAGGCATAAGTTCTGGCCTGCTTTCAGGTCTATGGACCCATACTAAGGGTATGTTCACACTAAGTAAATCAGGCAGAATTCCACAGCGGAACTTTCCGCCGCGGAATCCCGCCTGCCTCGGTGTGCCACAGCTTCTCTATGGGAGAGCGCGTGCTCCTCCGCTCAAAGAAGCGATATGTCACTTCTTTGAGTGGAGAGCGGCGGTAGCGGAGGAGCGCGCGCTCTCATATAGACAGGCTATGGCACACTGAGGCAGGCGGGATTCCGCGGTGGAAAGTTCTGCTGTGGAATTCCGCCTTATTTACTCAGTGTGAACATAACCTAAGGGTTTAAAGCTTTCAGCTGAAATGCGTCAGCCAATCGTTTGACAGCAAACTAATGCTGTGATTGGCTGCACGTGGCTAACAGCTGATATGTTTTCACCGTAACATCAAAGACGTATGACCCTATTATTATGGGTCTCTATACCCACAGTTGAGCTTGCACCGAGTGTAATACTTTTGTCCATATTACATTGGTCAGAATTAGCCTTTCAGGGTTGTACAAAGTCACCTGACTGCATTTAGGAACCGATAATTATTTATTTATATTACACGTTTACTTTCCTAGCCCCTGACCGGGAGCATCTAGCCCCCTGATCATCTCTCTTCTTCCTGCAAGTGCTTGGGAACAGGACCTGCTGCCAGTCAGTCAATCACTGGCCAGGGTATTGTGCTGTCTCGGCCTATGATGGGCAGCACACCGGTGGGTGACCAAGGCTAGGTAAGCAATTTATAATTTATTTATTTTTTTTTATACACAGGGGCTGGGATACCCCTTTATGGCTTAATTTGCATGAAGCTGTAATAGAGAAGTGTGTGGGATTGCCTTCATGGAGAGAAGATCCTCATATGCATATTATCTAGTGGAGCACTTGGACGCTGTGCAGCTCTGTGCCAACCACACAGACTCTACTCCTTGGGCCAAAAGGCCGTACCTACCACAGGTACACATATGGCTTAATGGTTAGAATGACACATGCACTTCAGATTCCTTTTATAACCAGGGTCAGTACATATTCACCGATTTGGTGGTGGTAAACTTTAGAACCACAGCACAACTGAACAGACCCTAAAACATATCGGTTAAACAGCAAGGCAGTCCAATGTATTAATAGATCATATAGACATGTAATTCAATGTGTGGTGTGTCTATAGTCAAAGCACAACCCTCTTTCATAACTAGACCTTATGGCCAAATCTCTGGGGGATTTTAGGCCTACGGACAGCTGCCTATATGGATATAAGATATCTGTATCAATCCATTGTGATCGCGACAAGCACAGGATTGTCTGTAAATGACAGATGTAAGCTTGCTGGTGGGCCATTGAAAATCTGACATCCTTATCTTGGGTTATATATAAACTGTGATCATATGTTACATTCAGTGTCACAGTCACAGACCGCCCAACAAATCTACACCCTAGACTTATGTAGCAGTACAGCAAGTATACACTATATATACACATGGTGTAAAGTGAAACTGGCTCAGTTGCCCCTAGCAACCAATCAGATTCCACCTTTAATTTTCCAAAGAGTCTGTGAGGAATGAAGGGTGGAATCTGATTGGCTCAGTTGCCCCTAGCAACCAATCAGATTTCACCTTTCATTCCTCACAGACTCTTTGGAAAATTAAAGGTGGAATCTGATTGGTTGCTAGGGGCAACTGAGCCAGTTTCACTTTACACCATATTTGATAAATCTCCCCTATTGTATTGAAAAGTGTCTACTACTGTATATATACATAGGTTAGAGATAAACGTAACACTAGCATGCTTGAGTTCGATTGTTCAGCACTTGAATATCGGTGGCTGAAGTTGGATGCAGCCCTAGGGAGTCCTGGAAAGCATGGATATAGCCTATAGCTGTATCCATGTTTTCCAGGAATCTCTAGAGCTGCATCCAACTTTTTCAAATGCTGAATCAGAATGATCAGACTCGAGCATGGTTGAGATGCGCTCATCTCTAGTGTAGGTACAGAATTTTTTTTGTTTATACTTGTTTAAAAATAAGGACCCAAATCCTGTCCCCATGACCTCCATGTTTAGGTCACTAAAGCCAAGGTGAAGGTCTGTCAACTTTGGCCATACACATACATGGTAGGTCAATGTCTAGGCCAAGGTAGGTCAATGTCTAGGCCAAGTATCCCATAGATGTTATTACCCTCTTAATGCATGTTCCACTGTGACCTTGCTGATGGGACACTGGAAAGATGCTGAGATGCATCTCTTTCTTACTGAAGGTATACAATTAATTGGGAAACACTAAAAAAAAACAAAAAAAACAACTCTACCCCAAAACTGTGCTACAAGCAAGAAATCGAGGAGTTACACAATTTTTTTTTTATTCGATTACATTTTTGAAAGGCATTTTATACACAGCATGCTACATGACCTTGCTACACAAAGATTACTAAAATATTCTTATACCTATTACTGGAACCACATTAAACACGGTAACAGAATTAGAGGGTTGTCCATTTCTGAAACTGCACAGGGTTAAGTAGGACGTCTTTTTTTTCCAGCTAGAGAGCCTGGCTTTGTGAACCAATAAAATCCCACACCAGCCATCACACTCCATCATTTGCTGCCTCTTTGTCTGCTGCAGAGGGACACACTGAAATCCAGGCTTGTACTAACGCAGAATCTCCTTAAACATCCTCCAAGCAACCTTCTCTGATACAGCACATACACACACACACACACCATCTTGCATTGTGTCCCAACAATCAGTCTCTTACTATACAAATATAGCTTATCAGAAATATAGCTCATCACAATACAGTGTGCATACTACATATCCTTTAAACATCCTATCCTTTAATGTACCCTTTCTTAAAGGCACCGCATATAAGTACCTTAGACATAAAACATAGGTATAAAATAATATTTGCAGAAAACCTCCCGTGCAAAGGGAGGGAAAAAAAAGGGGGGGGGGTGTAAAGAGAAAATGAAATGCAATCACACTGTAACACCATAAGCACTGAGCCGTAACCCATGGGGATATGTAGATGACATTTTTCATAGCATATGAGATTACAGACTTGTTTCAAACACAACACTATCTATAACATTAGAAGCCTGTGCTATGACCGGCCATTTAAAACCTTGACAAAAGGAGCCGACGATCCTCATGATCCACTGCAATTAAATTTACCATAATCTCACATTTTCAAAGCACATGATCGCTGGCGTCATCAAACCTTTTAACCCTTTCGCAGAATAACCTCAACGTGCTAATCCGAACAGAGAAAATATAAGCAAAAAAAAATAAAAAAATCGATACAAGGCCTGAAGAATGCCATTCTAATGAGAACTATAAAAGAAAGAACAATGAGAGACACTTACGTTGGAAGGATCCCGTAGAAAAAAGAAAAAGAAAAACAGAATCGCTAAAAATGAGGAAGCATAAAGGAGGAAGAGAAGTCCTGGGGCTTTAAAGGACGTGAGAGTAGAAGTGGTGAGCAGGAAGCGGCTTAGAGATTCAGCCTACACACACCTCACCCTCCCCCCTCCTAACAGCTGTAGGGGCCATTAGCCCTGTCAAACAGCACACGTACATTCTGCATACAGCACACAGGCTCGCTCTGCTGCAAACTACAGAGAGAATGGTCGCTAAAAGAGAGACAGGCGGTTCTTCTCTCCATGGACAACAGCTATATGGCAACAGAATCAAATGCCGCATTCTGTGTCGCCCCGGTGGCCTTGTCGCCTGATTCTGCTCATTTATAGGAACAGAGTAAGGCTGCTATTACTTTAGCTGTCTCTTTTTTTTCCCCTTTAAGACTATGCTTGCTAGCGGGAAAAGAAAAGCTGTCTTTCTCCGCTCTTCGAAAACTGTTGGCTTTTGGTATTGAGTTTCACTTCTCCCTGGCATAGGGCACGCGGAAAGGCAGAGAGAGCTTCCATTCTTTTCTTGCTCTTAGTCCCAATCTCCCCGTATGATGTCATCTGGAAAGCACTGACAGATAAAGCGGAGTCCACCCTTTCCACGGCTGCGTAAGACTGTCTGCCAATCAGAAGCTGGGCACAGCTTATGTAGCGCAAAGTGCCATACTTACTACAATAATACTGCCATAATTAGATGGCTTCTCTACAGCGGTAGAATGTCGCACTCTTATGCCGCGCTCTTTTCATGGGCTGCCTGTTTAGAAATACTAACTACTACGAAGTAAGCATACCTGCTCGGAACGGAGAGTTCAACACTTTATAAACAGATCCAAGAGAGTACATAAACACACACTTAGTGAAAAATTAGTTTGGGGGGCACAACCAATGTCTGTGCTGTGGATGTAACACAACTGACTACCCTACATATATCGGTCTATTTTGTATAGACAATATGAAACCTATAACCATTTCAGAATTTAAAGTAGCAGTCCAGGTTTTTTTTTATTCTTCCTCCTGCTGCAGGCTGGTGAATATACTTACCAACGATGATCGTTGTTCTGTGGCACGGCTTCATTCAAGTCCTACAGCACCGCAGAACACATCTGGCGGTGACATCACGGCTCTTCTGACCGTTTTCTTTCTACAGGTCTATTGAAGACCGAAAGTCAGGGTCTCCGATGCATCTCTATGTGCGCACTCTCATAGAGATGCATTGGGAGACCCTGACTTCCGGCCTCCTGACCAGCAAAGCTGAAGGGGTCACGTGGCGCCAGAAGTATCGGATCATTGTTGGTAAGTACATGTACCAGCTTACAGTGGAAAAGAATTTAAAAAAAAATCTGGACTGCTTCTTTAAGTTCCAACCAAATGCATCTACAACTTTTAGTGAGAACTCATGTTCTTCATCAGGGTTAAAAAAAGCCAACCTCAACCAAAAATATAGTGCCAATTCTATAATGCTGCCAGGGGCTGGAAATCAACAGAATCTTATTTAAGTCTTAGAAAGTTGGGTTCATGGTGCACCAATGGGTTGTGTGCACAGAGGACAGATTATGCCCAAATCTGAAAATGCAAAAAGTACAGTAAACAGTAAAATAAAGTATCCTAACATGCAACACCTATGCCCATAAGGTTCAACCATAAAACCTGAGGCCTAGTAAAAATTATACATGTGCAGACCTCTACAGTAAAGTATTGTTGTCTTTTGCTGTTGAAGACTCAAAACACAAAACCAGTACTTGGAAGACCTTAGGAGTAGAGCCAACCTACAACTGATGAACATACCATTGCAAGTCAAAACAGAAGAAAGGTTATACTGAAGCAGCATTCTACATGTGCTTCAAAGAAGTCAGTCCATAATAAGAAGTGTAAAATTAAAGAGTTAGTCACATGAAGGCAACCCTCATACAGATTAGTTACTAGGGCAAAGTGACAAACGGGTGAAACCCATTTGCGACCCCCCATTTCTGTAAAAAGGGCTCCCACACTAGAAAACCTTGCCTATCCATATATGTGACCGTGCAGATTCCCAGAACCCTTGTGTCCACGGCTGCTGTGTATGTAGGGTGGCACCACTGTTGTCTTTATTACATGGTTTAATCTGTCGATGACGTATAGAAATTGCATTTTTTACTATTCTCTATTCAGTGACAGCAAGCACATGCTGAAAGAGTATTGTAAGGGTTCACTGTGTATGTGACTAAGCATTTTCTTTCTGCCACCCGCTAAGAAATGCCAACTCCCTGTAGAGGTTACCCAGCAAAGTTACGTTCCTAATTACCCAGCCTAGGACGGAGAGGGCCATGTGCTCAGAACAGTATAGAGTGGGGTTTTGCTCAGAGAATGAAGAGTCTTCAGTATGTTCCAGGTTCCTGCTAGTGTATCCAGCTATTCCCAAAGAGTGTGTTCTACATGAGGCCTAGCAAGCCGGAGTGTATGCCAACTTTCCTAGATTCTGGTGTTTCTTTCTACCCAACTATGGCTGGCTAAAAACACCTGGGTGCAAATACCACTGATGAGGGACCAAGGCCTGTCCATGCTGATGGGGGTCTTTCAAGTCTTCAGAGCCCTGCAATCCGCAGAAAGCTTTAGTCACCAGACAGCGGTTGGAGAAGAGCTTTTCAACGATGTGCCCCACTACAATTCACCAGGACCTAAGGATTACACTGATGGCTAGCTTTCTGAATGCTCCTCCTAAGGCCTGTGCTATTGGACATGCTAGTCCATGTACTCACCCAGCATTGATGGACTTCCCTGTGTGTACAGGTTATTGTCGAGTATACGAAACCAATTCCCAAGTTGCTAGTTAAGCGGAGTGCTGTGCTAATTGAACCGGTCCCCTATAGGTAGTCCATCCTGTCACCCAGGATGGAATCAAAAGTATCCTCCATAGAGACTTTCTAAATCTCAGTCTAACTGCTACCGCAGTGATCCTACTTGCCTTGAAGCTGAAAAATGCACCTTGTGAAGAAGGTCCTTGTGTTGATTGTACTGTGCCTTTAAGAGACTGTTTAGTAAAAGTTAACTGTTCTGCAACTACCTTGGACTCTACTCGTTTAAGTTCTGTACTATCGCCCCGCACGAGCGGTAATAGGAACACTTAAACAAGCATGTGTTGGGTCCTAGGGAGAGCGAACTACCAGTCCAAGCCCCGTGACAAGTGATGCATAACATCTGTAGCTCCTGTATCATCACCTGCAGCCCCTGGGTTACCACAAATGGTCATAATGTAATGCTACATTTCCTATACATGAAAGTAAGGGGGAGGTAAGGCTCAATTTCTTAGTTGTATCAGTTTTCGGCATAAATATAAAAAATCTTTAAAAACTTATGAACATTTTCACTCGTCAAATTAACTCACTGTATCTTTAAATGGAAGATTGGCTGGACGAGTCTTTCCTGTTTTTTTTAACAGAACAGCTCGGAATAACGTCAACATGTGCTAGAAATGTGACATTCCAGTGCTCCATAGCATCGAGCAGAAAATACTCCCTAGCCTTTAGACCCTCTCTTCTCACGGTATAACCAGTGTATAGCTAGGATTGCGTAGCCATTTATCTCCAGACTAATTTCATGCAACAGACTTATTAAATGTTATTTATACAACGTGCACGTGTCAATGGGGATTTTTGTATCCCTTCGGAAAAATCTTACCCTTGGCTGATGACACCAATATGAAATCAATCACAGTGGGTGAAATATTTGGTCCTATCCAAGACAAATGATCTCATCCCATTTCTGTTTGATATAATTCATATGAATCATGCTCTGCCCACAACAGTGAAATATATTTAACATTAAGAGTATAAAACCATAGAAGAGTTAACCAATTTAGGCGGAGACTTTTAAGTGTCCTGCTTCTAAGACCAGAGGCTTCCCACATGCTAGAAACGTGACCTGACGCCAGTCACACCGTTAGGTCTATGCACTTCGGATGGTGGGGAGGTTCCGATGGGGGCGGGGACAAATGTGTTGTCATACAACTACACGTGCTCCGGTACTACACATCGGCCCTGAATAAAAGGAAGACTACTAGATTCAACCAATGTCTATAGAGGAGACACTTCAGCATTGAAATGGAAGTGAAAACGAAAAAAAAAAACACACAAGGCATGTCGGTGTAGATTAAGACTTTAAGCTGTATCAGATAATAAAGATACTACTAGGAACAAGCAAGTGTATGGGATATTAGTTCCTTGTAACAGATTCAGGTTCAGAATTTTTTTTTTTCCCTTTAAGAAAATTTCAGTCCTAATTTAAATCAACATTGACGGCCTGGATTGTGATTTCTATGGGTTACATTTTAACAGCCTCAGCATTCCAAGAGTCAAACAGTAACCTCCAAAGTTTATTTTGTATCAGCTCCCCTGCAGCAACCTTTAGATGGTAATACACGCCTGGTCAATCATTTACCCTTCTTCTCCACGACCCGCACCCTTTCATTATGTGCAGGTTTCAAGTAACGTAATAGGTAATGATTGGAAAATCTTTAACCGGTGTATAGATAGACTAAAGCTTGAAGCCCTACACTCATGTGTTCTTACATTGCGTCAGACTGAAAGTAGAAAGTTGCTTAGACTTGAAGAAATTTATTTTCTAGCAGGATGTCACGTGTGGTAACCATCACATTCTCCATCTCTAGGTCTGAAGTTCAAAAACAATGTGGAAATAATGAGGTCAACTGGTAAAGTTTTATTGGTCCAATAGGTTGATAGAAATCTGTATCTGATAAAACAGACACATAGCAATGTCTTCATGATAATCGTGGGAAGAAAAACTATATCTGTTCCCTTGTTAAATTTAAAGAGTACACACAGTGTCGGACTGGCCCACCAGAGCACCAGAGGATCCTCCGGTGGGCCCGCAGCTTTAGAACCTGCACAAACACTGAATGACATGTTGTTTTTCACTGGTCCTTCTTTGGTGGGCCCCCAGGATCATTTCTTCTGGTGGGTCCCAGATACCCCAGTCCGACACTGAGTACACGATTGTAACATAGTACTAATAGACTGTTATGGGCCCATGGGTCCATGTGTTTCTGGATGCCTTATATTTCAAAATGCTTCATGATATGGACTTTATTGACTTTGTACAAGCCTAGCCTATCATGAGGTAAAACTGCTGCCTGATGTAAGAACCGATCAAGTAGATCAGTGCTCATTTAAGGAGCCAATTACTTGCCAACAACTGTTAAATTGTGGGCCCCTTTACTTCCATAATTTTTTTTGTTGTACATCCATAATTATACACGGAGATGTGCAGCTGATGAACAAGAATCCGCCAGTGTATGCTGGGCATGATACACGGGGCAACAATGGCCTGTCAGCAGACCGCTTATTCGGACAGCAGCCATCTCTAACAAATTCCCCTATACACATGCAAGCGTGGCGTAAAGTGCATGTTCTGATTGGAAGAAGGCCACTGCCAGACATCTCTTGGTGGTAACTTATCACCTTGACAGCGGACACATGTCTATTGTGTATCTGGGTTGGCACATGTGAATGAGGCCTCAAGGCCTTTTACACAAAGCAATTATCGGCCAATGAAACGATTTGGGTAATAAAAGGCAACGATCATCCAACATGCACAACGTCGGCTGATCGTTGTCTTTCAACATGTTGAAAGACAAACGACCTTGATAGCAACAATCTCCTGCATCGCCCCGTGTAATAGGAGCAGCGACAGCAGACCACCGCTATCTCTTATGGGCCCCCCTGCAGCTCTCCGTGGCCCCTCCGCATTTACCCGCTATCTGCCGTCACATGTAATAGCATCAGCAGCGAGCAGGGAATGAAGAGCAAGAGAGCACTGACCTAGCAGGTTGGTGCTCGCTTGCTCTCGCTGATCACCCCATGTAAGAGGCTTTAGACCTCAGTATCAAGGCAACTAGTGGCTCCACTGCAGAACCCAGACTTCTGCTTTTTGCAGAACAGGAGCAAGCCAAATGCATACATAATGTTTGCTTAACTCTTTAAATGCTTTGTATTATTGAGTTTCAGCCTGTATAAGCCCAGAGCTGTATTCACAATTCTTCTAGCTGCAGAGCTGAAATACTGAAGCTTTCATGGCTGGCTCAACATCTGCATACTGCTCGCTCTGGTGATTTGCCATCTCGGAGGTATCATCTTTATGCCAGGCAAGTCCAACTACATCATGGGAACTCATCATGTGTTTGACAACTAGGTGTCAACTGTATCCCATGGCAACCAAAACTTTCCATGACTATAAAGTGCATATCTGCTGCATATTCTTCTGTGTTATCACGGGTCACTAACTGAAGCACTATGCGCTACATTTTATGAATATTTGTTCTACCATACACAGCGGGGACTCCTAAACACTAAATCATTGTTCATATAAGCACGTGAACAGTACAAGTCTATCAGTCTAGCTGCTGTCTTAGCGGCCGTTATCCCAATTATTTGGAACATAATAGTAGTCAAGACAGGCTCAGTGGTGCGGAAACTGGTGACACAGCGACAGTACTGGAGGAAAGCTAAATGCTGAGGCAAAGCTCTGGACACCAAAATGGGCTGACGTTCCTTTGTGCACACAAATATTCATCGGCCAGAATATAAAAACCACGAAAGTGAGGTGTATAAGGTGGATTATCTTGTCCCAATGACACCCATCAGGGGTGGGAGTTACTAAGGAGCAAACGAACAGTGAACTGACAAGGGCCAAATTGTGATGGCTAGATGACTGAGTGACAGTCACTGACCAAAAAATAAATAAAAAATAGGACCACGAGCATCCAGTAGAGACCCCACTTTACATTTATAGACATGTTAAAAGTCCTTGTGTCCAATAATAGTGAAAGGAGCCATCTTAGAATTCCCCAGCAGTATAAAGCCCCTATTACACGGCCTGATATTGGAGGAGGAAGCGAGCACTGACCCGTCAGATCTGCGCTCACTTCCTTCTCGTCCCCCGCTCGGTGTCTGTCCTATTAAACACTGACAGCTATCAGGGACCAGGTGCCTGAATGATTCTTAGATCATCTGGGCTGCACATTGAAGAGAGTGGCGCTCTGGGGACGCAGCTCCTGTTGCATGGGGCAGTGGGCAGCAGACCATCGCTGTTGTGATCATTTTGATTCAACATGTTAAATGACAACGATCAGCTGACATTGTGCATGTCGGCTGATCGATGCCTTTTAACAGGAGCTATTACACCAAAGGATTATCGTCCGGAACGGCTGGTAATCAGCCAAGTATGGTCAATAATGGTTGATTTAATAGGACCTTATGACAGTAAAGGAGTTCATTTTATGTTCCCTGGTGGTGTAGGGTATTTGAAGGGAACCTGTCACCCCCCGTGCCGGGGTGACAGGCTCCCGACCCCCCGTTAGAGCCCCATATACTCACCTAATCCCGCCGGGTCCCGCTTCTGGAGGTGGTCGGGTGACGGAGATCTCAGCCGCTGCAGCCCGGCGCGCGCGCTGAGAGATGAGTCCAACACCCATAGAGAATGACAGGAGAGTCCAGCGCTCCGTCATTCTCTATGAGCGTTGGACTCATCTCTCAGCGCGCGCGCGCCGGGCTGCAGCGGCTGTTATCTCAGTCACCCGACCATCTCCAGAAGCGGGACACGGCGGGATTAGGTGAGTATATGGGGCTCTAACGGGGGGTCGGGAGCCTGTCATCCCGGCACAGGGGGTGACAGGTTCCCTTTAAGGTGTCAATGTTAAATCTAGGCATTTCCTAGGGATCTGCTCTTTGGAGGCCTCCCAGGGAACGACCAGCTTGCCACTGACGATATACTACAGCACGAGTTATGCTTACCTCTGCCAAAAGCACCTACCAATGGCACTACAGATGAGTGTAAGTTGAGCACGCTTGGGTCTGATCATTCGATATTTGAATACCGGTGGCTGAAGAAATTGGCTGCAGCCCTAGGGAGTCCAGGAAAACAATTCAGCCAGGATGCCCTAGGGCCGCATCCAACTTCTTAAACCACCGGTATAGAAACACTGAATAATCGGACTCGAGCACACTTGAGTTGCACTCATCTCTAATGGGCATGTGAGCATCAGAACTTAAGCATGAAGCAACAGAAGAAACGGCTTCTTTTTACATCATGTGGATGAACGGGCATCATTTATCAGGGGAACAGATGACACCTGGATGCACTATAGGAATAAACACGGCAGAGGCAGTGTGATGCTTTGGCAATGACTAGATGGGACACCTTGGGTGGATATTGCTTTGACATATACCACCCCCATTAACAATGTTGCAGACCAAGTGCCTTCCTTCATGGCAATGGGATAATGCAACGTGCAAACACTGTTTCGCAATGGTTGAATATGAAAAGGTCTTCCCCTGTGGTAACTGGCACTAGATATAAGGAAGAGAGGTCACCTTCGGAGGTCTTGTGGAGTGCAAGTACAGATGGATCAGAGCTGTTTTGCAGCATAAGGAGAACCTACATGATTAGGTGATTATAATGTTACAGTTGAGCGGTGTATATATAGATTTATCGCTCATCTCAGTACACCAAGATGTAAAGGCCTCATTCTTCATAAATGCTGTAAAATGACAGTGATAGATTACTGTCATTTACTGTAGCTGTGAAAATTACACCAAGACAAAATAAAACTGGAGAAACACAAAAATCCATGGACACATGCACAAAGCCACCAGTCAACAACAATGAAGGTTAGAACACGAGAACAGAAACCAGCAACCTTTGCTCTACTAGAGATATGGCTAGTCAGCCAATGCCTTTGAGGGTGCAGCTCCTGTATATAGTTCATATGTCAGCCTTCAGCCCTGCAAAGAGTCCTTCACCTTCGCAGAAAACCCCATACCTGGTTGTACTGCTAGTCCATGTCATCTTGACACAGCTTTGCTCATGCTTTATTTTGCCTCAGAGAACACTGAAGCTGAAGGTGTGTGAGCCTATAAATCCTCTTTGTCTCTTTAAATGAACTTGCTCTCCTCCTCCAGGACCACACCTGTTCATATAGACCGGTTGGGCAGGTCTACCCGTCCTGCAAGCACCTGCACGATCTGCTCTGTGTCTTCCCTTTAAAAGCCAGCTGATTTAGAAGAATATTTAAAGGGCTTATAGTGGATTTGTGCAGCATAGCTGCTTTCTTCCAAAGACCATGCCACACCTGTACACAAGTTATGTGCTATATTGAAAATCAAATCAATTCAAGTTTATAGGGCTGAGCTGCAATACCACAAACAACCTGTGGTCACACGAGGCACAGTTTTTTGAAGAAAAAAAAAAAAAAGTAGACCTGCTTTCCTAAAACCTTGGTAGCCAAATGAGCTTGTGGCATCTTCACAGCTTGAACTGCATTTTAATGTGACAGGTTCCCTTTAAAGACCTACAGCTAATGATCTTATTAAGTGCCACCACTTCAGGTCATTGACCATGGCACCTAAATATATGGCAATCCAATTCTTGGAGAAAGTAGCAAAAGAAAAATGTTCCAGGTAGTGCAACAGAGGGAACACTCCCAATGGAGATGGCAAAAGCTGGCCCAATTTTTAAAGTGTCACTGTCGTGAAACTTTTTTTTGCAGAAATCAATAGTCCAGGTGATTTTAAGAAACATTGTAATTGTGTTTATTAGCCGAAAAATGCATTTTTATTATGAAAAAGCAGTTTAAAGCTCTCCCCCGTCTTCATTGTTCTCCTATGGGGAGAGCTAAATAAAAGACCAAAACAGGACAACAAAGAGTTAAATCTACAAATACCTCACCCTTTATCTCCTCTGACAGTCAGCACTGACCTCTCTGAGCTCTGATTACAGCTGTCACCAACCTCCATGTTGTGTAATCCTCTGTTATCTGCTTTCTGCTGTCGGCTAACTCCCTCCTCCCCACTCCCCTCTCTATAGACCAGACTGGTACGTCTGATGCAACAGGTCACAATTTCCTGATTTTTTGCAGTGAATGGAAAAAGAGGAGGGAGTGGAAAAGGCTTTTTGAATGCAGATAATGGCATATTTGGCTAATAAACCAAATTACAAAGTTTCTTAAAACCGCCTGGACTATTGATTTCTGCAAAAAAAAAAAAAAAAAAATAAAAAAAAACAAATACGACAATGACTCTAAGGTGGGTTGGGCCGAAGGATGAGTTAAAAGATATGCGAGTAAGCCCATGCGCCATCTGGACAGATGTTCTGTGTGGAAGATGAGGGCACAAAAATAGCTTGTATACTGCATCTCAGCTGCAAAACACAACACCCCAGGGGGAAAAGAATCTCCCATCAGTATACTAAGAAACATAAATGTTTGTATATCATTTAGTGAATTCTATATATACACGTATATACTATAGCACTCACCTTCGCAGATCAGTACTCCGTGGCAGAAGACTGAGAACAATTAGATGACTTGTCTAATGTTGCGTATATCGCTAAGGCTCAAAAAGGTGGGGTCAAATGGCTGATCTATTTGCTATTAGGACCATCTGCATAAAGTTGTAGACACCCCAGTGCTGTTCAGACTAGTCCTGTGTTACACACAGCGTGAATGTTGCCATGTTTTCCCAGCCCTAGAGACACAACAAATGCTGCACCTTGCTAGTGGAGGGTGTGAGGAGGAAGTCATTTAGGAAAAACAGAAGACAACCCCACGTGGAGCAGTTTGGAGACGAGCTAGAATCGTTTTCTTATGGATTGATTTACAAAACTGAATTGGACCTTATAGGTGACGTGTCCTGTGTATGCCATGGGGAAATTTACTATACGATTAGGAGTCCATGTGCACATGGTCTGTATAAATAAATGGTGGGCCCACACAAGACGGCACCAGTTCATATTATTTCATTTAGAAAGGTGAATGCGGGAATCACTGCAGGAGTGTACCATTATTTTATGCAAAGGAGACATCATATATTATAGACATGAAACAACAAGTCTTTAGATTTGGTGCTTAGGATAAACTGAGGTACTTGCACCATCCTGCAATTTCTGAACTTAAATGGTTAAAGTTGGGAGCATGCGTATAAGTGAAACCAAGGCAAAGTTTAGAGCCACGTAAGAAAAAAAAAAATTGGTATTAACATTTTTACTATTTAGTTACCATTAAATATTTTCCATCCTGTACGGTACAAAGGACGGAGCTGGTAAGTTGGCGTGTCGCTTCCCTGAGCTGCCGCGAGTACTATTGATTATACTCCGTCACATTGCATCACGGAGTGTATGTGCGGCAGCACAGAACTTTTTCACAGCTGATTCTCTTTCGGTAAGCGATGGAACCCAGTCTACAGGCTGTCGTAGTTTTGCCTCTCCTGTAAGTGTGTGCAAGCGGGAACTGCGTGTTCTCCTCTGATGTGACGTGTGAGGGATGCAATGTTTGTAAACTAAAGAGACACGTGACTTAGGGATCTGTGACTCCGCCAGAGACGAGGAAAGCAAGATCTGCCTGCCAGGAGAGGGGCGGTGAGGAGAGGTTTCCTAGAAAGAAGATGAGGCCCTGTGGTTTTCGCATGGAACGGAAAAAGCAGCAAACAGGTACGCGCAAAAGCTATTTTTAAACGCTCAGTCTTTTTCTGGTGCAACCTGTTGAATACATTAACCCCTTACACACACAACCTAACCGGCAAGCTGCGTATTTAATCTCATCCACGGGCCCCCGGCAGCGATGAGTTGAATATGTGTTCCAAAAACCAAGCCATGTACGCAAATAGTCCCCGAGTCCCGACATCTCACTGAAGATCTAGTCTAAGGTCTGCCTCGGTGTACGATTCATGCTTGCGACACTTTTTTTACGCCTTGCTCTTCCTGGAACATATATACTATATATAAACCACAAACATTCACGGTCGTGGGAGAAAACAGACTCCCCTGTGTCAGCGACATGCACTGTTACAAACCATATAGATTTATAGTGCTGTAAAAGGACCCGGCTTTGTAACATATACATTTCATGTGCCGAGTTACTGCCGCACCCACTGGTCATATACCAGGTAATGAGTTACAATAGTGCAGGAAAGTAGTTTGCGTGAAAGGTCCCGCAATGCAACCGTGTGATGAAGCAATAAACTGCATGTGTGAGTAAACATTAGCGTAATAGAGATGACCAAAATTCTACGTTGCGCTATTTCTACAGAGCGGAGCTCCAAATTTCATGCCAACACAGAAGCAGAAATTAAGAGTTCTGCAAACACCATACTGGCAGGATCAGCGACAATAAGCACAATGCTGAATCATCATCATATATTTTATTACGTAAAACAGGTGATATTCTATTGCAGAAGATATAGAGGACCCCCCTATACCCACCCACGTGTCAAATGACATATAAAAGGCGGATCCTCCAACAGGAAATCCCCTAGAGCCGCCACTTTTTATTTAAAATTTCGCATAAGCGGATACGGACCACACTCCCAACACGTGTTCTCGATCGGCACTAAACTTCACGTCACAGTTAAAGGGACGCATTCCATTCTACTTGGCACAAACACAACACACACTTCCTTTTCTTCAGCGAGAGACTAAATAAACCCCATATATGTAAACATATTAGATACTAAGAGAAAAGAATATGCCCCCACCTCCCCCTGCCCTGGTAAGTAACTGTACTTAGCTATTATTTTAGAATATATAGTATTTGGATAATTTTATTAGACACATTATAGCATAGCGAAGAATGCAAGGGGTTAATTTACACTTACCGTCACCGTCGGCACTTGCCCATTCGGCAGAATTTTGGAGCAGTCCTTATTTACAACCTGGAGGAGGAAAATAAAAAAAAAATAATTAACCATATAAGTCAAGGTGGTCTTGTAGGTGAGATGTCCTATCCTTCATACACTGTGCCTGGCAGAAGGGATTCTTGGACGGATTCCGACCGCATTGTAATCTAAATGCTATGTTTAACTTGCCCCCCCAGACCACAATCCCTAGGTGTCCCCGGCTAACGTGAACACGGACAAAACAATAACCTTTTGTGTAAAAGGATCTGGCGTCAAAATTGAAAACACAGTTGATTACCAGCAGCCATTTTAGGTCTGCTCCTATAAAGACACTGGTGCATTGCCTTTTTTTTTTTTTTTTTATGAACTCCCTCCCTCTCGCTCTCTTCTGCCAGACGCTGGGATCATTATCATAAGACAGAGTTCTTAGTACCTCTCCTACCCCCAACACATGATATGTGACATGCCCCCTCCCCTTCTCACTTGCAGTAGTAGGAGACGAGGCACAGAGAGGGTGGGGAGGGGGTGGGGGCTGGGTGCTGTAATGCCGGATTTTTTTTTTTTTTCAGATCTTAACAGGGAGAGCAGACCATGTGGTTTCTCTCCCAGCAATTCAAGGCTGCTGGAATCTGCGGACTGGACTAAGAGGAATGAACGACGGAGCTGTCAAATGGTGTTTTTAGCTCCAGAAATCAATTATGACTCTGTGTGTACGTGCTGTATGTGTAACTAAGACATGCAATGACTTCAACGGCGAGGGCTTCGGTTTAGTGGTTTTGCATTTGCCACACAAGGTTATATCATTTCCATGCAATCTATTTCATGATGGCGTTTGTGCAAAGTCTGACAGTACACAGACATAGATAAAACGCTATATACGACAATGAGCAAGCGACGATATTAGCCATAGGCGGCCACTACTTCTGCTACCTAACAGACTGTAATCTTACAAGATTCCTGCTCTACTCATGTACTGTTTCCTACAATACCATTTACGCCCCAATAAGATTCAAAGAAATTAGATTTAAAAAAAAAGGGTAATTTTCCTTAGAAATAAAGAAAAATAGAGTTAATAGATTGGATCACATTGCAGAATTGAGGTTATCCTTTTACACTGCAGTAGGAGATGCCAATTCGCTACTAGAAGGGTTAACTTCTAGTGGGTGGCGCGACCAAACCTTAAACTCTCAGCCAGAGCGAGCTCTTTAAACTACGGAAGTATGTAACCTGTGAACTACCAATGCTGACGGCATGGCATTGGCAGGGTTAAGCCATACATTGAGAAGAAAAAAAAAATAACAGGAAACCTTTCTGCAAAGGATGTTCTGGGTGTGTTAGACAAGAAGCACTATCTTCTCCAGGAAACCAACATATAGACTTGTGGTGATGGGTTCGCCGGCAGGCTTTCTGCGTTCTAAATGAATATTCCTTAGATCGGCTATGTATACATAAGACTTTAACAGCTATGAAACTGAATAAGTCGGTATGACCTAAAATGAACTAACTCTAAAATGGAAACTGCTCGTAGCGTTTCATGCGTCTGAACTGTGCGCGCCGGTTTCTTAAAGGAGCAATGCAAAATCTTGGCAGGCACACTTGCTCGTCTCGATATACGTAAGAGAACTACTGCTTTAAGATTTTATTCGGTAGTAAGAGATCATGGTGAAGCAATGGGATTATTTCAATACAATGCTACTACTGTAAAAAAAAAAAATGAAGTGCAAGACGTTTTTTTTCCCTTTTGGCGTACGGATTTGCCTTGGAAAACCTTCGCCTTGTATGACCTCAGTCAATGAATAAGTAGTGTGTAGCGGCAAACACGTGAACAACTCTACATAATAAACTTGAGAAAGGGGTCTTTAAACAGACATGGGGTCAGTGGTCTTTACCCTCTCAAGCGCCCAGTTAACCTATGGGAGCTCATTGACTTCCCAACCAGATATTACTAATAGTTAAAGCAACACTCTTGATAAAGTGGGGTTCTCCTCTTGACTACTTCCCCGAACACTGGCCCATGGTAAGCTACCTGGTTGAGATTCCCTTATAACAAATGTAATGGTGAAGATGGAATAGAGTGATACTTTGGTGTAATAGGGCCTATACTGCCTAAACTATTATCGGCCATACTAGGCCGATTACCAGCAGTTCCGGCCAATAATGGTTCGATGTAATAGCGCATGTTAAAAGACCACGATCACCCGACATTGTTGTGGTCTTTCAACATGTTGAAACAGCCCGATCATGACAGTGATGGTCCGCTGCTCGTCGTTCTGTATACTAGGAGTTGTAGCAGCAGACTGTTGCCGACTTCAATGGGCCACCCGGTCGATATGAGGATCGTCCTCCCTTCGCGCTGCTCCCCACTCGCTGTCTGACCTGAGAGGGTTGTCGCTCGCTTCCTCCTCAATATCGTGCCATGTAATACGCCCTTATGACTGTATGGAGCATAAACTGCAAAAGCAGATGTGCAAAAATTTTAAGAAAGTTTCCTTTGTCTAGAGATGAGCAATCCATGGCCTGTACATTACTTGTTAACACATGCCCCGTATAGGTCTTTGCAGTTTCAGATAAAGCCTCAATAGGTGTGCACTTGCCTAAAGCCAGCCATGTACAAGACAGCTCATTCAGCTGACAAGACCTCTTAAAGGTGTAATCCAGGAGCAGGAAATGTGTGTATGTGGGCAGGGGGATGGTACTGATCCAAACCAATGGCTGCTTGATGTTGTGGCAACATTGTGTGGCCACTGGCCAAAACATGATGCGTCATGAGTCTGGTTTTGCCCACCTGAGATTATCACTTTACAGTCCCCAACCAGTCTCAAAAGTTAGACTCCTCAGGTGACAGGTAGAGATGAGCGAACCGTCGGACTTTTGGTCAGACTGTATCTTCGCTTATTTACAAATGCCTGCGATCCCGGGTGCATAGTTGCGCTCCCGGGAATCTGCGGGCAGGATCTTCCAGGGAATTCAAGATACATTCCCTGGATTATCTTGAATTCCCTGGAAGATTCTGCCGGCAGATCGCAGGCATCGCACTGGAGTGAGCGGCTTTCGGACTGAAAGTCCGAAAGTTCCGCTCATCTCTAGTGACAGGGAGGTGGAAGAGGCGCATAAAGTTGCAAGGAAAGGTAACGTCTTCTGCGCTTTCTAGCCATAGGGAGAAAGCCAATTCAGCCGACAGCTATTCCTCCCAACTGTCCAATACAATGCAGGTTCAATGATGAGAGACAGAGGCAAGCCAATGCAAGACACATGGAAACCCCATTGATGTTAATGTCTATTTTATTTATGCCAATCCAACTTTTGCATAATGACTGCTAGCTTGTAGACCTAAAATATGGAACTGTCCAACCCCCATGAAACAGAGGATCCCCGTCCTCCACATCCTCTCCCTTAAAGGAGAATTACACCTGTAATAAATATCTAACCCTTTCCTTATTAATCCCGTATTTAAAAAAGTCTTAAGTCTAAAACATTGGTTTTAATAGCCAAGCAAGCATAAAACCCATTGATTCTACAATAATTTTGCATAGCAGTGAAAATTAATGGGCGATAACACAGCAGGGAACAGAGAAAAGACTAGCAGACTAGCAACACAAACAGGCAACCAGTTCAGTTCAAAGTCCGGTAGACTATAATTTAGGTGCAATAAATTGTTGTTGACAAGCAGCAAATACGGAGCGGTGCACCATGGGCACTTGTAAAACACAACACTACACAAACCTTTATAGAAAAATTCTTCCCTATGATAAATAAAAAGATCTGAAGTTATTGGAGGATACAGAAGAAGCCGGATAAATGACATCCTAAAAAGTCAGACTGTGACCACAAAAGTGCTGGCTGTGCACATAGCCCTTCCCCACCCAGAAAAACAAACATTCCTTTGGAATTTTATGATAATAACAGCGTTGGAAAGAGACGAAAGATCAAAGCAACAAGCAGCTAAATAAAAACCTGAAAAACACCTCGAAATACAATAACACCTTGTAAAGGTTTAGCTGTGTTCCCCAGAAGACATATAAAACAGTGATGATCAGAAACTTAGATCATGGTTCAGGCAGCATGAAATCCCCTTTTATCAGGGAAGTCCCTGATGGCCTTGATACATCTAATCCGGTTGGGTGTAGGGATAGATCTACCAATCAAGGCTGTCGGGGTGGGAAAAAGCAGTTACTCGTGGTTCGGGCAGCATGAAAGTGATGACAGGCTCTCTTTTAAGTGTTCTTAAAGTGAATTTGTCACATTTGAAACCACTAGTAGGATACATGGTATTCTTTTTAAATACAGTGTGTGCTTTTAATCTGGTGAAAATCCCAACTGTGTGTTGGCCCACACTGCCTATCGGCTGTAACGTCAACCCCTTTCCTTTGATGAATACACTTGTATTGGCTGTCGGTGTGTATTGCAACATGCATGGTTACCTGGCAGGTAAAAATTCAGCCTCATTTCAGAAAACTTTTGACATGTCATTGAGACATGTGAAAAGTTTTGATCAGTCCGGGTCTGTGTGTGTTCAAATCCGTACTCATTGGGAGAACGAACCAGGAGAAGACTGCGCTGCAGCGTGTCCTCTCCCCGTTCTGTGTCTGTGTGATCAGTCGGGCTCCATTATAATCCCGACTGATCATGCGACACAGAGGCAGGAGAGGACCGTGCTTACCGACTGCACAGACTGTTTAAAACTTTTGACACGTCTCTATGACATGTTAAAAGTTTTCTGAAATGACAGCGACACTAAGTCTTCACATGGTTAAAGAGCCTTTTTAGATGGCCCGAAGAGGCCAAGAATTTGTTGGCCAATTGCTGTCCCATTTAAACAGGGCGATCATCAGGAATAAGCATTCCTAGGAAAGAACAATTGTCCCATAATCGGTCTCTGTAAAAGGGCCTTTGCACTAGAGAATAAATAGGCGATTTCGAATTACTTTAACTTCACAAATGGCCACACTATATGATTTTTGGATATAATAAAGTCAACCACGTCATGCTTCTTCCATACACATATGCTCGTAAAAAGTCTCAGAAAGTTAAAGAGTTTCTAGGTCTCCAAAGAAAAATGACAAAAAAGAAAAATGGCCAAGGATCAATAGGTCTTGGCCTTATACAAAGAGTTTAACAAGATTATCGATCTTCGATGTCCATTCGCCATGAGAAAATGCCCACTGTATTATTTCATATAGTCTACTATAGGATTCACAGTAGTGTTCCTCAAGTATTGAAAAGTTATTCCTTCATACAAATTTAGGCAACACAATTTTGGCAAACATTTCATACGTCAGCCCAACGAGCGTCTACTATAGTTTTCCTACAAAGACATTTGCAAACGTTCTTCGTTGGTTCCACTGCTTAACTTGGCCGCAATTGTTAACATTTCTTAAAAAGACTCGTTACCTCCTTTCCAAGTAACACGAGACAATGACACATTGATAAATGGTTTCATTGTTAGTGAACCCCCAAGGGCATAAGCTTCCATTATACAATGAAGCTAAATATCTAATTTTATGTTACATGGCTGTTTTCTTAGAGCTGTCAGGAACTGGAAAAATGGCTCTAGGTGAAAGTTATCTCTCGTTGTAGCACTTATCCCTCCTTTTACATGAGCTCGGTGTTGGTCACCTACCGAAAGTAAAGCTAAAGTTGCTTAAAAATATATCTTCGAGATTAGATAGAAATGTCGCAAGCCATGCGCTCGGCCTACTGGAGAGGTTGATTAACTCTTGCATTCCCAAAAGCCTGCTGCGTGCTTCATTTGTGTCGATGTCAGAGGACAAACTTTCCCCCGTGGAATCCACAAGGAGCAGCGGCTGCTTTATTCTCTACGCTAATTAGCCATGTGCTCAAAATCTTTGTCGGCCATCCTCTACTGGAACACTTCCCGTTGCATGCCACTCTGACACGAGCATGGAGCAGCATAGTGACGTTATTACTGACGGAGACTGCAAAGGTGAAGATCACACAGCAAAAAATCAATTCTAACTTTGAAGAATACTCTACGCTATGTTGTTTAGAATCTTCCCATCGGAGAATTAGTCCCAATCCAAATCTACTCTTTCAATATACACTGAATGCAAAAGTTTTAAACAGCACGTGTGGGGGATGTAGCAGATACACAAACCACACAGCCTCATAGCAAACACAGAATGGTGCTCCACTTCACTTCATCTGAACATGACCATGACGTGATCATTTTCCTTCTAGGTTTTTAACGACTACTTCTATTACAACTACTCTTCAACTACTACCACTCTTTCCACCCCTCAACCCTACTTTCATTAATCGCCATAGTCAACAAGTCAACAAAACAGTAATGAGGGGATATGGGCTGATCAGATAGATCGGCACTCGTTTAACACGCCTATTACAGAGTTAGGTCAATGTGAGGACAGAGGTGCACCAATGTTCACTGGGTCATTCCTGCAGCCCTTTACTTCCAACATTCGTTGGCCATACACCCCG
Source organism: Dendropsophus ebraccatus (assembly GCF_027789765.1). NCBI lineage: Eukaryota > Metazoa > Chordata > Amphibia > Anura > Hylidae > Dendropsophus > Dendropsophus ebraccatus. The sequence goes on along the minus strand of NC_091454.1, from coordinate 189,749,842 downwards.
ATAACACAAGGCAATGTGCAGCCTAAGAATAAGATCTTTTTCACAGATGATATTATTGAATTTATTATTTTTTACATCACCTTCTACACCATTACCAGGAATCCAAGTCCAAAATAATTTGTGTGTTGTATTTCTAAAATGCTTACTACGTGCGTACGGGGATAACTAAGAGGCCAAACAAAGGAATTAGATGAACGTTTGCCAAATATCACTTCTCAACTATAGGAGATAATTCAGTACCTTCACTCTCGACTACACCCAAGTCCAAACATTACTGAGCCACTTCCAAAACACAGAGCCTGTGGCAGAAAGTTTATATTACGTAAAAGGAAACAGATGTTCATGTTTGGGATGTTCGCAATCCCTTCTGATCTTCGGAGGTAAAAGTCAGAAAATATAGTAAGCTTGAAAAGGATTCAAGGGTAGTTTTCTAATTGGCATTAAATTCTTATCTTTTAAACTTAGAGCATATTGTTAGGATATGCCAACATTTTATCATCAGTGGTGGTCTGAGCTCTCCGATCCCAACAGAGCTTAAGAATAAGGGGATGCAGCGTTGGTTTAGCCTCACTTGCCCTTCTAAGTCGCACAGTGGAGCTCCCAGCAACCAGGCCGTGCAGGGAACTGCCGCCGGCCCCATTCACTTGGACACGGCTGTGCGGTGGGAAAATAGTGAAGGGGTGCAGCGCTACATCGGCAATGAGATCCTTTCATTCTCAGCATCAGTGGCAGTTCCAGATGTCAGAAACCACCGATCTGTCATCACATTAAACAATGGGCATATTAATTTAATAAAAAGAAATTTAAAAAAAAGCAAGGATCTTTAAATTCACTTTGGTTAGCTTGGGATCCCATCTGTAGGCTATTAACAACCATTTACAGTAGTCTATGTAGGCTGCAAACAGACCTAAGTAAGACTTCATACACAATTTATGTATGGCATGCATCGGTTTACACTTACCACTATCTTCCATTGTTAAAAAAAAAAAAAAATTAGTAGCATATATAAAATAGGCAATACTAAGATCTAGGGGCCCATTCACATCACAGGTATATGTTGGCAGCTTGTCACAAAGGTATTTTGAAGTATCAGTATACCTTTGTGACATGGCTGCACAAACAATCCAGCAGTTATTCATGTAGACCAGCCACACGATTTATCGAGCCCTGTAAAGGGATCGCAACTGAGCGTTGATCCTGCTGATCAGTGCTCGTTTGCTTCCTTCCATCAGTATAAAAGGGCTTTTAGGGTCTTATTACACAGGCCGATGGGGACCCAATGAATACTGTAAATGAGCGCCGATCTTCTAGATTGGCACCCGTTTACTGGGGCTATTACACAGCCCAATATTAGTTTAGTAAGGGCTGCATGGACATTGTTACCGATGTCCTTACAGCCCTTGCGTAAACAGTATACATTGCTCATCCACGCTCCAGGGCTCCTACTTCCTCCCTGGTCCTGCACGCTGCAGCTTCAGAGCAGTCTGTCTGAACGGACAGGCCACTCAGCCAATCACTGGACAGAACCGCTAAGGCCATTGATTGGCTGAGTGGCCTGTCAGTTCAGACAGGCCACTTTGAGAAAACAGCGCACTGGACCGGGGAGGAAGCAGAGAGTAGGAGTAGCCCTGGAGAGTGGATGGGTAATGTATACTGTTTTTAGCTGCCGGCAATGCATCGTTTTAGACGTATCGATCCGCAGTCGGCACCTGATGATTTTAGGTTGTCTCTATAACAGAGTGATAATCGGCGGAATCAGGCCAATTCACCCGATTATCGCTCCGTGTAATAGGGCCCTTAGTGTGACTATGTTGAAAGGACACGATTTAATCCTTAAAAGAAATACTATTGGTATATCAGTGTTTTCCTTTCCAAGCATATCTGATGTAGCCTATCAATGGAGGATAAAATGAATTTTATGGTCATGATTTAATAACAAACTTGCCTAGCTGCATTTTTACATGTCTAATGTTATGTAACCAGTAATGGGGCACTAAAAGGGCAACTGGAAATCTTTATGCCCAGTTAAGCTGGGAAAAACACACACCATGAATTAGGCAAAGCCTTTCATTTGTGCCAAGGAAAAGCATTGCCTTTCTTATACCACCAATTCTTTGGGCAGGTGGCAGATTGAGCGTCAGAATATCCAATGTCAATGGGACAGGCGGAACTTCAAGCAGATTCCGACGCGCAGACACTGCTTAAAATTTCTGTGCATATTCCGTAGTGTGCATGGAAGTGCACGGAAAGTGTAGCACTACATGGCAGTCATTCAAATAAATAACCATCCATGTAGTACAAGAGGCTGGATTTGGTTCACTGACAGAGGTCCGGTGAGGGGGAAACCCTTTCCATAATGTCTACATATCCTATGGACAGGAGATCCTATTCAAATGTATGAGGAAATATTTCACATTGACTCAAGTATCCATACAGATAATACTTTTATCAACATGATGGAATAAACCAATAGGGTATGCAATATGGTACCGATGTATGGTTGGCTAAGGTCTGTTTGCCAACTGGTTACATTTCAATCCAGGTAAGCCCTGAGATATAACATGAGCTGTGCTCCCAGCATGTGCACTACACAGCTAATAGTATTCAATTTTCTCTTTGTATACCGAGTAAACAGACAATGACATTGCTCACAGAAAGAGAAGGAGATTAGTGGAACCTTCCCTTCTGCAGCGTCTTCTTCTCAAGCCCACCACGTGCATCACACAGCTAGTCATCTGCTTGCCCCTCCACCAGCAGAGCACACAATGTGGCCATTGTCCCGATTGTTAAAGTACTCTGTAGGTAACGCTATGCAGCACAAGTAGTGTCCTAGAGTCTGTAAGGAGACCAAATACTTACTTCATTTCCATCATTAAAGGTGAAAAACAAGAGCCTATTCGTTCTTTAACTAAGCATTTCGGAGGGAAACCAAGGAGTGCACATACAAAGCAGCTAGTGAAAATAGGGATTCTCTGACCTATTGACATCTGTTAGGCTATGTTCACATCTCCTTTTAGTATACATTAGAACTATTCCCCCCACACACATATAGCTCTGGCATATCAATAAGCCCCATGAATTCAGCACATGCCAAAAGAATATTCTTCTTGCATACACTGGTATATCATTTTATCCACACTGTAAATGAAAGCATAGTCTACCATACTTTCCAATGTAGAGGTACATAGTGGGGAAAAAAAAAGTATACCACATTTGTTATCTTGACATTTGGTGCGCCATTGACTGGAATGGACATTACTTTCCAGCCATTGCTCCATAAAGTTTACTGTTAAAACAAATGGACAAACCCTTTTAGGGTATATGCACACTGAGTAATTTTTGTGGATAACTTGCCACAGATTCCGTCACTCGCCCCCGTGTGCTCCCGCTTCACTCTCCGCCCATCTCATAGACTCCATTGTATGCTCGGGCAGATTCAGCTGTCCATCCAAAGAATGGACATGTCTATGGCATGGTCAGTGAGTCAAGCGGGATTGGCAGAACTGATGGCAAGGTATCCATGGGAATTACTCATTATGCATATACCCTAATACTGCTGGTAGGTTTGCCTCTAACAACTGCCACTAGTGTCTAAAAACTGGACTTAGACATAACCTGTTGACAGAAAGGACTCTCTCAAATAAGCATCTCCCAATTCTTAGGATTGCATGGGTTCTGCATGGAAAGAGATGAGAAACCACTACCAGACACATCTGGTGGCAACATGTCCCCCTGACATCAAAATGATAGGGCAGTTGAAATCCAGCATGCCTGATCATCATTTGCTGCAGGACAGGTGGGACATCTGTTAAACATTAGATGGTTGGCTGATCCCACCAAAATTGGCAGGTTCAGCCAACACGTCTCCTGAGAGCTGCCATACACCTTCAATAATAGTTGGCCAAACATTCGCCCTTCAGCCTTCCCATTCACTTGAATGTTTAGAGCAGCCAAACAGTCACTTGTTTTCTATGACGGGAGGTAAGACAACTGTGACGCTGGCTTTTTTCCTCCAAAACTAGATTTGGATCAACTTAGTATGCTATAACGTTTGCAAGTTTTTAACAGAGGTTTAAGATGGCCATACACCTCTAATAACCATCGCTCAGCTGTCAGATATCTCTCTCCCGACCTCCCCATACACAGGAACGTTAGGTGTGGCCAAGCGATCCTGTGTTCTTTATAAGGAGGGTTAAGACGCAGCCAAAGTGTTCTAGCTACGGCTTATCTCTCGCAGAACAAAGGGCTTGGGCAATGATTTTCCATCACGCCTGACCCCTATCACCACCAACATCTGTCGGTGGCCGTCGGGAAAGCCCCATACACCTTATACCATGGGTACAGCTGACAAATAGGAAAGGGTTTATGGCACAGTGTCAAACTGAATTACAACTGAACTACAAATCCAATCATGCCCGGACAGTTAAAGCTTCGGACGTCCAGGCATGATGGGAATTCTAGTTTCGCAACAGATGGAGGTTCGCGTGTATGGGAACCTTTTAATTGAAGCAGCTACCTATCAAAACATGGTGTAAAGTGAAACTGGCTCAGTTGCCCCTAGCAACCAATCAGATTCCACCTTTCATTCCTCATAGACTCTTTGGAAAATGAAAGGTGAAATCTGATTGGTTGCTAGGGGCAACTGAGCCAGTTTCACTTTACACCATGTTTTATAAACCTCCCCCCTAGTGTCTTATAGGGCAGATGGGCCCTAAGGCCTAAGTGCAGTAGTTACCTATGCATCCCCTATAGCTATGCCCCTGACGCACTAACCCAAGCTTGTGTTCTATTGTATCCCTGCCATGAAATATAACAGTGACCCATCTCATGCTAAGCTGGAAGAGGAAGATAAAGTTGTATTAACGCCAAATATGCTGCCACGGAGCCGTAGAAAGGGAGATATTGCTTTGTTGGGGTTTTAAACGTTCCGTAAACCGTCTCAAAAGACGCGACGAAACAGAAGGGGCAGATCGGTGGCACAATGCAGACGGAAGAGAAAACTACTTCCTTATTCACAACGTAGCGTGTTTCCCACAGCGTAACCTAGTGGGCCGAGGCAGAAAACTGCCCTGGAAGGTAACTCGAGGACATTGCTACTAGAAGGCTTATGAGTCATAGCTGCTGGTTCAGTTATGCAGCAGCGAAGGGTCGGATGATGGGAAAGCGCTGAACGTCACAGTTAAAAAACATACTCCATTCATGGGAAACATCGAAAAGGACTCAAAGACGCTGATATCTGTGCAGAGGTGGAAGTACGATCGCTAACGAAATACAAGGAAGCTACGGTTTCGAGACCATGCAGGGCAGCGGCGTGAACTCTGCCATGGATCTGGAACAGGAATACGGATAATGATCGCACCTTTTTTCTTTTTTGCATTCAGTAATGGAACATAAGGAAACATATCGATGCACAAAGAGAAGAAAACAGCCTTGATATCGGGGTCACGGTCATACCCCTTACGTGGAAGGCTCAAGTAAGCATTTACCACCACAAGAACAAAGACGGCGGAGACTGTACGGCCCTGGAAACAAGGCTATATAGGAATTATTATGAATTTATTAATGAAGAAGATCGGAGCGATGTGTTGATCCAAATTCTACCACCTTGCTGGCTGGCACAGGTATACATTAGTAGCAATCTACACGGTCTGGGGGCAAAAGGGCAAGCAGCTGCAGTCAGCCATCAGAGAAAACCAGAACCTTGTGCAGACTGGGGTGGTTTCAGTGTATTTAGTGATCCAGCCAGATCCTGAGCATAATGCTGCAGAAGAAAAGAAGTCTAAACAGGCTACACAATAGGAGCAGTATGTGGCTTGCAGTGGGGGTGGGGAGTTTAAAAACCCAGCTGGCAGCCATAGGATACGTTTGCCTATACCACACGTCAAGAAACATTCCCTGCAAGGCGGGGGAAGAAGGAGGAGGAGATGGTGAAGGAGGAGGAAGGAGCGGGGGAGGGTGACGCACACTCTCTTACAACCCCAAACACAAAAGGGAGGCCTGGCATGTAATTCCTTGGAAGGGTGTTTGCCAGTATTCAGGTTGCCACAGAAGGGGCAAGAACAGGTACTAATAGGTACCATAAACGTATTAAAACGGCTGAGTGAGTGTCACCCTAGGAGAGGGGGGGGGGAAGCCTATTTTACACACCCATATACCACCCATGTGAGACAATTTATGACCCTGCTGGGAGATAAGCGCAAATAACAGGAGGAAGCAGATCAGTAGCAAGTACGGCCATGTCAGGGTGATATAAACTATCAATTACACAGGAACTGGGCTCCTCAGATGTATTGTGAGAGTTTCGTAAAACCTGGATAATGTATATTATCTAGTACAAAAACACCAACGTATTCAACAGCACTGTACACAATGAGCAACCATTATATACTACTAGGATAGGCAAAACCTATAGATACATGTTCAATATGTTACTGCCACCATCACAGTCCCAAAATTACGGATCAATCTGCCGGGAAAACCAGTGGGGCTTTATTTTGCCAGGATAGAAAATATTTCCTGTTTCCATCCTAGAAAAATCCCTGCGTACATTTTAGAGCTCAGACATTGCAATAACTAATCATCCACACATCCGTCTGACTGGGGTGGGGGTCGCTGCGTAAACCAAGTCCGCAATCAGTTCCATCATAACCATGGGAATGTATCCCCGCACATGAATATACATCATGGAAATACGGATGTCAGCATATAAAAAAACGCAACAACAATGCTAGTGTCTCGAAAATGCACAGCACTGCACATATGCAGAAGGCCAAACCTCTATACAGCACCCAGAGTATACAGAAAACTCAGGCGGAATCAATGAAAACGGTAGGTGTCAAGAGGAACTTCGTTGAACTTTTAACATGAACCCCAGTGATGTAAACCCCTCCCACTAAGCCCGATAGACCAATGAGAAGCGAGCGCCATCAGCTGAAAACCGTGTATCAGTATCGAGCGTGACAGAATATCTCCCGTTCTTCTGTAACAGTGACACTTAACCCCGCTCCAGTGGTGCACCAGAATATAACGCAGGACAAGCTCCGGGGGATAGCACACAGCAATGTCTATTTCAGGCTGAAGCAGCACAGAACAGCCAAGGTTTTCCCATATGGTCTAGCGGTTAGGATTCCTGGTTTTCACCCAGGCGGCCCGGGTTCGACTCCCGGTATGGGAACAACTGTTTTTGCAGGCAATCTTACAAAAGACTTTTATAATTATTATTATTAATATTACTGCTTAAGAATCATTGTCAAGAAACCTTCTGCAAATCTGGGTCAGCTCTACGGATGTCTTACACTCCGCGGGATCAAGGACTGTATTACCCATACTAACGCACCACTACATAACAAGCAATAAGACAGACGTTAAAGCTGCTCACCTCTACCACTTTTAGCGGTACCGTTCGCTTCTTCTTGAGTTGTTCGCATTTTCTCATCTTACATATCTGGTGACTGGTACTCCGGTTTACACAGTTGGTGCAGGCTCCGCAAGGTTCTTTTCTCAGGCACGGCACACAGACCCCGCAGCGCTTCCTCTTCTTGAGGGGCTGTTCCGCAGCTTCCATACTACTGCCGCCACTTACGACAGAGCCGCTAACAACCGCTGTCTCCACCGGCAACTCCACCGGCTTTAGCCTCCCGAGGGATTCCCCGTCGTCACAGAAGTCATAAACATCTTGAGCCCCCATGTGAGGCAATGGGGCATGCTCGGTCTCCATCATCACGCAGCCAAATGTTACCCCCCAAAAAAAGCCTCAGAACTTTCAAGACACCAGCTTGGCTAAAAACATGGGGCTAATATTGTGTAGGGTCTGCGGTAAACGTTATCTAGTCCTGTGAACCAAAGTTAACCAACTTCTAAAAGTGATCCACAGTTTATGTCCCTTCATTTGGATGTGAACCTCGGTTTAGATGGTATCTTCATGGAAAATACCTTGTTAAAATCCCAAATTCTTCTTTTCCCAGCCCAGCAGACATATTAAATGTAAGCGCAAGCGTGTCTTCTGGTGATTCCCCTTTCCCCCCTGACAGCTCATCGTGACTCAAGCAGTTGGAAACACTACGCTCTACTGATCCGCCGGGACGAAGAAGTTGTACCAGGACTTCCTGAAACTTTTCCTACAAAAAGAGCGATATGTCATATAACCGAAACACAAAAAAAAAAAAAAAAAAAAAAGATACCAAAAACAAGGCACAACTTTATCAACGTGAAGTAATTTTGCACTTGTTACGTACGAGAGTGCACGCCATGACTAGTTGTGTTACTGTACCTTTAACAGCCCCTACTACATTGTCACCACAACATTGCCTCATTGTAGTCAGTGTGTATAACTATAAGCACACATGATAGATGGAATAAACATTTAGCATAAACAAAGTTTCCAGGCACACTACACAAACTTTGTCTACATATAAACACAAAGCATATACATTCTCTGGTGTATAAACATACCCACATCCAGCAATACACACCAAGGGCCCCAGCACACAGACACACACAGGGAGTGCTAATGGCTCATTATCAGTGACAGGACACAGCTCCCTGCGATTCTTTGTTCTGAGCCTGGAGCTGGGACTGTACCGGCAGGTCGGCCCTCCCCCACCCCCTGCAACAAAGAGACCCCCTCCCACTGTGTGCAGGGAAAAGGGACACCCCCTAGATTCCCCCCTCTTCTTCCTAGATGCAGTGCCTACTAGGGGACCCCATCCTATATACAGGAAGGTGAGTGCCCCCCAATAACGCAGGAGGATGCACTGCCCAAGTGACAAGGTGGGAAACCCACGTGCTGGGCACACTAATGAAAGGGGCACAAGTCTCCACTAAATTCTCCAGGGTCCTTGCACTAAGCACAGCATGCACATGCAGCAGCTGATCATTGCATTGCAGTATGTGTGTGCACCAATGCAACTATTGCCATGGAACCAAGTGCTGCACACATCAGATCACTTGTGATTCTGCAACTATGTAGCAAGACATGAAGACAAGAGTAACAACAGAGGCATACACACTGATCAGGTCCTAGATCCCAGTCCACACATGACATCCAAAGCCGGTGCTTGGGAGCCCACACTCACCTTGTATGTGCCTCTCTCTGAGCCTTCAGCAAGCCGGGAGGAGGAGGAGGAGGAGAAGAGGAGGGGGATGGGAGAAGCTCAGGGGCACAGATGTGGAGCAAACAAAAGGGAAGTGACTGAGAAACACAAAGATACGAAGTGGAGCAGGAGAGGATCAGGAGCAGAGAGAGGAGAAGAGGAGGAGGAGGGTGGGGGGTCACAGGCAGGGAGGGAGGGAGGGAGCAGGTGCTGGCTACACAGACAGGGACAGAATGGGGGAAAACAGAACTGATTTCTACCACAACACAGGGAAACCTAGAGATTGGTGACAGCACAGGAAGACATCCCTACTGTAATATCTATCTAGATGTATATACACTGATCATGGTGGCAAGGGGACACAGAGGTATGGTCAGGGGTAGTAGAACAGGGCACCTCTTGACCTCATGCATGCTGGGAAAGTTTGTGACCTTTCAAGGGATTGTGTCAATGAGAAAAATGACATATGATATATAATATGTGACACTAATGCATTGATGTGGGTTACATTAGCAGTGACCATTAATGTCCACATTATTGTGCTCACCTTTTCTTAGATGGGTGGTCAACATATTGGGAGTCCTTGTCCATCTTGGAGAATACATATAATGTGTATAAATACATATAGCAAAATTATACAATTTGCAAAGAAATGAAGTATAAAGTTCATATTTATTGTTAACAGAATTTTTGCTGACAGGTAATAGCGTCCTGGCATCTCCTAGGACAATCAAGGCTGTTGTATATTCTAATCCCTCTGTATCGGTGTTATTTACTGTGTCCAAGTCTATTGTAGTTGATTTTATGTTAGGATATGTATTGTAAACCTCTTATAGTATGTATAGCACCTTGGAAGCATGAGTGTTTAAAGGAAAAAAGAAAAAAAAGTTTGTCCATTCTATCCCTTTAAAAACAACACGTGGGAGACCTGGGGTTTATCGTTGCGAACCATTATTTGGGTGACGCCCATCGCTTGGCTAGGTAACACAGTGTAAAAGCTTATCTGGGCCAGACACCAGGCAGCGTCACATTTCATTTACGAGTATAAACAAGCAGGTAGATCCCACAGTTGATTCAAACTTCCAGCTTTGTTTACAGGACTTTTAAAATCCAAGTTTAAAAGGAGGTAAAGCTAAAGCTTTGGCTGTCCAGGCATGATGGGAGTTGTAGTTGTACAACAGCTGGAGAGCCAAGGTTCACAAGCCCTGACATATAGACATCAAACATGTTGTGTCCCTGACGTGTTTTCAGTTGTCATGTGGCATGCCTAAAAGCTGTATGACCTCTTGAATCGCAGTGTTGATTTTGGTGGGAAAAAAATAAAATAAAATCACTGGATCATTTGCTTGGCCCCTTCCTGCAATTCACCATCATCAGCAAACCCCCTATTACAAGGAATGGCCCAATCAGCCAATGAACGAGCATTTGTCCTATTACATAGGGTTCTATTGGCCTATTTGGCTGATAATTGCCCTATATAATTGGACCCAAATTCCCAGGCAAGTAAGTGAGGCTAATCAAACATCCCAAGGGCAGCAGTGGCGCTGGGGGGAGAAAAATACAATGCATTTTCTAATGTCAGATGGCTTCTTTATATTGGTCATTTAAAGATGACTACAAATAACTACTACCATAATGCTGCGTTTACACGGAACGATTATCGTTCAAATTTTCGCATTTGAGCGATATTCGTTCCGTGTAAACTCAGCGCACGATCGAGCGAGAAATCGTTCATTTTGATCTTTCAACATGTTCTCAAATCATCGTTGCTAAAGATTCGCAGATCGCTTCGTGTAAACAGTCTTTCATAGATTCACCCTATGTGAAAGATGGGCTTAAGCGATCTTAAAAACGATCACAATAACGATTTTTCTTATGAATTTTCTAACGATTTTTCTAACCATTTATTCATCTAAACGCTGATCGTTATAAAAACAAAATCGTTGTTTCAAAATCGTTAAACGATTGATTGGGCGAATTATCACTCTGCGCAAACGCAGCATAAGGTGCCCAAATACTGCCAGCAGTTCCATGCAAATAGTAATGTAATATAAGTCACAAAAAGCACCAGGCCCTTTGTGGCACTATGTGAACCTGATGTAATATATGAATAGAAAAATTATTTAGCAGACTAAAATGGGGAAACATGAAAAATCAGCATCTATCACATTGTTGCCCAACTTGCTGCAAAACTATAACTCCTAGGGTGCCCAGACAGCCGAAGGATAGGCATGCGTGCTGGGCAGCATTGTTTTACCCCAGCTGGAGAGCCACAGGTTACCACAGCTGCTCTATACAAACATGCACTGCAAACCCAGAGACCATATTTCGATATAGCCTACAGTGAGAGGTGAGGATGTTACGTGTCTACCTAGCCGTATATAAACACAGTAGAGAAACCCAGCTACAGTGTATAAATGGCATCACCTTTTTATAGGTAGATTCTTCCAAAACGCTGTTTCCTGACCTCTAGTTCTTCCCCTGTTACAAACTTACAATTCCCAGCTTGGCAGGAGAAGATGGGGAGTCACAGGTCGGACCACACTGCTCTAGAACATGCAAGAAATATACATCTGCTCCCAACACAGCAATATGGTAGACCATACCTCAAAAGTCTTGAGGTGTAGCAAGAGAGTACTGGCATTTAAAATCCATGTCCTCATGATACAGAGCAATAAAGACTAGTGATGACTTCAGGTGATCCCCTGCGAATTCTGTTTATTACAAGGACTGACAGACGGACCTTGACTTTCTGGTAATCCTTTATACACGGAAGTCTTCTTTACACAACAAGCAGTCATCTTTACACGACATAAGACAGTGTGAAGCTGTGTGGGAATGCTGGGAGTTGTAGTTTTGCATCAGTCAGCATGCCCATGAATTGGAAACCACATCACTGAACTACACACGGGAATGTCCCCTGAGGAAACAGGAGCGAAATGGCGTTGGAGTCTGAGGTGGAGGCCGACAGGCTGGGGCGGTCAGCACTTGTGGTATATACATTGTGCATAGTTGTACCTTCATTTGGTTTACCTATGCTCTCAGTGTACTGTAGCATGAATTACTGCACTTTATACATGCGTTGATGCCGATATGTCATGTTGTATTATTTACAATCACTTACAGCACTTTTTCTCTGTATGGAATCATGTCCTCCTTTCTGGCCTCCTTCCTCCTCCTCTTGATTGTAATGTGTTTTATTTTGTGATAGTATGAGATAGTATGTAGATATATATATATATATATATATATATATAAATATATATATATATATATATATATATATATACACTCTTTTTACGGGACATTTATGAACGGTGTGCCCAAGGAGTATTCCAGGGTTAAGACGCAGATTTTCTTCTTCTCTCTGGCGTACGCCTGCTTTATCCCCCGTTCTCCCAATGGGTGGGCAGGGAGGCCTCTAAGGAGCACAGCAAGACGGGGAGGGGGCATGGCCTCCTCCCGCGCCTCACTTATCATGATTTATGCCTGCTTGCACACATAAATCATGAACCAAATCTACACCTGCTGGAAGCTGGTTCAGGTGCCCGGCGAGCTGGATTCACTAAGAGGTGAGCGCCTCTTAGGGCCCTATTCCACAGGAATGATAATTGGCCGAATCGGCCCCATTCGGCCCGATTATCGCTCGGTGGAATAGAGAGAACGATCAGCCGATGATCGTGTCATCGGCTGATCGTTCATTAAGGGTCAGACCTAAAATCATCATTCCCCCACCGCGCATCTCTGCGGTGGAATAGCGGTGCGTGGCGGGCGACCGACGATTTGAGAAGCGCAGCATACATTACCTGCAGGGCTTCTCCTCCGCTCTGTCTTCCTCCCCGGGTCCCACACGCTCTAGCTTCAGAATGGCCTGTCAGCTGACGGAGCGCTCAGGCCGTGGCCTGTGATTGGCTGAGTGGCCTGTCAGCTGACAGGCCATTCTGAAGCTAGAGCACGCGGGACCCGGGGAGGAAGACAGAGCGGAGCAGAAGACCTGACAGGTAATGTATGCTGCAAGGGCTGCAAGGGCTGCAAGGACATTGGTAACGATGTCCCTGCAGCCCTCGCTCAACGATCATCGGGCCGTGGATTAGGCCCAGTAAACGAGCGGCGATCTAGCAGATCGGTGCTCGTTTACATCGTTGATCGGGCCCTCCTTGGCCCGTGGAATAGGACCCTTTGTGAATCTGGACGTGGGGATGGGTGGGGCCTAATTTAAGACCAGTGTACGAGTATGCTGGTTTTCATTAGAGATGATCAGGTTCGTACGAACTCGAACCATTGGTATTTGACTCCTGCAGTCTTCCTGTTCCGTGGGGAAGGTGGAGACAACCCCTATCCCATCTGGAAAACAGGAATACAATCTGGGCCATAGGTTGTATTCCTGTTTTCCAGGCGGGACTCAGGCTGCCCCACGGAACGGGAAAACTGCGAGAGTCAAATACCGATGGTTCGAGTTCGTACGAACCTGAACATCAGCGCTGTTCGATCATCTCTAGTCTTCATAAATCCCCCTTTGTGTTCAGAGAAATATTTCCCTCCATCCAGCCAGTCCTCTGATGTTTTTCCCCATATGGGCACAGGACATACATTGAAAAATATTTGCAATGATGGGAATGATCTGTTATCCCTGTAATATATTTCTTCCATCAGTTGGGTTCCAGTATCGATCACCTCCATGACTCATGGACCAGTAAGCATGAAAGTAATGATAGGTGGCCTTTAAATCGGTAAATCGTCTCTCTCTTAATTCACATCAAGTTCCATCAAGGCTCTGATTGTAGGCTGTGCTGCATCTACCAAAAGCATGGCACCAAGACCTGGAGATGTAACCTGTGCCCCCTTAGGGTACACATCAGAGAGAGCCCAGGCCTTAAAGGGTTTACATTTACAGGTTTTCACTGCTTGCATAAAGGTAAAACTTATATGTTCTACAGTACATATTATAATCAACCTGTCAGCAAATTCCATCCCAATAAATTGCTAATACTACTAAATAGGTGCTAGGCAAACAAGTCCAAACATCCCCATAGGTAATCCAAGCATACCTGAGGAGGGAAAAAATACATTTTATTCTCATGCCGTATACTGATGTATAATTAATTGTCCACTGGGTAATCTTCTATCCCTATTGTGTCCTGTGTTATGGGCGGCAGCCTCCACCAAAGGAAGCTGGACAAAGCAAGAGATGTCAATCAGAGGATAGAGGATAACTTTGACAAAAAGGCAGCTGATTTTTAACATAGAAACACTGCAATATACTGTATATAACATTGAAAAAATGCCACATTTGATGAACCCAGTATAATTCACCTTTAGTTGCAAGGGGTATTATACTCAAACTAAACTTTTTATAAACTAATATAAAACAGCCTATTCTTACCTCTCCATGCTCCCTCCAGTGTCCTCCTATATCATCTTCGGGTCCCTGGATAAATGATCTCGCCTCCACTTCAGAGACGGACTCGTCTTGGCAGTGACAGCCTGCTCAGCCAATCCCTGGCCGCAGTGCTGTCCTGCCTCAGTCAGTGATTGGTTGAGAGGGCTGTTACTGCTGAGTTGGAGGTGGAATCATTCAGCTAGGGACCTGAAAATGACACTGGGTGGAGTGTGGAGAGGTAAGAATAGGTTGTTTGTTATGTTCCGCCCAATGACAGCAATATATTGAAAGTTTAGTTTAGGTTGAGTGGAATACCCCTTTAAATAAACTAAAAACGATATTATTTGCATTTTTTAAATAAAGCTATATAACAAAGAAAATGTAATTATTTTTTTTACATTGAGTAGCAGCAGTAAGGTGCAACATGGTCCCTCTGCTGCCAACAATAGTGGTGTTAAGAACTGCTAACACAGACAGCTTCCCCAGGTTGAAGGCTAGATTCACACCTGCATTTGTCTCATTCATGAGCGGATCTGTCCATATTAAATGAACGTATAACCACAAACTGATGAGCAAACAGATTGCAAAATGATCCACTTTTCAAAATGGTTTGTTTGCATTTAAAGGGGTACTCCGGTGCTGATAAAAAAAAAAACTGAACTGAAGCTCCAGTTGGTTTCTTAATTTTTTCTTCACTTCCTGGTTTGGGCTTTCCCATGATGCACTTTGTCTCCTGGTATGTCTAACTGACTCTGTAAAACTGTTAGATGGCTAACATCTTGCTCAGCCAATTAGTGCTGAGCAACCTGAGTCATCTGAGAAAGGGAGGCTGGCCTAACAGGGCTTAGACCCCCTCCCTCTTGATGATGTCATTATCACAAAATGGCTGCCACAGAACAGCCTGGGGTCAATGTTCATTAGGTAAGAAAGAGTTTACTTCCCTTCCTGGTGGGAGGTTGAGGGGGGAAAAGATAGGGAAGGGGGCAGATAGGTGATTGAAGCATATTACAATGTTATATAACTTCGTAATGTGTTTCAATAAATGGGAAAAAGCTTTTCACTGGAGTACCCCTTTAAGCTTTAAAAACTTCCCTAACAACCCAAAACATACAGACACTCTAGCATCTCAGTTTATATAATATAACAGCTTCTTACTTCTGCGCATGCTCAGTAAAAAAAAAAGAAAATTATGATGACGGATAACTAGCAAACCGACGTGAAGGGAAATACCTACCATATAGATCCACCATTATTGACTATAATATAACAGAAAAACAGATGTGCACTTTCCATCCATTCTCCTTTTTTTTTTTTTTTTTGGACAGACAGAAAATTGGTGTACGAACCAATCTTATGTCTGTTCATAAAGACGAAACCCAGACAATGTTTTGATTTTAACGAGAACAACTCAAATGGAGCGCAATAAAAATCTATTGAAATTAATTGGGAGTATGGCCGATTTTCTGATATAAAAACAGAAAAGAAAAGTGGAATTGTGGTGGAGGGTAAAACGCTGGTGTGAACCTAACCTAATGCTGTATGCAGCAGTTCTAGCTATATGTTCCCATGCAGTTCCTGACACAGCCAGTGGTGGCAGAAGAGTGGCAGTGTCCCTCCAATAGGGAAAAAAAAATTAGTTGTATAGCTAACTTAAAGAAATGTAAAAACAAAATTGTATGCACCAGAGTTCCCCTTTAAGGAGAAACCCTGGATAAACTAAACAAGCAGTAATATAAAAGTAACAACTTCAGCCCTGTAAATCATTGAAATATTAAAATATAAAAAAAAATTCAGCCATTCAAATGCAAAGGTCCTATCTGACTTCTTTCTAATAACCCACACCTTCTGTTCTAATAAATATATTTATCATGGAAATCTGGAACATGGGAAACCAGTTCAGTACCAGCAAGGCTTACTGGTACTCAATGATATTCCGACTGTGAAGCACCATTGCCTGTGAATTCATTTGACTAGTTTTAAGGATCAGTAAATTTCCAAGTTTCTATATTTTGTACTATACAAAACAAATGTGAGTATATAAGAGTTATCTAGGATTAGAAAAAGGACATCTACTTTCTTGCAAAAACAGCACCACCCCTGTCCTCAGGTTGTGTTCGGTATTACAATTTAGCTCTATTCACCTCAATGGAACTGAGTGCAAAACCCACATCCAAACTGAGGACAAGATTGGGGCTTTTTATGGAAGAAAGTGACCACATTTTTCAAAGCCAGGATAACTTCTTTTATGTCTTTAGGGCACAGCTATTTTTTTTTCCTCCAGACCAGATTCTAAGAGTCAGGTGACAACATACAAGAGCTGGTTCTCTGCAGGACCCTCTGCATTTAAAGTAGCACTATTTTAAAAGGTACAGATTATGAAGATTAAGACTAAATGAAAAAATTTAATCTGTTCTTCCATTTGTTAATTATATGTAAAGTGCTAACTACATTCTATCTATGGGTTGTTACAATTGGGGAAATACTATATATATATATATATATATATATATAAATATATATATATAATGTTATATATTTATTTAGTTACCATGTTAGAAAATTGATATTGCAGCAGTATTGTAACTTTTTTTTGGTGTAGTATGAAGCGGTTTATTTGCAGTACAGTACCTTGTCAATGGGTGGACAGAAGGGACCCCCCCCCCCAGAAGCCCCCTTAGGAATCGCTGCAACCATTGACTGCAGCATCTACAGGTTAAACAACAAGCTCCGGAGTTCCACTGTTAGAACGTGATGTTAGCTGTATCATGCAGCCATTACCTGAAAGTAACGTTAAGGACAAAAGTGGGGATATTTATCCTTTACATTATAATTTTCCTCTTTTGTGCAACCGTTCTTATACCTGTAAAGCATGCAACCAAACCATTCATCAAACCCTTGCATAATGTTTAGTGAATTGGCTGTATGTAAGTATACGCCTATCAGAGAATAAATTTCCCCATTTCCTCATAAATTTCTAGTTGGTCATATGGTGACTGTAAGGCTATGTTCACACAGTATTTTTGGCCAGTGTTTCCGCCAGTATTTTACTTGTTATTTGAAGCCAAAATCAGGAGTGGAGGAGAGAAAAACTATTAAAGAAAGATGTGCAGTTTCTCTGTTTTCCACTCACTCCTGATTTTGGTTGAAAGGATACTGAACATAATACCGTGTGTTACTATAGGCTCAAAAAAAAAAAAAGCAGAATTAAAGTGATCCTCACCAATCCTTATTCATAATACTATAGGTAGGTCACTCACTTCATTAGGATTTGTAAGAAAATCAGAAATTCTCAATTGATAAACATACAGTATATGCTCTGTAACTTCCCCTAAAACTTCTCAGGTTTGCACCTTTAAGTGTGGTAGTAATCTTACTATAACAAAACAATTTTTACGTGGTGATTTAAAAAAAAAAAAATTCCCCCTGAAATACAGAAATAAAAAATAAAATAAAAAGGATGACTCCAAACGGCAAAAGATAACGTTTACGGATCTCAGGCTGCAAAACCGAAAAATCTGCTGTGTCCCGAAGGTCACAATTAGCGAGAGCCCTTAAAGGGTTAATGGTATCGTTCGTTTCTTATCGTGTATAAAACACTCTTTGTCCAATTATCTGTAATCATCATAACAATAGGATTGCGAGCTGGATCTTAGCGTGCGAGCCAAGGAGGACGGCTGCTCAACTCCCACACGAATTTATGAAGAAAAAAAAAAAGACGACAAAGTGAAATGTGTTAATTCCTCAGACATGTCACGTCTCAGCTCAAGCATCTCATCCCCGGAACCTCACAGCCATATACACGGCATCAGTTTTCAATAAAGCGGCTGAATATTACCATGGGAACCTGAGAAGACTCCATTCACAGATAGGTCTGGTGTGACCCATTTTCACTGCATTATTGTTCACCGTGCCTCTAAAACCTTGTACAATCAATTATTACAGGCCTGGAAAATAAACAGTGGCATCAAGACAACAGCGGCGGCACGATTAAGACGGTCACATTCACCACAGACAATACATATCGAAGTCAGCATGAGGTAATTTTCGGATGCCAGTTCCTGCCATCCCCGTGTCCTCAGATGCCCTCCTTCCCTTCTTATTCGGCACACGCAGTCTATGTCCTGCCTATTCCTCAATTCCTATAGGCGTGTCTAGGAGGGGGGATTCCGCCAATTACAACACCTGACTTAAAGGGCAACTCCATGAAAATCCTTACACAAAACTCACTCACACTTTTATATTACAGTATTCAAGATTTGACCTAAAGGGATCAAGGAACAATCATGTACTTCGCTTCCCCCACTCCACTTGGCAGATCATACAAAGCGCATTACTGTAACTGTTTCCCAATCCTTCTCTCAACATCTGCTGTCAGAAGGATTGGTTGACAGTAATCTAGTGTGTATGGCCCATTATCCCTTTAAGGGTATGTTCATACAGGGCAGATAAGCTACAGATATATATAAATAATTAGAAGGTGTGAATTTTGCTATGGATCTGCATAAATCTACCTAATTGTTTAGTAGAATTGGGGAAGGAAATACTGAATACAATTTTTTTTTAAATTCATGACTGTAGAAAATCCGTATAAGTGGCAGACATATTAATTGTCACCCAACTCTCCCAGATATGGATTCCACAAAAAAAAAGATATTAGCTGCTCTATGCACCAGACATCTGTTCCCCACAGAGGTCAGTGACCTCCGAGATGTGAACATGTTCTGCCAATCGTTGTCTGTCTTTGTCGGAGACTAGACGAGAGTGCAGCTTACGACCTTTATGGTAACAAATATGCATGTAGCCTATCTCAGGTATTAGGTGACTACCGGACACGGCTGGACTCTGCAAAGTGTGGCTGAATTAGTAAAGTCCCACAAAGATTTAAACACTCTCGGCTCTTCTGGCATCATATTGTGCAGCTTCATGCGCCATAGGGTCTGTAGATGACAGAGCGTGAAAATAAGGCCAACAGGTACATCGCTTTAAGATTTTTACATCAATAGACTGGCACCAGTGCAGGGATGGTGGTGCTGTGGTCCTTTTTTTGAACAGCGGCCCTCACAGCGCAGGTCTATTCCCGGTCACGGCCTGGCCTGAAGCACTTAAGGTGGGCCTGTCAGCCCCCAGTGTGACAAAACCCCCTACCCTCTGTGATGCGGCTCTATTAGAGGGGAGGGGTTTCCCCATAGTGGGGGCCACCGGGCCCTCCTCCAGTGCTTTAGGTCGGGCCGTGATCGGGAATAGACCTGTGCTGTGTGGGGGAATCAGGCCATAGTTCAAAAAAAGAACCACAGCACCAGCATCCATGTGCCGCGCCAGTCTATTGATGTAAAAATCTTAAAGTGGTATACCTGATGGTACATTTGCTTTAATTTCGTGCAATTTGATCACTTTAAGAGCAACAATAGTTTTAATAGCAGAATGAAATGAATGAGTAACCTTTTGATGAATCTAAACAGGGATGGTCCGAACCCTCCGAGGTTCGGGTTCATATGAACCCGAACGCTCGGCATCAGATTCCCACTGTCTGCCTGCTCCGTGGAGCGGGTGGGTACAGCGAGAGGACTGCCTGGAAAACTGGGATACAGCCTATGGCTATGGCTGTATCCCAGTTTTCCAGGCGGTCCTCCCGCTGGATCCGCCCGCTGCACGGAGCGGGCAGACAGCGGGAATCATTACCGAGAGTTCGGGTTCGTATGAACCCGAACCAAACTCGGTTCGGACAATCCCTAAATCTAAACTCTATATTCCATCATCTCTAGTACCTAGTGTAGAGATTCCACCCTGTGCCATCCATTACATGTATTTGCCAGGGATTAGATAAATGTTTTCCTCCAAAGGACATTGGGAGGCACAATTAGGAAAGGGAAAAAATTAGGGCAGGCCCTGGGGTCTTTTCAGTCTTTACAGTCAGTCCTTCAGGTTTCTAGTTTTGTCCAAGGTGATACATTTGATAAAGCTTTGTTAGGTACTGCAGGAGTTAACCAAGGAAATGGTGGGAGCAAAAGACCTGCAGGCCAAGGATATGGACACAGCCAAATCCCACCTTCCACCTGGGGGCTACATGACTGCTTTAAGCAAAAGATTGGTTTAACCAGTTAATAGGTTCCCATGATTGACTTGATAAAAAGGAGAATAGAACGGTTCCAGTGTGATGGTAATCTCGCCGTAAGTCACTGGCCATTCATGGCTGCATGATAACAGGAAAGAGGCTCCTAGCGAATAACAATGCACTAATAATCCCTACAATAAGAGGACATTGTAGTCACAGATGTCCCCCGCTAGATGGGAGAGCTCTACACAGGGCAGCACATTTACTAAGCAAGAGAATTCTGTGGTATAGCATGTTAAAAGGGTTATCCAGTGCTACAAAAACATGGCCACTTTTCCCCCTCTCTTGTCTCCAGTTGAGGTGTGGTTTGCAATTATGCTCCATTTACTTCAATGGAAATGAGTTCCAAACCCCACCCAATCTGGAGACAAGAGGGGGGAGGAGGTGAGTGGCCATGTTTTTGTAGCGCTGGATAACCCCTTTAAGAGGCTGACATGTGCAGCAGTATAAGGATGCAGCTCTTGACAAATGCACTTTGTGGCATTCTAGTAAAGCTAGGTAACAACTAAGGCTAACAATGACACATTTTCTGCAGATTTGTCAGCTGTTCAAACTAAAATCCAACCTGGTAATATGCTTGGACAAGCTTATACGCCTTATATGTTTGTTTACTGTATCCGCTGTTTGCACTGTTTGGGCCACTCCTGACCATCGATAGAGGATAAAAGGTATGGAGCATGATGGGGAAAATAAAAATAACTGCCTAATCCCTTTGTTCTGGGAGAGATAAGCTGCAGTCTAAGCAGTCTGGCTGTGGCTTAACCCTCCTCTTCCCATAGAGAACACAGGATCGCTTGGCCTTGCCGTCAGTTATTGAAGGTGTATGGCCACCTTTAGTCAACCAGCGTGAGAACCATTATTACGAAGTTTTGGCTCACAGAGGGGATCCCAAATGAGGGAAAAGGGGGAGTAAATGGAAGATTTATCAAAATGGTGTAAAGTGAAACTGGCTCAGTTGCCCCTAGCAACCAATCAGATTCATCCTCTCATTCCTCACAGACGCTTTGGAAAATGAAAGGTGGAATCTGATTGGTTACTAGGGGCAACTAGGCCGGTTTCACTTTACACCATGTTTGATAAATCTCCCCCAAAACGTCTATATAAGATATTCCCTCAAAGGGGGTGTCTCAGGCTAAATTACTGCTGTCGTATCCACAGGATAGGTTATCAATAACTGGTAAGCAGGGGGGCAAGTTGTCAGCACCTCACCAATCAGCTAATTGGCAAAGTAGCGGCACTGGAAATAAAGGTGTAAAAAAAATATTTAAAAAGATTTGATAAAAATTGCAGATTTTAGAAAAGTAAATAAAATAGTAACTGTAATTGCTGCTTCTTTCCAGGAGGCCGCTGAGGGTGGTGAGGTGTGATAGATGTGTCCTGGAGGAGGAGAGCAGATAATCACAAGAGATAAACTTTAGTCAGCAAAGTGCAGAGGTCAGTGGGGATCCATGGCTGTGTGGCTTAACACAAACCAGCAGCAAGTCACAGCTAGCAGTGATAGTACCTCCTGTAGTGTCTATAAACAGACGCCACTTTTTCACAAATACTAGAAGAAAAAAATGTATATGAGGCAGTCCACAACGGTCAGAACTGTATTGGTCTTTCAAATAGTATACAGAGAAGAGTCTGCCCAGTGGGATTTAGACGTAAAACCATATCCCTGCTTAAAAAGGTAGTCCGGCGAATTTTCTCTTTCTTTAAAATTAGCTAGTTTTAAAAAGTTATATAGATTTGCCATTTACTTCTATTTAAAAATCTCAAGTCTCTCAGTACTTATCAGCTGCTGTATGTCCTGCAGGAAGTGGTGTATTATTTCCAGTCTGACACAGAGCTCTCTCTGTCGGTGACAGGAACTGTCCAGAGCAGTAGAGGTTTTCTATAGGGATTTGCTACTGATTTGGACAGTTACTGACACGGACAGAGGTGGCAGCAAAGAGTCAGACTGGAAAGAAAACACCACTTCATGCTGGACATACAGCAGCTCATAAGTACTGGAAGACTGGAGATTTTTAAATAGAAGTAAATTGCAAATCTATATAACTTTGACACCAATTGATTTGAAAGTAGTTTTATTTTTTTTTTTTCCTGCTGGAGTACCCCTTTAACTGACAGTCAGCTGAAAGCAGAGACACAAATGGGTGGGTGGTAAGAAGGTATTCTAGCCAGTATCAATTCTGGGGCCTAGAAAAGTCTCTGACGCTTTTCACAGGAGAATTTGACTATATTCTGGAAACACAGACAGCTATATGAAGGGTTACTAGGTGTCTCATTGCCCTATCAGCTTTCCAACAGTGTCAGCAGTTTGGAACGCAAATCGTAGCCAACATTCACTTTAAGCAAACCTGCTTCAATATCTGTATGGAAAACACTGTTTCCCCGAAGCAGGGTGACTAGGACTCATGAAGCTACCATATTATAGTGCTCATTTCTTTGTCAGTCCTATAGACTATGAATAGAGCTGCAGTACACATTCTCATTTATGGTGCGTTCACACCTACAGGATCTGCAGCTGATTTTCTGCAGCAGATTTCATTTAAATAACTGAACACAGCATCAAATCTGCTGCAGATCTGCTGCAGAAACTGTAGGTGTGAACGCACCCTTATACAGTCTTTTTAGGGTACCAGTCTCCTATTGCATCCATTTCTTGTTCCCAGCAGGACTGGTGTGGTATCCCACCACGGGAGTTGCTATTGGTTACACCCTTCGCAAAAGACTGTACTTAAGTGTAGGGGGTAATGTAGCAGTACCAAAGTTTTACCACTAGATGTCGTTGTTACAAGTATTTATGTTCAGATATTGCACAGCTGTAGGAACTAAAGGGTTATTGTTTTTCTTATGTACCACATGGATCTGTACACAAGTGAGAGTTCTTTCTTCTTCCATGTTACACATTCACTCCTCACCCACTCACAGCACAGTTTACATATGCTGTAGGAAGGAAGTCACATGGGTACAGGAGGTGTGAGGTCTTCTTGCCTTGGATTCTGTAGAGGAAGGGCGCAAACTAGGACGCTCTCTACAGAAGTCCAGTTGGGCCCTGGCTCCTGTCAGGTCCCCAGTTCAGAGTTGTGGTCTAGACATTGAGCAGAGCACATGTATATGCGAGACCTAAACACAGTTTTCCCTCAAGCAACCTTACTACACACTATGAAGTGTTAAGTCACTACTAGAGAGGACAAGTCAGGGATCATCTCAAACCATGCTGTGGACAAGAGTAACACAGTGCAGGACAGTATCCACAAGAAGTAAAGGAACTGATCAGGATAGGGCAAAGTTGCTAGAAGCCTACGCACTCTATCTCACAACAAGGGTGTAATCAGCAATAAGTGGTGCGAAGACCAAGGAGTCAAAACACAGGCACAAGTATTCTCTCTACTTTCAAGTATTCTACCTCTAAAGTTCCGGCAGAGCACAGTACTACTTGGGTTGGGACTCTCCTCCTCTCTACTCTTCTAATCCTTTTCTACCTCTCAGCACGCAACCCAGCCAGCACAGCTGTATCACCCTCTTCTCTCTCAGTACAGATCTGTTCCTGTTTTCAAGTCTGAAAGTAACTTATCATCAAGACAAAAGTATACTGTAGTTTCCTGCATCAGGTATCTTCACAGTAAACAAGAGTATATTTATTTTAACGGAACTCTGTGGTTCTTCACCAAGCATCAACACAGTAATCATATTTTACTTGGGTTATCTCCCCTTTCTGTGGGTGGCAGTGCCAATAGTCCGGGTGGGTCACTACTCCACTCCAGACCACCATGAAAATTGCCCAAGGGACCCTCAAACAGCCCAGCAGGTTACTATCCACAGGGGAATGGTATAGCCTGCCCATTTAAAATAAAAGCAGGTGTGCCAGTATACCTGTGTGCTCAACCGGCACTGGCAACATAACACGTGGCTGAGCTGTGCCTCGACCAACCACCACTGGAGTGGCGTCACACTTCACCACCTGGCAAGTGACCGGTCGCGCCTCACAGTGGGGCATCACCACACTGGCACATATCACTGCATTGACATCACAGTTTCGGGCTCCCCTGGGTTTAATTACCAATAGTACCAAGACTGGGTATTTATTCTCCCACAGCAAAGCAGGTATTCCCAAGCCTTAGCCTCATTGTGTCAGTTTAAAGGGAACCTGTCACCCCCCGTGCCGGGGTGAGAGGCTCCCGACCCCCCGTTAGAGCCTCCTATACTTACCTAATCCCGCCGGGTCCCGCTTCTGGAGGTGGTCGGGTGATGAAGATCTCAGCCGCTGCAGCCCGGCGCGCGTGCTGAGAGATGAGTCCAACACCCATAGAGAATGACAGGAGAGTCCAGCGCTCGCGCGCGCCGGGCTGCAGCGGCTGAGATCTTCATCACCCGACCACCTCCAGAAGCGGGACCCGGCGGGATTAGGTAAGTATAGGAGGCTCTAACGGGGGGTCGGGAGCCTGTCACCCCGGCACGGGGGGTGACAGGTTCCCTTTAAGTCTGCACCATACAACCTATATCCTATATCCATTTCTCAAACCTTGTTCTTTACCCTCATCATCCACCTTCTCAGCACTGCTTTGCAAGTTCTCCTTCCAGTGGAAAAAGACAAGTATGTTACCATGTACTCAATTACGCAGACCTCAAGCAGCCAGGTTTAAATTCACACTGACTTGCTAAGCTCAAATGAATGTGTAGTGTCCCAGTACTAAGTTTTATACCACCTTTGTGAAAGTACCTCTGTCAGGTGCCACTCCAAGAGCTAGGAGCCATGGTTTCCACTCCAGCCACTAGGTGTCTCATTTTTATTTCTCCTGTGCACTGCTGCTATGTATGTAAAAGTTTAGCCTAACTGTTGTGTTGACCAATCACAGGTGCAGACCTTCTACCCTCACGCTCTCTCTATCTTCCTTGTTGCCTGTGACACAACCCTATATGTAAGTGTAGGTAGCCTTCTGTTCTGGGTCTTTGTTTAGTCAGGAGTTCTAGTGTATGGAAGACAGACAAAAGCAACAGATTCCTGCTGCAGTGACTAAGCGGACCTGGCTTAGGCCAGAGCCCTTGACGATTATTCTTATGAGAGACTGAGACTACAGGGCTATGCAGGGCTAGACCCTTAGAAGTGGGGTAATCATGAGCTGGGTAAACCCTTGGGTACACCTGGGGTCCTTCCTAATGTCAGGACAGTCACCCCCTAAAGGAAAGGAAGAGAGACTGATCCCCAGTAGAACAAAGTTTCTGAGAGCTAAAGTATTCTACTGACTACGCTCGACTATGTGGGGAAACCTTCAGGAGTTAGCTCTACCTAGAGACAGAGACCTAGGACTCGTACTCCCTGGAAGTCACCGATCTGGTTGGGCAGAAGGTGGTTATATATGCAGAGATCATATATATATACGTGAGTATGAGAATTTTTTTCTTTTAAGTATCTACACTACAATCCTGGCAGAGTACTGCACTAAGTAGACAAGGGCCCCTACACGTCTCCTACACTACCCTCGCTACACCAAGTCTTATTCTATCTACTTCTATATCTCTACGTAAAGTCTAAATCAAGTATTTATTTATTCTGCACTAGCACCTGTGAGCGGTCCCTTTGTATACTTTTGTATTGCAATTAAGTTTTTAAGACTATGGCTTTATTCACACGTCCACAATATTGTGGACCTTACGGACGGAGAAGGTTAGTAATGGATTTGTTTCCCGCTTGGCGTGATGTGTCAATTCCATGCCGGCAGCGGGGAAACTCTTTCAATCATTGTCATTACTGCCACCATGACAAAGTTACCTCAAAACACAAGGGCCCACCAGCTGCCACAACATCTGCATACAGCACCTGGGCCACAGCAAATGGTTCCGTATACAGCCCTTACAGACAGTCACGCTAGCATACCTCCTATCCCACACTAGGTTCTCATGAGACACATCAGCAGTCTTTTAGGTCATATATGTTCATTTAAATAGGCAACAAAGGGATACAGTTTATGTGCTTTAAAGGGAACATTTATCTTTCCTCCCCTTATAGCTTATATAGCCATGAATTAGAAGAGCTTGCTCTCTTGTGCCATCTACTGGAGGTAGTATCTATGCACGTCAATGCTTGGCTCCTTTCAGGGGCGTAGCTAGGGGTTCAGCCTAGGGAGGGGCGAGTGAGTCTCAGTGGGCCCCCAACCGATTATGTTACCCATAGGGAATCTCAGTAGATGACAATGCTTTCCGAATAATAAATGGTATTTTCTACCACAATATTCATAGTGAACAGGGACTGAGAACAGTGGAAACGACTTTCTATATTTCACATATATAACCATGTAAAAATTAAAGGGGCTATCAAGCTTCGCAAAAACATAGCTGTCTTTTTCCAGAAATAGCGCCACTTTCCTCCAAAGCTTGGATGTGGTAGTGCAGCTCAGTTCCACTAAAAGAGAATGGGACCAAGTTGTAATACCACAAAAAACATAGAGGAAGCTATGAAGCAGTGTTTGTTTTCTAATTATCCATCCATCCCTTCTTCTATTTCTTAATCTCATATCTGTCTAATATCTATTGGGCAGCATGAGGACTGTACCATAGCTGATGGTCAATGACCAAATTAGCAACATCTGAAGGATTTTCCCGCAGTACTAATATAGTAAATGTATAGTACAAATGTTGGGTAATAGCAATAAATAGTCCCATGCAGTTCAAGGCAAATATACTAAATTTTCTATATGCAAAAAAGCCAGACTACTGCAACATAACTAAATGGAATAATTACTTTAATAATTCATAGAAACAATACATGACAATACATTAAAAATGTAGGAGAAATCAGCCCCGATAATTATGGTGTACAGGGTATATAAGAGCAGCCAATTTATGCCTCCATGTAGTATTTACACCCAATTTTAGCCCTCATATACTTCACAGGGTCCCTCTATGCCCTAACATAGTAGATTATTCCCCCTTGTTCCTCCATATAGAAGATAGACCCTCCCTGTGCACCCCCATATAGTAGTGAGGTACCTCTGTACCTTCATGTTGAAATTCAGTTTATCTGTGCATCTATATAGTAGTTAGGCCTTCTGTGCCCCAATATAGTAATAATTTCCAATTTCCCTCTGTTTCCATGTAATAGTATTTAGGGCCCTCTGTGCCCTCATATAGAAGTTAGACTCCCCTCTGTGCATCTATCTAGTATTTAGACGTCTTTGTGCAGGCAATCCCCCCCCAAAAGGTAGTATCCTCCATGTAGGCATCCCCTCCAGCACCATCTCATGTAGGTAATCCCCCCAGTATGTATTGCCCATGCAGCCACCCCCTCCCCCAGCAATAATCTCCCTAGTAATACTGGTGGTCAGGGGCGTAGCTAATGTCTCCTGGGCCCTGGTGCGAGAGGCCAACTTGGGCCCCCCCCCCCCTCCTTTCACGACCAAGTGATGCTATTGTTGTGTGTGTGTGTGTGTGTGTGTGTATATATATATATATATATATATATATATATATATATATATACACAGTGGTGCCTTGGATTATGAGCATAATTCGTTCCAGGACCGTGCTTGTAATCCAAATCCACTCTTAAACCAAAGCAAATTTTCCTATAAGAAATCATGTAAATGCAGACAGTTGGTTCCACACCCCAAATATATTTATTATTCTGTACTGTACAGTAATGGAGAGGATGGGAAACACAAGGGCTGACAGAGACTGCAGGAAACATGAAGGAATGAGCAGGGCAGATGTGGGCACATACATGCAGCACTCTGTCCGGGGAGAGAGGGGTTACAGCTATGGAGAGATTACCCCCCCCCCCACACACACACAGTCCTGTCCCCTGATGTAAGCCCAAGCCTGAAGGGGATCTGCTATGATTTGGAAGGTGTTTAGAGTACAGTGCTGTAGACCCCGCTATGCAGGCCATGCCCCTTCTCCACTCGCGCTCCCACCCAATACAGGAAGTTCCTAAACCAAAGCAATGCTCTTAAACCAAGTCACAATTTTGAAAAACTGTGAGCTCTTAAACCAAAACGCTCTTAAACGAAGTTACTCTTAAACCAAGGTACAACTGTATATATATATATATATATATATATATATATATATATATATATATACACACACACACACACACACCAAGACAGATATTACCTATTACCGCCATACTGTTACCGACCAAATCCTGTATACTGAGACCAATATTACCAGTAATACCAGTATATAGGGAGGAAACATTACCGCCACACCACAACCACTACCATCACCACCATATTGTTACTGACCAAATCCAGTATACTAAATCACCTCATCCAGTCATATAGAGGTGGCCCCAGCTCTACACAGGCTCTATACACCATATACATTACTGTGCAGTTATATCAGGTGACTCACAGGAGACGTCTTTTCTGATCGGAGTTCTTTCCTTTTCATCTTCTTCTCCATCCGTCCTGGGCCGTTATGAGAACTTCTCCGAGCCACGAATCCACAGAATCTGCCAGACAGACATATTAGTCTCCTCACTCTGACACCATCTCCATCTCTCTACACATCTGTACTGTCCCCTTTACACCCTCATTTAGTGGGTAGCCTGACTCTATGTGACCTCCTAATATATGCCCCCCTCTGTGTATTCCCTCTCCCCCTATGTTGCCCCCCCAAATAGATGGCCCCCTCTACCCCCTCCCTTATAGATGGCCCCCTCTCTCCTCACCCTCCCTTATGGATGGTCCCCTCTCCCCCCACCCTCCCTTATGAATGGCCCCCTCTCCCCCCACCCTCCCTTATAGATGGTCCCCTTCCCCCCCCCCCTCCCTTATAGATGGTCCCCTTCCCCCCCCCCCTCCCTTATAGATGGTCCCCTTTCCCCCCCTCCCTTATAGATGGTCCCCTTTCCCCCCCTTTATAGATGGTCCCCTTCCTCCCTCCCTTATAGATGGTCCCCTTCCCCCACCCTCATAGATGGCCCCTCTTTCCCCCCCACCCTCATAGATGGCCCCCCTCTTTCATCCCACCCTCATAGATGGCCCCCCTCTTTCCCCCCACCCTCATAAATGCCCCCCTCCTTTCCCCCCACCCTCATAGATGGCCCCCTCCTTTCCCCCCACCCTCATAGATGGCCCCCTCCTTTCCCCCCACCCTCATAGATGCCCCCCCTCCTTCCCCCCCACCCTCATAGATGCCCCCCCTCCTTCCCCCCCACCCTCATAGATGGCCCCCCTCCTTCCCCCCCACCCTCATAGATGCCCCCCCTCCTTCCCCCCCACCCTCATAGATACCCTCTCCTTCCCCCCCACCCTCATAGATGGCCCCCTCCTTCCCCCCACCCTCATAGTTGGCCCCCTCCTTCCCCCCACCCTCATAGTTGGCCCCCTCCTTTCCCCCCACCCTCATAGATGGCCCCCTCCTTTCCCCCCACCCTCATAGATGGCCCCCTCCTTTCCCCCCACCCTCATAGATGGACCCCTCCTTTCCCCCCACCCTAATAGATGGCCCCCTCTTTCCCCCCACCCTCATAGATGCCCCC
Organism: Dendropsophus ebraccatus; assembly: GCF_027789765.1. Classification (NCBI taxonomy): domain Eukaryota; kingdom Metazoa; phylum Chordata; class Amphibia; order Anura; family Hylidae; genus Dendropsophus; species Dendropsophus ebraccatus. The sequence continues at coordinate 189,719,786 of NC_091454.1, read as the reverse complement.
TCCTTTCCCCCCACCCGTACAGGCTGATAAAAAAACAAAAAACTCACCTGACATCGCGCTCCCACGTTGATCCTCACTCCTTCGCCTTCGGTCTGTCCCCGGCTGCTGCGCGGCTGCCGCGTCTTAGCCCCGGCAGCGCGCGCATCCCAGAACTCCCTGCGCGCCGGAAACCGGAAGTCAGGGCCCAAGGCGCGCAGGGAGTTCTGGGATGCGGGCGCTGCCGGGGGTAAGACGCGACACCCCCGGCAGCCGCGCAGAAGCCGGGGGAAAGACGGAGCCAGACTCTTGTGACCGCAAGCAAAACAATGCTTGCGGTCACAAGAGTGATTGATCGGGGGGCCCCGCGGGCCCCCCTTGTGGCGGGCCCAGTCGCGGCGGCGACCCCCGCGACCACGGTGGCTACGCCACTGCTGGTGGTTAGACAACCCACCACCACCACTGTGAGTAGACTGTACCTCCAAATGAAACACCCCCTTTTCAGTTAGCCAGTACATCCCATACCCCAATCCCCATAGATAACATCCTTCCCAGGAGTTAGCCCCACCCACATATGTCTCCTCCTCTATAACTAAGGGGAAAAAGCCATACTTACCTGCTGTCTGGTTGCAGTACTGTAGTTTTCTCATGTCAACTCTCTTCCTGCTCTCTGAGCGCACAAGTGACATCACTCATGTTCCACAGCTCTAAGGGAGGAAACGGCCTTCTGTGGCCACAACAGTGATTGGCAGGGTGGAGAGCCAATGCTTTCCTCGCCTTGTCAATCATCCTGCTGCGGCCACCTACAGCCAATAGACATTTGTGAAGTCTCTCTGCAAAAACAATAGCTTTTGCGGATGGCATTAACTGGCCAAATCTTAAGTGGGCCCCCTGCCTGTGTGGGCCCGGAAGCTGCCGGCCTTTCTGCCCCCACCAAATTACGCTACTGGCTCCTTTAAACGGATTATTAGAGCCAGAAAGTCTTCCAAAAGGAAGAGTTACCTATATGTAGAAAGCCGATTTGGGGTTCTTGCTTTTCATTAGTACTCCACTGCAGTAGTATTCCACTGCAAAAACAATATGCAAAGTAGCCCTTCCAAAAGTAAGAGGGCCTGCTCCCTGGTGCCAAATATTAGATAGGAATGACCAGCATGTAACATTATCCATCCAGCAGCCCTCCAACCATTGCGCATCATTTGTAGACCAAATGATCAAGAGCCTGCTAACCTCTGCAACCCCTATAGCTAAGCAACTGGACAAAGATTCTCAGATTTTTGCAGATTCACATAAAATATTTTTTGCAGACTGCAGACATAATGTATAATTCTGTAAATTACTGAACGTGTGAATCAGTCCTTTGATGTATTGCTACAGCTAATAGACGGTTACTGAAATGACAATTATTATTTTCATCCACATCTTTGATCGCCATATAAAACCTAGAGGGCTGCATCCATCTTTTCCAGGCAGTGTTAATAAACAGCTGAAGGTTTGGACACATTTACTGTAAGTTTACTCTTCTTAATTAAACCTTAAAAAATAGTACAAGACATTTGGAATTTTTATTGTAGATATCATTGCTAGTTACAGCAAAGACTGCGGCTTAGAGCAAGGATGGGGAACCTGCAGCCGTCCAGATGTTGCAAAACTACATTTCCCATCATGCCTGGACGGCAGTTGCTCAAAGTCTGCAATGTGTTAGGACCCGTTCACACTACTGCTGAATCTTGCCTTTTATCTGTTTGAATGGGAGGAGAGCGGAGGCACAGAGAGTGGAGGCACGCGAGCCCTTCCTTTTAAACACATTGAAGGCAGGATTCGTCGCCGAGTCCGTGTGGGGGGTTCCGCACTAAATCTCAGTGCAGATTCCGTAGTGTGAACGGAGCTTTACAGTAAAATACCTGTGTATTGGTTTTGGATTCTGACTCTTAAGGCCCTATACCATGGAACGAATATCGATATCGGCCACTACGAACGATAATCGTCCCGTGGAATAGAGTGCAACGATCAGCCGTCATCGTTCATATCGGCTGATCGTTGCAGTCGCTTGTTTTTCAACATGTTAAAAAACAAGCGACTGACGCTGCTGTATCCTGTGGGCTGCCCGGATGATCAGCGATCACCCGGGCAGCCCCCCCCTTCCCCCCCCGCAGCTCCCCACCGCCCCTCCCGCACTCCTGCACAAAATTCAGGGCAATCTGCAGAATTGCAGTAGGTGAGATCACCCTTATAATTTTCCTTGAGCTGCTGATCAGCTACTTAAAGGGGCTGTGCCACTCTGAATTCAGTGAGACCCCAGCTGTGTGACAGACCAAGAGACTAAGGGCCCCATTACACGAAAAGATTATCATGCGATAAATTGTTATATTGTTTGAATTTAAGCGATATTCCATTCATTTGTATGCAGGCAGCCATCAAACGAAAATTCATTCATGTGTCATTGATCGCATCTTTTGATCTGACCATAAAATCTTTGTTAAAGGGGTTATCCAGCGCTACTAAAACATGGCCACTTTCCCCCTACTGTTGTCTCCAGTTTGGGTGGGGTTTTGAAACTCAGTTCCATTGAAGTAAATGGAGCTTAATTGCAAACTGCACCTGAACTGGAGACAACAGTAGGGGGAAAAGTGGCCATGTTTTTTGCAAATCTTTTGGTGTATGCGCACATCATTCATTATTACGACTATTGTTCTGTGTATTTTGGTGAGTGATTTCAGGTAGTTTACAATCATTTTACAAAGCGTTGGGTTACAAATGTTTATAAATTAGAGAAAACGTAAAATCGATTTATCTAATAGGACTCTGAAGGCCGTATCATGAAGCCCGATTTGCTGAATAAGCGACGATCTGCTTGTTTGCAGAGCCTGTTACACAGCTCGACTATCGTGCGGCAAGGGCTGCACGGACATCGTTAAATCTTTCTTTATAAAGTAAGTAATAAAAATACATACTTACCTGCCCATACTCCCTGTGTCCTCTTGCCTCTGCCCAGCTGACCGGCCAATCACTGGCCGAGACAGGAAAGCCCAGCGGCCAGTGATTGGCTGTGTGACCTGTACCTTCAGAGACGGGTGTAGAAGCTTCAGCAGTGGCTCCGGTCAGCTGGGAAAAGGCAAGACAACACCAGGGTGTATGGGCAGGTAAGTATTATTCACTAAATACTTTTATTGGCCACCGACCACACACCTCATATTACACAGAGCGACGCACAATTGATCAGCTAATCAACTGTTGATCGGCTCCTTGTCTTTATTACATGTCTTTATTGATCTGCCCAAATTGGCCTGATTGGGCAGATAAGCACCCTGTGTAATGGTGCGTTTACACAGACAGATTTATCTGACAGATTCCTGAAGCCAAAGCCAGGAATGGATCTGAAAAGAGGAGAAATCAGTCTTTTCTTTATGACCTGATCAATGTTTATAGTCTGTTCCTGGTTTTGGCCTCAGAAATCTGTCAGATAAATCTGTCTGTGTAAACGCACCAGAAGGGTGTGTTTACACAGACAGAATTATCTGACAGATCTTTGAAGCCAAAGCCAGGAACAGACCATAAACAGGGAACAGTTCATATAGGAAAAACTGAAATTTCTCCTCTTTTCAAATCCACTCTTGGCTTTGGCTTCAAAAATCTGTCAGATAAATCTCCCTGTGTAAACGCACCATAATAGGACCTTAAGGGTCCTTTTACACATACAGATAATTTGCTTGAGCGCTCGTTTAGCTAACAAGCAATAATTTTCTACTTTAAACTATGATAATTACGGTCGCATATTGTATCTACAATCCTAATATGTACTGTTCCCTGCGAAGGGCCGAATAACAAGTGTTTACACTAAAAGATTAAGGGCCCTATTACACGGGACGATTATCGTTGTATATATGCGAAAAATCGTTATATCGTTCGAATTTAAATGATATTCGTTCTGTGTAATTGCAGGCAACGATCAAAAAATCATTACTATGTCGTTGATCATTGATTTAGATCTGACCCTAAAATTATGGTTAATCCTTCGCTGTAATTCCACATTCGCTCGCTCAAGTTCCACATTTTTTCTCTAATCAGTGTAATTGCACATTGTTCATTGTTTTGCTGGGATCAGAAAGAGTAAACGATCATAGTAACGATCGCAATAACGATCGTAATCGTAACTAACGATTATCGTTCTGTGTAATATGGTGAACGAGCGCAGGTTAATGATAAACAATCTCGTTTGCGATCGTTTATCGTTAGTCGTTAAAAATCGCTCCCTGTAATAGGACCCTAACAATGATTTTAAGATCTGCTCAAAAGATGCGATCAACATCATACGTCAGCGTTTACCCCAGAAGATTATATGTTCGAATGATATATTGCACTATAAACAGACTTTAGCTTTGCCACCTAGCATTGAACAATGACACCTGACATAAATCCTAATCCCGCCAAACTGATATTAGGAAGACCTGAAGCTATTCCTTCTACTCTGTTGGTGCCGGCTGAGAAGGTGTTTTCTTTTGACTACACAAGAGACACATACATAATATTCCAGCTGATCTATTACCACCTAGACAACTATTATTATAGGGAGGGAGCTGTTGCTAGATGGATGACCTTACACCCTTGAACAATGCAGTTTGCTCTCAGATTCCTTCAGCCTGGGCTTTATTTGTCATGGGGAAGCCACATAGTAACAGCTCCTGGGTAGGAGAGCACACCCTTGGTGGTAGCTCATAAGAATTGAATTCTTCCCACTTCTGAAGGACGCCAGTAGTAGTTAACTAAAAGTTCTATATGACGCCCATCTGGCTGCTTTTAAACTGGACACTAAAGGGAATCTTTTTGCAGCTAGTTTGGAAGTGGCAGCATTCCTTCCCTTCTCCCACAGTGATCGGCTGAGCGGACAATTGCTGCCAAAATGAAACATCCCAGGAACCAGAGAAAAGGGGAAAGAAGCAGGGGACAAGGTGGGGGATCAGGGCAGGCGAGTATTTTGTCTTTTTCAAATACCTCATGTTCAGGGGCATAGCTAGGATTCATGGGGCCCCATAGCAAAAAAATGTATGGGGCCCCCCTCCCCTACACACTAATATATATATATATATATATATATATATATATATATATATATATATATATATATACACACACACATACTTGGTGAAGTGGCCAAAAAAATGTTTTTTTGTGGCCAGAGGCAGAATCCTATGGTTATATACATCTGCAGGAGCAGACTACCTTTTGCTTAACCCTTTATTTACTGCAGTGTGTAAGTAACCCAATGTTCTCTTACATGCTGCAACACAAAAAAAGGTTAATACAGAAGACAATTAGCTCTCTCCTTCACTACTCCTGCACTGATAACCCCTGACCTTTGCAGGAGCTCAGAGAACAGAGGTTATCAGAGTAGTCAGGCAGAGAGCTAATTGTCTTCTGTATTAACCCTTTTTTTTGTTTTGCAGCATGTAAGAGAACACTGGGTCACTTACACACTGCAGTAAATAAGGGGTTAAACAAAAAGACACAGGAGGCTCTTATCTTCCCTGGGCCCCCTCCCTCCAGGGCCCCATAGCAACCACCTTCCCTGCCTCTATGGTGGCTAAGCCACTGCTCATGTTGCAGTGAAAATTAAAAAAAAAAAAAGAAAAATCTTAATCAGGGAATAGTCCAGATGTTTTCCCCCTGAATAGGTACTGTCAAACTGTATGACTGTACAGACCCCGACCGATCAGTAGAACAAGCCAGGAGAGGTCCTTGCTCTCCTGGCTCTGTGTAATGTAACTGAGATGTTGCAATAATGACACTTATAGCAGTTTGCAGCTGTGCTAGAACAGAGCAGGGGATCGGGAACTGCAGGACTTAGGGCCGTAATACATGGCTCGATCGCCATTGTAAATAAGCACTGATCTGCTAGATCAGCACTCGTTTACTGAGCCTATTACACGGTTCGACTGTCATACAGCAAAGGCTGTATATATATATTGTTAGCAATGTCCGTGCAGCCCTTGCCTTTGGTGTAGAATAATAAAGTTTATACATACCTGTCTACGCTCCGTGGTGCTTTTGTCCACTTCCCAGTGTCTTCCTGGCTTCAGTCCACTTCCTGTAACTGCTGCCACGAGAACTGAAGACCTGTTCTCTGAAGTGACAGGCCGCTCAGCCAATCACTGGCCGTGGCGCTATCCTGTCTGAGAGCGGCTCTGAGATTCCATTGGCCGCTACGGGAAGTGGACAGAAGCCAGGAGGATACCAGGGAGTGGACAGAACCACCACGGAGTGTGGACAGGTATGTATAAACTTTATTATTTTCTTTACACATTCATCAGACATCAGAAGCATGGCCAAAAGACATGATCAGCCGATGATAGTTGATCAATGTCTCTACACAGAGCAATTATCACTCTGTATAATAGCGGGCCATGTGACCCCTTACTGCTGCCGGTCATCAAAAGTCTATATGTGAAAAAAATATACATTTTTAAAAATAAAATTATATAACAAAGTAATACAACTTAAAAAAATAAATAAAATGATGGTCTGTCTCTGGAGTACCACCTTAGGTTATGTTCACCAGTAGAATATCCGCTGAAAATTTGATGCTGCTAAAATCAATACAAATAAACCACTGAACACAATCTGCTGCATGTGAATTTACTATTTCACTACCAATGCTATAACAAAATAATAATAAAAAAAAGACAACAACCCTAAACCCTAAAAACCATACATTCCCAGTAAACCTCAAGCATTTTGTGGTTACATGATCAAGTAAAACACTAACTCTCTCTGTACCAGTAAACACATTATTCAGGTAAGTATATCACAGGCCAAGTGCTATTGTACATACAGTTATAAGTTATATAATTCAGTGTAAGAAAGAAGACATTGTTAATACATTTGCATATTAATAGGTAGTAGTGTTAAACTGTATTAGCATATAAATAAGGAAACCTGCATAACTGATCAGCGCTCACTGCTGTGTTACAAAATGGGCCAGATGTATCCCAACACAGTAGGGTCATAAATGCTATTATATTCCATTTTCTATTAGAATTGTGTTGGGGGGGGGGGGATGTTGCATAGCATGCGAATGTTTACTTGCGTCGGGATAAGGCAGCATGGCTTTCAGGCCCTGAAGATCTATTCACGTTCTACTACTTTGATAAAATGTGAATGCAAACTAGCACAGTCCTCCAGTACAGATGCACAATAAAAGAGGCTGACTTTACCAGCGGAGTCGGCACGGCGGATTCCGCTTGTCATTCTGCCTGTCCTATAGCTTCAATGGGATTTCTCTTGAGCCTTTGCTCTCCGCTCAAAGGATCACCATGTTTATGGAGAGCAGAAGCGCAAGAAAAATCCCATTGAGGAAAAAGGACAGGATAAATTTTGAGCAGAATCCGCCATGTGGACTCCGCTTGTAAATTCAGCCTCTTTTACTCCCTTAGAGTCTACAAATGGTTGCGCAAACGGTCCTGTAAAAGCTGGTGCAGCATAGGCCATTATACCCCCATACACACTCAGGAACAAACTATTACTATTAACCATTACCTGGCGATAATCACATTTTTCACAGATGACATTTAGCTATACATGCCGCAGTGTTCTTACCAATCACAGGTGTCAGAAGCCCCTCTAATGACAGCCCGTAGAGGGAAGAACTTAAAGGACCTCCTTGTGAGAAGTCACTACAGTCCTAAGATTACAAACCCATTCCTGGGAGGGGGTAATCCAAGAACCGGGTGCTATCCATGTGGCGAGTGTAGAGCATGTCCAAATATTGAGCGGACAAATGTGTTTGTATCAGTAGACGGACAAAAACAATACACGATCAGGGATTATATTTCCTGCTCCACTCGCTATGTTATTTACTATGCTACATGTGGATGTAACAAGGTCTATATTGGTCTCAACTCAAGGGAACTTAGAATCCGGGTGAGGGAGCATGTTATAGGAATTTTAGCAGCAAAGGACTGTGTGGATGTCAACTCACTAAAAACAATCCCTCGCCATTTTAGATTGTATCACAATTGTGACCCTTTAAAGTAAAAGGAATTGAGAAAATTGTGGGCAGCATTAGAGGAGGAAACCAAAAGAAGATCCTAGCTCAGAAGGAATGTCGGTGGATACATCTGATAGGTAGTTTGATTCCCCAGGGTTTAAATGAGCAGCGTAGTTTTGTCTCATTTCTGTAATTATTCATTGTGCACCAATTTTAAAACAATGTGTGTTTTTAATTCTTGTTATATGTTTTGAATTTTTGTTATCCTAACGGTGGTTAGTCTGGGACTCCTATGTTTTGATGAGGAGAAAAGAAAAAGGAAAAATGTGAAAAAGAAAGAAAAAATGGTGAAGGTCGGGTAAAAGGGAGAAAAATATGTGGAAAGAAATGAATGTGAAATCAGGACATTTGGGGACGCTGACCATGGCATATTAATCACAATGTGGACTAGCACTGTCACTTTAGGGTGACATATGATGTTTTAGCACCTTCTAATAATTAATCATGAATTGTTTATATGTTGTCTCAGTTTGTATTGCTTATCTTTATATATGTAGTGATAATAATTTTTTGCACCATATGCACTTTACAAAAAATTTATATTTTGATTTTGCACGAGATTAACTTATATATTTACATTATCTATATTGCACTTTATTCATATTATTTTTATATCTATTGTTAGATGGTAAAAATATGTCCCTTGATAGGATCCTATATTCATTTTTGTAAACATATGGCCTCCCAGTACTTAGTACCTGATGCCTTCCGTGTACGCAGATCGTGGGAGAATTGGGCACAGGCGTCTTTCCGGAACAGCCTCAAGGTTCACTGTGCGCATGCCCGCACGCGTTCCCCCAGCGGGCGTGCGTTCCAGTGACGTAGGCCGGAAGGAAGAGACGTGATTCCTGGCCCCTCCTGTGATCTGCGTCAACCCCCGGAAGGAATCCCAGCGCCCACTATAAATAGTGGAAGTGACGGGAGTTAAGACACACCCCTTGAGAAAGCGGAAGTAAGCGAAACGTACGTCGGGGTTAGCGACATCATTGCCATGGGTAAGCATGCTTCTGATTAAGGCTTAGAACCAGTATAGGTCGGGTATATTTATGCCTAGGATGCCTGGGAGGCCATGTGGGTATACTACATGTGTGCTAATAGTGATCTTCATGCTTACCATTATGGATATATACTAATATGATTCATTAAGTACTTTGGCAATGAGTTGCTTTTTCTACTGGATTATTCTTGCACTATATGTATACTTTTGTAGATTTTTAATCATGCTAATAAACGTGTTGAAAATTTTTTAAACTATAGCCTTGTTGTGTATAAAGGATACATTTTGAGCAGAATCCACCATGTGGACTCCGCTTGTAAATTCAGCCTCTTTTGCTTCCTTAGAGTCTACAAATGGTTGCGCAAACGGTCCTGTAAAAGCTGGTGCCGCATAGGCCATTATACCCCCATACACACTCAGGAACAAACTATTACTATTAGCCACCCTGGCGATAATCACAATTCTGACAGATGACATTTAGCTATACATGCCGCAGTGTGCTTACCGATCACAGGCTGGGTCTACGATATCCATGCCATTGGCCGATGTCTTCTGGAGGTGGCACCTCCTTGCAGATAATTTACCTCTATGAGTTGGATCAAATGAATATCATTTGATTTGAAAAAGCTAGAATCAGATCCAATTTTTCTTGTATGTTTGCGGTGTATGTTGCCAATTTGGCAAAAAGGTATAAGGTGGGGTTTATCAACGTCCAGCAGGGTCCATTTAATACAGGGGTGCAAAACCTGAAGCCCTCCATCTGTTGCAAAACTGCAAAGCCCATCATGCCTGGACCCCCAAAGGGTGTCCAGGTACGATGGATATTGTATTTTTGCAATGGCTGGAGGGCCACAAGTTTTTATGCTGTGTGAGGCCAGGAGAGGGGTGCCAACTTGTCATTTGGGCGCGGAGCCATCTGTGACTAGTCATGCCTCTTTACCTGTCAGTGTGCAGTGTGGGGATGATTGACAGGCAGAGAGGCCACTTGCCATGACTGGTTGCCGCCCCCTCTCCCGACATAATAAAACGACTTTTTCCCCTTTGTAAAGCTACTTCTGCAGCGGTGGCTGGTACGCTCTGCGAGCTGCTCAGATCTACACTGGGAACCATATCAGCATATCAATCGTGCTCTGCTCGTGTGATGTCCACGCTGTACGAATAAAAGAACTTTCACCTATATTGGCTCGGTGAGCGTGGCTTTTCTATATCTTGATTGTGTATATATGCAAGAGCAACTCTAAATTTAGCGAGCACCACCTGATACTCCTCATCTACACAGACACTATAGGTATCTCTGCATAGACTGTAGTGCCGATCACTTCCCCGATTCCCTGCCTTGTTCTAGCGGTGCCAAACAGCAGGGTGCCATTCCTCCTGTGTACTGTCTGTTCCTATATACAGTACCCAAAGGGTACTGGCAACTAGTCATTTGTGCAGAGAGCCGCACATGACTAGTCATGGCTCTCTGCCTGTCAGTGCGTAGTGCAGCGATGAGTGACAGACAGAGAGGCCCCTAACGGGTCTCTCTGCCTGTCAGTCATCCCCGCACTGCTGATTGGTTCCCTTTAATGGAGAACCCAGCCTTCAAATATGTTTCCTATGGCTGCAAGTCACAGGTCTCATGTCCCGTACTGTGGTCAGGCCTGGACTTGTGTCCGTAATACAGAAGCAAAAATGCATCCATATTACGGTAGTGTGAAGGTGGTCTGCCCGCAGGAGGGTATATGGTAATTTGTAGCTGCTAGGATTCTATTATTATGACTTATACTGGTAGAATATGAATAGTATTGATAGGAATGGGACCTGTTCCTACTTGAGGAGCGGGGGTCAGCGACGACTACAGGTAGCCACGTCTTATTACTGACAGATGGTTATAACATGGTTATATCGCCTCCATATAGGAATCTGTTTGAACTATGGGCTGGGGATGTGTTGACGGAGAATGATAATCATGTATTCTTCTCAGTGCTGCACAAGATTGTATTTGCTTATGTTAATCCATGTCGAGAAGCAGATGACTGCATTATGGCTGGGACTAAGGAAACAAGATTAATATTCCTATGGCAGGAATTGATTGCAGCGGTTACCAGGCAACCGAGCAGCATGAGCTGTGATGACACAGCCGGCTTCACCTATGTGCTGCCCTTTACTAACCAACCGGCAGACAGACGCAGTAACAAGTGTTATGGTGAATGTAATACAGGGCTGTGCTCGCCACCCATAGCAACCGACCAACCCCTTCAAAAATGAAAGCTAAGCTGTGATTGGTTGCTATGACATTACCTCGAGCAATGTGTGACAGATTGGTTGCTAGGAACTTTCTGCCTGACAACATGACATATAAGGCTACAGCTGTGTTCCATAGCAACCAGGTCTGTCTCAAATGAGTTATCAGGCTGTCTTATGGTGCGTTTACACGAAACGATAATTGGCCCGATCGTACGATTAACGATGTCGGAGTAATGATTTTTTTTCTTCATAACGATCAGCGTTTATACGGTACGATATATCGTACGGAAAATTCGTTTTACGATCCTTAAGCCTATCTCACACATTGGTTAAATCGGCGAACGACTGTTCACACGGAACGATCTGTGAATTTTTTGCGAACGACGATTTGATAACATGTTGAAAGATCAAAATGAAGGATTTCTCGTTCGTCGTTGGATCGTTCGCTGCGCTTACACGTACGAATATCGTTCGAATTTGATCGTTATCGCGCAAATTCGCACGATAATCGTTACGTATAAACGCACCATTATAGTAACGGTGTGTTTACACAGACAAATTATCTGACAGATTTTTGAAGCAAAAAAAAGGCTTGGATGGGGGACAAGTTAGTTCTATCTTGGAATACCCCTTTAACTCACTTAAGTTTTCCTTGAGTACCTATTTACTGTCCCAGCATTCAGCCAGTGATCACACATTGGCAGACAGGGGCCTACAAAAGCCAGTGACTCCTAGGCATGATCTAGCACACTGCCTGTTCTTGATCTACCGTCTGACATTGATGTTATACAGCAGTAATTATCATTACTGTAAAGTCACCTAATGTAACAATAAAAAATACTAAATACATAGACACACGATTATATATATTATATACAATTTAGCCATATACACACAGGGAGACAAAACAAAGAAAGCGCATATGCTGCCCTATACAAGAAAACAGGCTTGGTTACAATAACTCAAATAGCGGCACCTATTTATGAGAACAGTACTATGTGACATCTCATTCCTCGGTGTGACCGCTCCCAATTCAAGCTTTTAGGTGCTTTCCAGGGAATGATTCATGCAGAAAATCTTATGTGATCAGGTGTGGAGCAGCGGGACCTTCCCGACCCATAACCTCCGACTTCAGTAACCAGACATTTCACAAATATTTTTTTAAAAAAAGCACAATTTTCTTTTTTTCTGCTTCTCATCCATAAGGCACAGACTATGCTAGAGGTGACTAGGACAGCAGATTTTAATGACCCGTCCACATAAAAGAGCATTTAGAAAATAGATTTCCCTGACTGGACTGATGTGGGTCAAGGAGCAGATTTCCGGAATACCAACGCTTCTAAATGGCCATTAATATTGTATATTGGACTTTTGGCCAGATTGCTTAGCCACAGTACATTTATAGTCACTTGATGTCACCAGTTCATGAAATACATATATACAGTTTATACAGGCTTCTAAAGTGCACAACATGTCCCAGCAAACTTAGCACTCAATTGCAATTTTCTGTTCCAGATTTACATGTGCATGGCTCCAATGGCAGCCGCCACATGTGTGATCTCTGAACTATCTGGCAAATGGGACCCCTGAAGAGAAGTGGCTTACAAAACGCATAGGGTCCAAGAACCACCACATGGACGCAGCACCTTACAAGAAGGGAAGTTAATCGTTCCACTTGAGTGGTTTTTTTTTTACTATTTGTATACTGCAATATACTGGCACATGTAGTGCAATATGAATACAGCGCAGGAAGTCCGATCAGTTGAGTGCCAAGTTTGCTGGGACATGTAGTGTAAATATACACACTTTAGAATCCCATATGAACTGTATATGTATTTCATGAACTGGTGACATGAAGTGATTGTTTGATTACGCTGCCTACACCAAAATTACTGATGGCCTCCGAATAGGTAAAGTTTGCTCAGTGCACATAATTTTTCATTTTCTAATTTTACATACAATAAAAGTAAAGTTTTAGATTGATTTTTACTCAAATTTCTCACAATTTTGTTTTTTTTTTCTTATGAGATATCTCTAGAAACCAATCAATAGTGAGTGCAAGCAGCCACTGTACATTTAAAGAGGATATCTGTAGAGCAGAATAAGCTTTACCTCTCCTGCTCTCCGACGCTCTCCCTCTGGCCAACTCAGGAGTATAGTAGCTGCTAGTATAGTGGCTACATAAATAAATAACTTTCAGCATCCTTATAATAACAAACAATACAGTGGTTTTATAATTCTTTTATTTTGCAGCAACATTGAGTCTTTAAATATTTTTTTTTTTGTAATTGAATCATTTACCTGTGGTTATATATATATATATATATATATATATATATATATATATATATATATATATGTCTTCATTAGGGTCCATTTACACAGAAAGATTATCTGACAGATTATCTGCCAAAGATTTAAAGCCAAAGCCAGAAACAGACTATAAACATAGATCAGGTCATAAAGGAAAGCCTGAGATTTCTCCTCTTTTCAAATCCATTCCTGGCTTTGGCTTCAGATCTTTGGCAAACAATCTTTCTGTGTAAATGGACCCTAAAAGGGTCTGGCATTTAGCCTAGGTTGGCTTTCACCTTAACATATGAAGAACATTACAAGAAACATTTAGGTTGTGTTCTCACATTGCCTTTTTTGCAGTTTTGTTGAGTGGTGCATGGTGGTTACTGACAAAACAGTTAATATGGGTAAAACGTAAAATTCTAAGAACCATGCTGCCAGTGGCCGCACTACGAAATCACAGCTCTCTGAGAGTTTCAAAGTTCAACTAAACTGCAATTTTTTACCTGAGCATTGGTTTAAAGGGGTTATCCAGCACTACAAAAACATTTGCGCCATTTACTTCAATGGAATGGAGTTTCAAATCCCACCCAGTCTGGAGACAAGAGTGGTGCAAAAGTGGCCATGTTTTTGTAGCACTGGATAACCCCTTTAACATTTTTTTCACAATTATATAATGTGAACGGTAAGTAGGCACCCAGGATATGAACGGACAGTGAAAGACAAGAAACACGAGTACTGAGATATTTCTATTAAATCCTTTACTGGCTGGCCCATAAAATACTCTTTACTCCTATAATTTCAGATCGGTTTAACATTGCCAGCAGGAACTTTGTGAGCAAAGACCAATGTAAAGATCCATCAGTGGATTAGGTGAATAGTGGTCATGTCGGGCTAATTCATGGAAAAGACTGATGTATGTGAATACCTCCTAAGGGCCGTACTACACAGCACGATCTAGAGGAGGAAGCGATTACTTGATTACTCCTCATTCCCTGTTTGCTGCATCTGCTATGGCGGGGTTTGCGGAGAGTAGCAGGAGGGGCTGCCAGGACGATCCTTAAATAGTCCGGGCTGCCCATTGAAGAGAGCATCAATCTTCTGCTGCCACTCCTATTGCATGGAGCAATGGGCAGCAGACATTCTCTATTGTGATCAGGATTTTTCAACCTGTTGAAAGACGATTAAAGAGGTACTCCGGGCTGGGGTTATTTTCAGTGTACAGCCGGGGAGGGGGTGGATATAGACGCAGCCGGTAACTTACCTCCCTGGTTCCAGCGCCAGGTCCCGGATCGCGCCGCCCCGTTCTCCTGCTGCCTTCTGATCTGAGCTGCAGCTTGAGATGTGACGTACTCCACTGCGACCGCTAAATGGCTGCCTTAAGACGTCACAAGCTGCAGCTCAGACCAGAAGGCCGCAGCCAGACGGGAGAACGGGCCGGCGCAATCCAGGACCCGTCGCTGGAACCAGGGAGGTAAGTGACCAGCGGCTTCTATATCCACCCCTCCCCGACAGTACACTGAAAATGACCCCAGCCCAGAGTACCCCTTTAAGTATAAACAAGTGTGGCCGATAGTCATTTAGTGTAATAGGGCCCTAACCCCTAAGTATCCCGGCTTCCTTTGGTCATGAAGAGGGCATCTTAAGAACTTATATTTACCGATGGTATTTTGTAGGTGTCAATGCTCTCACAGAAACACTTGGATACCGGATTGAAGGGAGTTTTCACCATTAATCTGCAATAAATAAGCTTTGAGCTGAGGTGGACTTGCTATTTTGGCTGCTTTAACATTTGGAAACCATAGTAAAGCTATAACACAGCATTCCAGAATGTAACAGAGCTGTCATAGTCTTATATTGACAATAGTCTTATTCCCTATTAGTATAGGCCAGTTCCTATTGTAGTACCAGGAAGAAAACAGACAACACCCCCCCAAACTTTCAAGAGTTCAATTCCTCAGAGTCTAGAATCGCATCCACAGTGGTCTCTTTGCAGACCGTAATCTGAAGGACTCTTGTAAGGCTAAGCAAGATAAAGGCCTATTTATTACATTTGGGTTTCGTAAATTTTACTGTTGTTTCAGTCAACTCTAGTGCTGAGAATTCAGGTTTAATCAGAATTATTTACATTTTTTTTTTCAACATATTTTAACAAGTTGGCTGATGGTTTCCTATTCAAGGAAATGTGATGAGTTTCTCTTCTGCAAACCCTCCACAACCCCCGATCTAAGGTCCCTTCTTGTTAGAAGTTAGTAGATACCTACTAATGATGAAATTCACCATATTACTAGTAGAAACAATACTGGTAAGATATTACTGGCATTGCAGTGAATTTCAGGATTGGCACACCATATTCCATGGGAAAACTTCCAATGTTGGCACAAGTGGTGCAAACTCAGTACAGCTAAGCCTGGGTTCACACTAGGTTTTTGCAATACATTTTTTTTTTAATCCGTTTAAAAAAAAACAAAACAAAAAACGAACAAACTGGTGGAAAAAAACAGATGTATGTGTGTGCATCTGTTCAGATCCATTTTTCTATTGAATTCCATAAAAAAATCCGTTTTTTAACGTAGACAAAAACGTAGTTAACCTCATTTTTGTGTTTGTTGGAAAAAAAAAACTGATCCATTTTGATCCTTTTTCTTAAAATTGAATTTAATAGAAAAACAGATCAAAAAGGATACACACGCATCTGTTTTTTTCATCCGTTTTTTGCACAAAAAAAAAAACGGATTGCAAAAACGTAGTGTGAACACAGCCTAAGCTTTTATGTGTTCCGAATAGATTGCAGGGTGGGATAAGCAGCTGTAAGACTCCTCTGGTGATTGCTAATCAACCTAAGAACAAAAGAATGGAGCAGCAGCTCTATTCCTACAATACTTGGAAACATTATGGTGCGTTTACACACTTTGAAGCCAAAACCAGGAACAGACTATAAACAGGGATCAGGTCATAAAGGAAAGACTGGAATCTATCCTCTTTTCAAATCCATTCCTGGCTTTGGCTTCCAAAATCTGTCAGATAAATCTTTCTGTGTAAACGCACCATAAGCCTCATAGATAACAGCCCCTTCTGAAGTACACTCTTAAATAAATGAGAACTCATGAACGGAAAGAGAAGGTCTGAAACATATGCTTGTGTGCAGTACATGATACGGTGTACGGCACAAGCATACATACGGAGGGGGGGTTGAGGGGAGTGAACAGCATGCTAAAGTGCTGCACATTAAAGGGGTTGTCCAACAAAAACATTTTTCTTTCAAATCAACATGTGTCAGAAAGTTATATAGATTTATAATTCACGTTTATTTAAAAATCTCAATTCTTCCCATACTTATAAACTGTTGTATGTCCTGCAGGAAGTGTTGTTTTATTTACATTCAGAAACAGTGCTCTCTGCTGACATCTCTGGCTGAGTCAGGAACTGTTCAGAGCAGCAGCAAATCCCCATAGAAAACCTCTCCTGCTTTGGACAGTTCCTGACTCGGCCAGAGATGTCAGCAGAGAGCACTGTTTCTGAAAGTAAATAAACACTTCCTGCAGGATATATAGTAGCTTATAAGTATGAGAAAACTTGAGGTTTTTAAATAGAAGTAAATTACAAATCTAAGTTTCTGACACCAGTTGATTTAAAAGAAAATAAATTTCGCTGGACAACCCCTTTAAGACTCTGCACAGATGGGAACTACCAGGCGTGTATATAAATGTTCTCCATCTGCTTGTAATGAGGTCAGATAAGGGCAAGTCCACCCCTCAAAGTGGCCTACCCTAAAGTACATAGCAAATAGATTAGCAGCAACATAGCGAATAATGAATCAAGTCTGTTCTCCTAAAGACACTATTACCTGGGCTGATTTTCATCCAAAACAGCCACATGTCAGCCCCTGTTACACTGCCAAACATGTAGATGCTTGTTTATTGGCAGATCGGGCCCTTCAGACTTGCTTTATTTAGCATTTATTACACAGGGAGATATGCGGCCAAAGCAAAGGGCCAGACGAACAACATAGCGATCATTCATACAGCCCTGGCCCTACGATTACTAAGCCATTTATGTAGTCGGGTCAGTAAACAAGCACTGATCAACAAGATCGGCACTCTAAACTAAGCTGCATGGGCCTACTAACAAGTCCTTTAACACGACCCTCTAAAATAATTTTAGGGGTAGTTTCACACGTACCGTATCACAAATCTGCTGCAAATCCACAGATTTGACTAAATGAATGATCACAGCATTAAATCCGCACTGTTAAATCTGCTGCAGATTCGCTGCGATATGGTACGTGTGAAGCTACCCTTAAACATCTCAGCAATTCCACAAGTTGTAAAAGAGATTGGACAAAAAAAAAAAAAAATCACACAATGAAATAATAATAATAATAATAATAATAGCAGCACCGCCACTTGTTATTGCCACTGTTGCTTGGGTTTCTTTTTATAGTCCGGCCTCGGATACCTCTGGTAGGGAGTGTCACCGTGTTGTGATGGAAAATAATGGCCAGGATTGTTGTCTCTCTGTTGAGAAAAGTGCGGTCTACCATTGCGAGGTGGTGCGCCATTCACTGCATCATATTCTCTGTCATGAGGGAAGGGTCTCTGTGCATGGTGCCTCTGTCTATTATGACCTCTATGGCTGTGCAAAAGAAAAAAAGAAAGAGGATCATGATTATTAACAGTAACTAGTCAATAGGTATATGTGATGTGAGATACACAAGGATGTGAGCTATTACTACAAAGCAGTATGGTTTTACATTGCTGGCAAAGTCTCTGTGATTTCATGTGTAAATAAGGTGGTTTCCATTAACAGACAGCAAGCAGAGAGCTTGAAAATGTCAAACACAGAAACAAAGTTGCATACTTTTCATTGTACAACAGAGAAGCTTTGCCTAAAACTAAAAGCCATTTTTACAGGTCTAACCTAAAAGAGAGCCTGCTATTGTAAAAATGGTATTTTATTTCTTTACCTACCTAAAGGGGTCGGCCACTTTATAGTATAACTGTTTAGTTTACAATATTAGCAAATGTACTCACAGCTCTTACTGACAGCATTTCCCTGTGTGCCTTGCATTCTGTCCATAAGATGGCCGACATGGAGGAGCATGTGACCCGCCCCCAGTGTCCGCCACTGAGCCTGTATATGCCTATAGAGTACACTGGGGGCAGGGCATGGTCACATGTTCCTCCATGTCCACCATTTTATGGACAGAATCACCACAGAGCAGGGCAGCACAGCCTGGAGGAGCGGAGTCTTATTTTAGCTCTATGAGTTACACAGGGAGCTGCTGTCAGTAAGTGCTGTGAGTTCACTATCAATTTTACTATAAAGGGGCCAACCCGTTTATTTTGATAGAGCAAGCAATGACATTTTTGGCATACACTTATCACAGAGATGGAGCCTGTAAGCCAGAGAAAACCATTTAGGGGCAATGATAAAATAAAGGTTTATTTAATTGTTTGCAATACGTTCTCCTTTATTCTAAGCAGAGATGAGCGAATTTACTGTGGGAACAAAGCGAAGTGCTTTGTTCCTATTTCCTCTCTGCTCATCAGGCTGCGGGGCTTTTAAGTCTGCTCCGCTCCCTGACGCTCCTCCCCAGGTGCTGGGAAAACGTGAATCCAGTCTTGGGAAACTGGGAGGCGTTTCCCAGGTCTGGATCCATCTTTTCCCAGCACCTGGGGAGGAGCGTCAGGCAGCGGAGCAGACTTGATGCGGCAAATACAGATAGGAAACAAAGCACTTCGCTTCGTTCCTACTATAAATTCGATCATCTCTAATTCTAAGGGTATGTTCACACTAAGCAAACACGGCGGAATCCCGCTGTGCTCAGTGTCCTACAATGAGTGAATGAGAGGGCACGCGCGCGTCCGCTTCCTCCCCTCTCCACTCCACTCACTTTTTTGAGCAGAGAGCCACAGCAGCGGAGGAGCGTGCTCTCCCATAGACGGGCAATGACACACTGAGCACGGCTGGTTTCCGTGGAGGAAAGTTCTGCCGCAGAATTCCGCCTGATTTTCTCAGTGTGAACATAACCTAAGAGTTATCACTGAGGTCCAAATACATCAGGATTGAACTGAATAATGCTGCGTTTACACGGAACGATTATCGTTCAAATTTTCGCAACAAAGACTGCATTTGAGCGATAATTGCTCTGTGTAAACACAGCAAACGATCAAGCGACAAGCGAGAAATCATTCATTTTTATCTTTCAACATGTTCACAAATCGCTGTTCGCTAAAAATTCTTTCAAAGATTCACCCTATGTAAAAGATGGGTTTAAGCGATCTTAAAAACGATCGCAAGAACGATTTTTCTTACGATTTATTTGTCTAAACGCTGATAGTTATAAAAACCAAATCGTTGCTTCAAAATCGTTAAACGATCGATTGGGCGAATTATCGCTCTGTGTAAGCGCAGCATAGGGGTCAAACAGGTGTCAAGCTCAGGCCCTCCAGCTGTTCCAACACTACAATTCCCTACAGCTAAAGCGGTCCAGGCATAATGGGAATTGTAGTTTTGCAACAGCTGGAGAAGCCAATATTAACACCCTAAGTCTAGAATGAGCAGGGATTTTAATTTATAAAATTATAGTAAATAATTTTAATAGATTAAACAGTATGTTCATGGTGACAGGTTTTTTTTGTTTTTTTTTTTACAACCAATACAGTTAGACTTTAAAGGTATCAAGAGTTTTCCTTTGCCGACTTCTCGTTTCTTTGGTCAGGTCTTTTAAAACTTCAGTGACCCTTTTAAAGTAATTTAAACGGAATGGAAAGTTGAATAAAATATTGGTAAATTTCATTACCTAAAATGATTGGGCGCGTTACCTTCCATTTGTGGTAAACTGTGCCTGGGACCTGGCATATATGGCGGTGGAAAACCAGGTTGAGGTATCCTAGGACCATGACTGCAAAGAGGCACAAATAACGTAACTAAGGTGCAGGCACATGCATATTACAGCCAGCACCTGATGCAATATCATGGGGAATATGGGATGAAATAAAATCTACAAACAAGGGTCAACTAAAAGGATTATCAATAGATAAGATAAAAAAACCATGATAGAACGGTGCAGTGGTCCACAGTGGATACAAAAGAAATTAAATAAAATAAAGCAGTCCCAAAAACATAGAAAACAGTCCTGAAACATAGGAAAAGAGATCGGCACTATTGTAATGTGAGTCTTATTGGGATATTACGCTGATGTATTGCCACCAGTCATTGAGTGGGGTCCTCAATCCATGTTAGTAAAGGGTCCAGTGGTATAATAAACGGTAGGGCACTCCCCATAAAACGTGACTTATTTCACTCGATTAAAATAATTGTGGTACAATCATACTGCTAGGACGCCAGCACCATATGGTAAACATGACAGCTGTTTCGCGTGCTGACGCTTGTCTGGAGAATCGTCCTCACACACGAAACAGCTGTCACGTTTACCATATGGCATCCTAGCTGTCCGACTGTACCACGATGATTTTAATAAATTTAAATAAAAGTCACGTTTTATGGTGCGTGCCCTACAGTTTACCTTCTTGTTTATAAATAAAATAAAGCATATCTACATTAGGAAGGTAACCAGTAAGTATCATAAAAGAGGGTGAAAATATACTCAAAATATTCCTAAGATTCCGATGAAAGTATAGTAAGTGAAATGAGACCTCGTGTTCAGGCCCCCTACACTACACAATACATGTGTGGTGCCCTGTGAAATGATCAGTAGAAAGGTAATACTGCAATACAGGTTGTGTGCAAGGCAAAGAACTCACCTAGGATATCTCCCACCGGGATGTGAAAACCCATGCCGCGGTCCCATCGCTTGACCTGGCTTATGATGCAAAGGTGGCTGTGCGAATGGCGGCCCTGAAAACCTTGGTCCCCATCCTGGAGCATGAACGGTGTGGCTGCACAAGAGGTAAAGACCCATTTAGCGTATTGGTGTGTTATAAAGAAATTCAGATATAAAACAAGTCTCTGCTGCTGGGGGTTGGTACAGACATGGCCACTCAGTAAATGACTGGCTGCAGCGGCTTTTCCCCTCAGCCAGGGATTGTCTGGGCGGCAATGAAAAGAAACTTACTGTATAATTGCCAGCACTTTCTATTCTATGCAGAATAAGCATACATAGCTCAGTGCATGTTAGGCTAGGTTCACATTGCGTCTTAATTTACATTTCACTGTTCCCATTTCATTATGAATAATTTAGCTTTTCGCTATACACAGAGCATAGTCCACTACACTACTGAATACAAGAAAAACCACACATATTGTAATGCATTTTGCAAATGAAAAACAGATTCTGCTGAATGGTGTAGAGCAGAATTCATCTTTAGCATCTGGTAACCTCTACATTTTAAATAGCTGTGATTAAAGGGTTTTTTTCACTCAAATATAACATTCCATATGTTGCTACCCATGGTAAGCCTAACAATTCCTTCCATACTTATTATCTGTTCAGTCTCCTTCCTCCAGTTCTGAGCTGCTGCTTTCTGCTTAAGACACAGACTGTGTGAGAGCTCTTATCCCCGTTTCCCCCTCCCTTCTGAGAAAGCCGATTTAAACAAGTCCCTGGCCGGCTTTATCTGCAACTTTGTAATGCTAGGAGGATTAATCTGAGGTCAAGTTGCTGATGAACTCACTGTGATTATTCCTCCCAGCATTACAAAGCAGCTAAAATGTTGCAGATAAAGCCAGCCAGGGACTTGTTTACATCAGCCATCTCAGAAGGAATGGGTGAGGAGGGGGAGACAGAGAGAAAAGCTCACACACAGTTGTTTCTGTCTTTAGCAGAAAGCAGCAGCTGAGAACTAGGGAAAGGAAACTGAATAGATAACAACAAGTAAGGAATAACATGGAAGCAATTGTTAGTCCCATCATAGGCAGCAACATATGAAAACTTATACCCCTTTAAATGTATTTAATGTATTATTTTACAATTGGAATCAATGGGTGATGTTT
Source organism: Dendropsophus ebraccatus (assembly GCF_027789765.1). Taxonomy (NCBI): domain Eukaryota; kingdom Metazoa; phylum Chordata; class Amphibia; order Anura; family Hylidae; genus Dendropsophus; species Dendropsophus ebraccatus. The sequence goes on along the minus strand of NC_091454.1, from coordinate 189,697,290 downwards.
CTGTATGCATATATGGCAGGGGTATATGTCAGACAATAAACATCTAAGGGAATCCTAACATGTAACGTGAACATAACACTTTGAAGGTATATCATCATTGAAACATGCTGGTCCATTTACACAGAAAGATTATCTGACAGATTATCTGCCAAAGATTTGAAGCCAAAGCCAGAAACAGACTATGAACAGAGATCAGGTCATAAAGGAAAGCCTGAGATTTTTCCTCTTCTCAAATCCATTCCTGGCTTTGGCTTCAAATCTTTGGCAGACAATCTGTCACATAATCTTTCTGTGTAAATGGACCCTTAGACTTCTCAGTTTTTGCATTGTGACAATATATCTTAATATTGAATTTTGTAATACTGAATGTATGTAGATCCACTATGCTATACCCAATGTATCTGTACTAATACCGGCATCTGTACTAAGTCCGGCAAAATTTTTTATTATTTTGTTGCCCCCCCCCCCAAAAGTTATACAAATCACCAATATACACTTATTATGGGAAATGCTTATAAAGTGCTTTTTTCCCTGCACTTACTACTGCATCAAGGCTTCACTTTATAAGCATTCCCTGTAATAAGTGTATATTGGGGATTTGTATAACTTTTGGGGGGCAATACAATACATCAATAAAAATTTTCACTGGACTTCTTTAATGGTTTGTATTCTGCCTTTCTTATTCACTTTAGTATTTACATATTTGTCCATGAAAAAAAAAAAAAAAAAAAAAAAGTGTCTGACAACCAGTCTTCCCATGCCATCTTACAAATGTGGAAAACCCCTATTAAGCTGAATCTCAAGGACTTTTTTAGAAAATATGTATACAGAAAAGACAGACAGTGAGTCAGGGGAGTTTTATAACTCTGCAGCTAGTAATTGTATGAACTAGTGTACTATATAACTGCTCTTGCAGTCTCTTATATAGGGCAGAGATGATCTGTTCAGCAGCACTGTATACATAGATTTAGGGCATCCAGAAAAAATAAGGAGCGGCGGGATTGATGGAGATGGGACGGGTCCAACTGCTGCCAAGAGGGATCAGATATCAGATTATTTAGTACTGTACTTCACAAGAAGTCAGTCTCTCTGAAGAGACCAATATCCTACGTGTCCTAGACTTGTAATCACGTAACCCATCTTCAGTGATGAACCAGCTCAAAATGTATGGATGCAACTGAGCTGGTATGAAACAAATGACACTGCAGGTAAACCAGTGGCGAGCTGTAGTGATGAGGGAGCTGTCAAAACGTTCGGGAACATTATGTGAACAGTCAGCGACTAATTTCCCATGGCTGGCAGGAACACATGGATATAGCCTATGTTTTCCAGGACTCCCTAGGGCAGCATCCAACTCTTGCAGCCATGGTAAATCTATCGTTGAGCGTTCGGGTTTAGATAACGTTGCAGAAACTGAACATTTTGATGAATGTGCTAGACAATATTGAGAAGGCATTTTATGTCCAATTTCCCACCCTGGAGTGCTTCTTTAAAGTTTCACTGTTGTAATTTTTAAAATCAGCAGGGAATGTCATATAAAGCATGACAACAATCTCCATGATTTTTTTTTTGTTATCATGCTTTAATACAAAGCTATATTTCAGTCTCCCGAGGCAGCTTTATAGTCTTGTGCTGGTTGGAAAAAAAAACAAAAAAACAGGAGACTAAACACCAGAGGCGCACTCACAGAGAAGTCATGTGATTGATAGATGCATTGAGCTGTGACATACTGTACTGGCTGGGACTTTGTGTTTGATTGGTTTTTTTCCCCCCCAACCTGCGCTAGACTAAAAGGCTGCCTTCAGGAGACTGGACCTAGATACAAGTATGTATAGCTTTGTTATAAAGCACAGTAATAATGCTAATACTACATGCTTTATTTAATATCTTGTTGATATAGATTTTGAAAATTATAAGGACAGCAACACTTCAAGGTGTTATCCAGTGCTACAAAAACATGGCCACTTTCTTTCAGAGACAACACGACTCTTCTCTCCAGTTCAGGTGCGGTTTGCAATTAAGCTCAAATCACTTCAATGAAACTGAGCAACAAAACCCCATCCAAGCTGGAGACAAGTGGCCATGTTTTTGTAGCGCTGGATAACCCCTTTAAGGGTAAATTCACACAGGCGGATCCGCCCGGAGTCTCACGCATGAAATCCGCAGCCAATCCGCAATACATGTATTATTATTATTATTAATACGTGTAATGCGGATTAGCTGCAGATTTCGTGCGTGAGACTCCCGGCGGATCCGCCCGTGTGAATTTACCCTAAGGGTGTGTTCACACGTACAGGATCTGCAGCAGATTTGATGGCGCAGATTCAAAGCAAATCTGCAGCTTCAAATCAGCGCCATTAAATCTGCTGCAGATCCTGTACGTGTGAATGCACCCTAAAGCATGATTTTTAAATCAAATGGTGCCAGTAAAACTGTTTGGTAAACACACGTGACACTGCTCCTGTATACACTGAGAATGTTTAGACACAGACCACACTACATTACCTTTAAAGGGGTAGTGCGGCGCTAAACAATTATTCAAAAAATAACACACATTACAAAGTTATACAACTTTGTAATGTATGTTATGTATGTGAATGGCCCCCTTCCCAATGTTCCCTCCCCCACCCATGCTAGACCCGGAAGTGTGGTGCATTATACTCACCGCATCTCGTGTCTACCCCCATCCGCCATCTTGTGACAATGACGTAGTCTTCGGGAGGCCGGCCGAACCACTCCATCCGATCCTTATGCCGGCCCCCCTCTGCCGCGTCATAACTGTGCTCAGCCGCGATTGGCTGAGCACAGTTAAGCTCAGCCAATCGCGGCTGAGCTGCTGATGACGTGGCAGAGGGGGGCCGGCATGAGGGACGGATAGAGCGGTCTGGCCGGCCTCCAGAAGACTACGTCATTGTCACAAGATGGTGGACGGGGGGTAGCTCATGTGACAATGTGACACATCCCTGCGAGGACACTCTGTTATGTACGGTTTCCAGTAGATCTGCCCTACCAGTGGTATTCCATGCTGGTGAACATGTAGGTGCACTGACATTGCTGTATACTCCTGTACATGTTCTCAGCCGTCCTGTATTCTAGTTTGACCTGCTCTAACTTTAGTTGTTTTCTTTCAGCATTATCACTAAGGATGTGTTCACATGCCAAGTCTTGATGGCATCACAATATGTTAAAATTTTATTATTTTTAAAAGGTTTTACAGAGAAAAGTTTAATAGAAATGATGTGAGGTTTTCATACTTTCTATTTAAAATCTCAAACCTACCATGACTCATCAGCTGCTGTATGTCCTGTAGGAAGTGGTGTATTCTTTCCAGTCCGACAGTGCTCTCTGCTGCCTCCTCTGTCCATGACAGGAACAGTCCGGAGCAGGAGAGGTTTTCTATGGAGATTTGTAACTGCTCAAGGACAGAGGTGGCAGCAGAAAGCTGTGTGTCAGACTGGAAAGAATGCACCATTTCCTGCAGGACATACAGCAGCTGAAAAGTACTGGGAGACAAGATTTTTTATATAGAAGTAAATTAAAAATAATGTATAACTTTCTGACACCAGTTGATTTAAAAGAAATACATTTTCACTGGAGTTCCCCTTTAAAAAAAAAAAAGAAAAAAAAGATTGATGGCTGAACAACCCTTGAACAAAGGATCATCTGAGGAACGATCATTTTGCACATACAATACACATGTTGGAAAAGTTGTTAAGACCGACCCCACAAGGATGATGAATAATCTTTCTGGGAACGTTTTAAGTTTTAAAATACTCTTTAGTGAAAGGTCCGATTGTCGTCTGAGAATTTCCAACATGGCCATCTTCTTTTTTTAAAGGATCAAAGTCTGTCATTGGTCAGATCAAACGATCGCTGGTTGCTAAATCTTATCCGATGAACGATGGTTTGGTTGCAATCATCCGCTTTCATCAAATTTAATTTAAGGTGTATTGGCACCTTTAAACCAGTCATGACCCGTGACTCTGGGGTTGCTCCACTGAACATGGAGGTGGTTGGGGATTTGCGGTCCGTTTTGGGCCGTGCTGCTGATGCTTGGCTTGAGGCTTATCTAATCCAGCATTGCTTTAGAAAAGAAAATTGGATCATCAATGGAAGCTGCTTGACAAATGCAGGGTCATTGTAATCAGCTCTTAGATTATTCCCTCTGGTGGCCATTTCTGAAATTACAACCCACTGTAGCTACTGCAAGCTCTTAAAGGGAATCTGTCAGTACCTGGGCCCTACCACTGGTGCTAACAGTGTGCTGTAGTCAGCAGTATACTAGTGAGCATGGTGCCTTTTGGTAATTTGTTCGTGCAATGGATTATGTACAATCTCAGGTCTACTTCTGTAATGAAGAGTCAAACAGGAGTTGTATCTCGGCATTGGTGCCACACAATGCTGCCCGGCCTCCTGCTCGCTCAGCTGCCAGCCAGTGTCTGATTGCAGATCAGTCCTCTGTAGGCAGTTTATGTCTGAAAAACACTCAGATATAGTTGAATTTCTGAGCCCAGATGATTTACCCATAGACCACAGCTCCAACACAGCTTAAGAGACTCAACTATATCGGATTGCAAAACAGTCCTCCGTTGGCTTATACTGATTGACAGCTGAGCGAGCAGGAGGCCGGACCGCATTAATTATTCTTGACTAGGGGACTGCCAGCAACAGCACACTGTGAGCACCTCAGGTAGGGCCGGGAGCTGACAGATTCTGTTTAAAGTGGAACAACCCTGTAAGGACAGTCTCTGTTATGTGTGGATGCCTGTCAATCAGATCTGTGCACAGTGCTGATGTATGTACACTTTCCATCAGCTTCATCTATTCTAACTTAGTGCTAATGCAGAAGGAAAACACACTCCTAACTAACATGTATAACATGTATTCACACGCAGATTTGTTTTATCAGGGTTTTGCAGTTAGAGGTTCACCACGCACATATGGATGATGTGAGGTTTACATACTTTTGTAAGAGAAATGCACTGGTTACTAAACCAAGTCATTACCTGTGACTCCACGGCTTCGCCTCTGCACGGGAAGGTGGCTGTGAATGAGCTGTCCTATTTGGGAAGTGCTGCAGATTCTGGCTTTGAGGTATATCTATTGCTGCATTACTTTAAAAATAAGGAAAGGAAGATTGTTAATGAAAATCCACTATACAAGGGGCGATGGTGTCACATGACAAGCCCACATTTCTTTGCCATAAAGCCCACTACACCTAAAATAATTGATTAAAGCGTCAATGTCCTAAAAAGAAGGAGGTAGAGATATGTCAAAAGTTCTGATCAGTCGGGGTCTGGATTCTGAGACTCCCACTAATAGCTAGAAGAAGCAGGGAGAAGCACACTGCTAAGCTCTTCTCTCCCAGTCTCCTTCCAGTAAGCGAACATAACAGATATCTACAGTGGGGAGAGAAGCACTAGGCTAAGCACTTCTCTCCTCTTGTTTTAGCAATCTGTGGGTGTCTGAGAAACGGATGACTGATTTAAACATTTAACATGACTTTAGGTCATGGCAAAAAGTTTGTTTAATGACAGCATCACGTTAATGATAGAGGCATTTTCCCCTTAATTTACTTAAATTTATTTGAATTTTGTATAGCCAACACAATTCCTTTGCTACAACCACAGAAGCAGTGGTTGTCATACCCAGGCATCTATGACACATCTATAACATTTAGCAGCTATACATAGGGTAGGTAGCTAATAAAAGACAGACGATCTTTGTAACCACTGTCTATTGTGGACAAGAGGTGAGAATCCTGAACAGAGAACCCCTATCAGAAATCACTAACAGGGTATATAAAGCAGTTCTAGTATGGAAACCCCTTTACTGCAGTTACTTACCTCCTGGATTTGCCATGTAAAAGGTCATCGAGATAGTTGTTTCTTTCTATGCTATGTCCACGGCTTTTGTTGAATTCTGCAAAAAAGAAAAAAAAAGGTGTGATGTTCTTTGTGCTCTTTTACATAGCCAACCTATGGCACTGGGATGGGGAACCTGTAATGTTCCTGTTGTTGCAGCTAGTGAGTGCGGATCGGTTCCCGTCTGTAAACACTCACTCAATCGACAGACCTCATAAACAATCACTGACTGCAGGAGAATTTGTGCGGCCCTTTATTTTATACTGGCAATCTTTTTATGTGCTGTTTAAAAGATGTGATCAGCCAGAGAAGGAGCATTTCCTTACTAGTTGGCTAATCGCTGGCGCTTTTACACAGGCTGATTATTGGCAGTGAGCGTTCCTGTCGGCCTTATACAGAACGTGCATATCTACCATCGGGGAGACTCATTGCTGCTAACACAATGGAGCAGGAAGCTAGACAGGCATCCTTTCCCCATACTTATGCATGCTTCAGAGCTGGAGGCAGAAGAGTAGGGGTAGGGAACCTTTGGGCCTCTAGCTGTTGCAAAACTATAACTCCCATCATGCCTGACTTTAGCATCTTTGTACTGTATTGTATGTGTAAATCCAATCTTAGGTTATACTTTCTGCTAGTTTTTTTCTGGTAAGTCAATAATGTAGTCCATATGAGTAGACCATTAGAATGTAAATGGTTGTGCAGTTGTCCCTTGTATCTTACAGCACTGGCTGCAGAATGTTAAGGATTTAAAGGTGAGATTAGGGCATTTGCAGACTCTAACCAACAGGAAGATCCAAGAACAAGAATGTCAAACATATGTATAGCGTACACCATTAAGTATGGATCTGTGTACTAGATCTCTCTATGTAAAATTTAAAGCTAATAAAACGTGTACACATTGTACTACTCTTACTACTATTGTTCTTACTTTCTAAGTTAGGCAAATTACGTTTGAAAATCTTTTATTAAAAAATCTCAAGTCTACCAGTACTTAGCTGCTGTATGCCCTGAAGGAAGTGGTGTATTCTTTCAAGTGTGATCTCTGCTGCCATCTCTGTCCATGACAGGAACTGTCCAGAGCAGGAAAGGTTTTCTATGGGGATTTACTGTCAGCTCCTGCCACAGAGAGAGGTGGCAGCAGAGAGTACTATGTCCTCCAGGACATATAGTTGTCCTTTGTATGTTACAGCAGGTCATTACACTGGCTGGGAAGATTAGGGCATTTGCAGACTATGTATAGCCTGCAGTATCTCTAACCAACAGAAAGATCCCCTAACAAGAATCCCAAACATATGTATAGTGTACACCACCAAGTATAGATCTGTGTAGAATATAAAGCTTATAAAGTGTACACATTGTACTATACTCACTTTCTATGGCTTCAGCGGGTTCCATGCTCAGCATATCAATCAAATACCTGTCAATGTCAAAACTCATGTTATAAATAGATGACAAAAGACACAACTTCTATTCATCAAACCGCTATGATATTTATTGGTGCATGCAGAGAAAACCACAAGAGAAAGTCCTTGTTATAGTGACCCAGCAGAGCATTTCATTAGTGCCGTCCTGGTGCCACCAAGTCCCCCAACTAGTTACTAAGGGGCACAGAAGGTAGTCTATAGCTTGTATAGGAGAGCACAGAAAAGCAGGGCATAACTGGAGGGGCCCTACACTCAGCTACTTAATTCTAGCAACTGATGCAAGCCTAAGCATCTAGACCAATAAATAAGATGTACAAAACAGAGAAGCCACAACGCAGATGTGAATAGGGGCTTGGACTGATTGATTGAGAAATCGGTCCACATCATATAGTACGATCTAGCCCGAGGGTAGGAAACCTTGGCTCTCCAGCTGTTGCAAAACTACAACTCCCATCATGCCTGGACAGCCAAAGCTAAAGCTTTGGCTGTCCTTGCATGATGGGAGTTGTAGTTTTGAAACTGCTAAAGATCCCAGGTTTCCTACCCCTTATCTAGCCACATGACAAAGCACAGAACCTGAAGCAGTAACACAACGTACCAACGCAACATGTCATTTTAGCGGACGTTGAAATAAAAGTTAGATGATTACATTGGCCACGGATGCAGAGAACTCGGCCATTTGCCAGATACTGCTCCACTTACTAGAACATTCTGATCAGCACTAAAATGAGCTGCAGCAAAAGGTCGCCTCACCTGCAAACTAAATAGCCAGTCCTGTTCAATCCATGGGTACAGTGAACACCAACCAGCTTATCTGCGGAGGAGAAATAATTGGATTTCATTGTTCATTCTTAAAAGAAGCTCCTATGTACGTATATAGAATAACCCGTGTGGACGTCACTTAGGCAGTAAGAATAAAGGGGTACTCTAGCAGAATTTTTTTTTACAAATCAGCTGGTGTCAAAAAGTCATACAGGTTTGCAAATGACTTCAATTGAAAAAAAAAAATATTAAGCTTTCCGGTACTTATCAGCTGCTGTATGCCCTGCAGGAAGTGGTGTAATCTTTCTAGTCTGACACAGTGCTCTTTGCTGCCACCTCTGTCCCATGTCAGGAAATGTCCAGAGGTTTTCTATAGGAATTTCCTGGCATGGACAGAGGTGGCAGCAGACAGCACTGTGTCTGACTGGAAAGAATCCACCACTTCCTGCAGGACATACAGCAGCTGAAAAGTATTGAAAGATTGGAGATTTTGTTTTTGTACAGAAATAATTTACAAATCTGTCTAACTTTCTGAAGCCTGTTTAAGTGAAAAAATTTTCTTTAGCTTGCATACCCCTTTAATCCTTAGAGGATCGGGCCGATTTCAATTTTTCCGTTTTCGTTTTTCCCTCCTTGTGCTTAAAAGGCCATAGCCCTTGCATTTTTCCACCTAGAAACCCACATGAGCCCTTATTTTTTGCGCCACTATTGTACTTTGCAATGACAGGCTGAATTTTTTTTATAAAGTACACTGGGAAACCAGAAAAAAATCAAAACGCATTTCTTTTATTTGTTTTTTTTTTTTCGTTTTTACGTCGTTCGCCCTGGGGTAAAACTGACTTGTTATGCATGTTCCTCAAGTCGTTACGATTACAACGATACGTAACAAATATACGTTCCTTAAAATCGCTCTATTCCCAGGCTTATAACGCTTTTATCCTTGGGTCTATGGGGCTGTGTGAGGTGTCTTTTTTTGCGCCATGATGTGTTCTTTCTATCGGTCTCTTGATTGCGCATATGCGACTTTTTGATCACTTTTTATTAAAAAAAATTTCTGGATTTAGTGTGACAAAAAATGTGCAATTTTGTGATATTTTGCACTTACGCCATTTACCGTGCGAGATCAGGAATGTGATGAATTAATAGTTCAGGCGATTACGCATGCGGCGATAGCAAACATGTTATAAATAAAAATAAATAAATAAACATGGGAAAAGGGGGGCTATTCAGACTTATTAGGGGAGGGGACTTTTTACTAATAACATTTTTTTCTTTTACACTTTTATACTAGGAGCCCCCCTGGGGTTAAGGTTATTCCACGTGGGGTTAGGGTTATTCCCCCTGGGGGACTTCTAGTATAAGTACTCTGACCTCTCATACAGATCTATGCTGCATAGATCAATGAGAAAGGCATTTTGATTGCTTCTGGCTGCTGCAGCCAGAAGCATTCGAGTGCCGAGCCCCGGCGGAGAAGGATGTGTGGATCGCTCCTCTGGGACGACGTCCCGGAAGAGCGATCCACCCCACCTGACACCAGGGAACGGCTGCATACAAGTAATCGGATGCAGCTGTGAACTTTGACAGCTGCATCCGATTACTTTATTAGCGGGCATGGCGATTGGACGGTGCCAGCTAATAGCTACGAGCGGCACCCGGAGCGGCGGTTCAGAGCGCAGCCACTGCGCGACCCCGCTCTGAACACATGGAGGTGGCCCTGGACGTACGGGTACGTCCAGGGTCACCTAAGGGTTAAGAGATAGGATACCCTAAACACTGATAAGGCAACGGAAAAACCTCTTCAATAAGCTGGTAATACAGTCTATACTGCACACCCCCATCACTAAGTACAGTGATACCTTGGTTTAAGAGTAACTTGGATTAAGATTGTTTTGCAAGAGCAGCTCACAGTTTTTCAAAATTGTAACTTGGTTTAAGAGCATTGCTTTGTATTAAAGGACAACTCCCACAAAAATTTTTTTTTGCTCATTTAACACACATTACAAAGTTATATAACTTTGTAATGTGGTTAAATACCCGGCCTGGCCCCCTTCCCCCACTTTCGGACCCCCGACCCCCCACCCCAGAAGTTAAGGAATTTATACATTACCTATTACGATCGTCACGGTCCTCTTCTCCGGGGCGGCATCTGGTGACGACGACGTCAGAGCCGAGGGGCGGTCCGGGTCTTCTTCCTCCTCGGCGTCTTCATGCAAAGTGAATGGGGATGAAAAGGCTGCTGGTGCACATGCGCACCAGCAGCCTTTTCATTGGCTGGAGCGCATCACATGGCTTCCAGCTTGCTCAGCCCTGATTGGCTGAGCTTGCTGGAAGCCATGTGATGCGCTCCAGCCAATGAAAAGGCTGCCGGTGCGCAAGCGCACTGGCAGCCTTTTCCATCCCCTGGACCCGGAAGTTGGAGACATCGCTGGATGGCGGAAGGCGGCGACGGAGAGGCGGACGGCGGGCGAATCGAGCGGCGATCGTCACCGGAGAGATGGTGAGTATGGTGTCTGTGTGTGTCTGTGTTTTTTTTTTTTTTGGGGTCCCGCGGGAGTTGTCCTTTAAGGGGAGGGGAAGTGGGGGAGGGGCATGGACTGCGTAGCATGGTCTACAGCACAGTACTCTGACCCAGGAAATCTCCCTCACCTTCCAAATCATAGCAGATCCACTTTAGGCTGGGGCTTACATCAGGGGACAGGACCATGGAGGTAATCTCTTCATAGCTGTAACCCCTCTCTCCCCGGACAGAGTGCTGCATGAATGTGCCCACATCTGCCCTGCTCATTGCTCCATGCACCCTGCAGTCTCTGTCAGTCCTTGTGTTTCCCATCCTCTCCGTTTCTGCTATTATGTGCCTGCACTTACACTCAGCTATACACACTGCTGAATAATGTGCCTGCACTTACACTCCGTCACTGTCCTCCTGCACAGCTCTGTGATTCTCACTTCCTGATTGCTCCATGGTGAACACACACCCTTTCCCCATTGCTGTCATGTGACCACACAGACCTCTGACAGTAGTCCTGCTTCTCTATTCTAGCTTGTTGTACTACACTACTGCATTATGGGGATCTTAAGCTCCATTCTGTATCTACAAACTGCTGCTGTATTTTCAGGTTTATGCCCTTACTATACATTACACTCCACATGCGGATTGCTGTACTGTACAGTAACTAATATCATATTCAGCTGTTTCTGACTGTTTGATTCATTTGTTCTACATGTTATTCAATATAAAAAAAAATTATTATTTTGGGGTGTGGAACCAATTGTCTGCATTTCAATGATTTCATATGGGAGAATTTGCTTTGGTTTAAGAGTGGATTTGGATTACTAGCACGGCCACAGAACGAATTATGCTCGTAATCCAAGGCTCATATGACTCTCCGTTAGGACACCATGGTCTTACTAACAGATTCTCAACAGAATACACAGCCATCAGCAATACCTTTAAGGGGTATTACATCTCATGAATGGCCACACTTACCATTTTCCACATTATCACTTAGATATTGTTTCACGGCCACCTTAAACTGGGAGATAACGTCATCGCTAGGCACTTCATGTCCAATGGTGAAGATCTTAAAATAGTTTATTGATTCGGGAAATTCCTATAACAGAAAATGAACATTTAAAGTTTTACTTTATGTGCGTATATATATATATATTCATAAACCTATATAAAATAAAGATTGCATTACGGATACCATGAGCATAGTCACAGTATCCAGAGGGCAGTATAGTATTAGATTGGGATGCCTGGTGCTGGGAGGTAGGTTCACACACCTTGGATTTGCCACAGAATCTGCAGCAGAAATGTGCTAAGAGATCAGCACAAAGATTAACCCGATCACGGGCATGAGTATGACCTCTCAACTGTTAGGATGTAGGTCCTCTATAAGGGTCCATTCACACCTTGTTTTGACCCTATGCTTGGTATAAACACTGTGAACACAGAAAATAATATCCATAGGCCTATAGTGTAAAAGGGAATGGCAACAAATAGCTCTTTGGCCATGATCTGCCCTGTATATGGTCAGCTAGGGCTGGGTGATCAACAATCTCATTAATCAATGTCCTTAGTGGGTCTGACAATTACATTTTTTTTGAAGATCACAAATTAACAAACAAACAACTGTGCTGTCCAATTAGGAGCAATGAAGCAAAAATGTCCTGTATGCGACTGTACAATATGAAGGACCAGTCAAGCAGCTGAGAGACGCAGTCACATATATACATAAGAGAAACAGATCGCTGATCTCAGGGAGACCAGTCAAACGATAACACTGCCGGGTGCTAGTGAAATCCTAGGTGCGTTGCCCCCTGGGAAACATGAATATGCAAAAGAAGAGCCCGTGGAGCCTCATTGAAGAGTCTCGAAACACAGGACTAGCCAGATATCCCTCCGGGAAGGACCCAGCCAAGGGGTGGCTCCTGTAAGGAAACCACCAAATCCACCATATTAAGTGGCCATATAAGTCATATAAGGGAAAAACCAAGGCTAGGTAACCATCCACAGACAGCTGTTTCGGGGTGTTGCTCCTCATCAGTGTGAAGCAGGATTCTGGCTAGGTGGGAGCAATGCCTAGTAGAGCCATTAGAGAAACAGATCACTGATCTCAGGGAGACCAGCCAAACAACAACACTGCCGGCTGCTACTGAAAGCGCTCAATGCAGTAAATCCTAAGTGCATTGCCCCCTGGGAAACATGAATATGCAAAAGAAGAGCCTGTGGAGCCTCATTGAAGCGTCTCAAAACACAGGACTAGCAAGATATCTATATATACATAGCCTCCTCTATATAGGTAAGATATGAATGACTAGTGAGTGAGTTACTTCCAGGGTTCATGTTATGTCTATTTGACTCACTGCCTATAACTCAGCTTCTGAATGGTCCTTTATATAGAACAAAGAGAGGAGGCTGCACACCTACTGTAGGTGACCAGTCAGCAGTCAGGTTACATCCAGTCAGAGAGAGGAGGCTCCACACCTACTGTGTGTGACCAGTCAGCAGCCAGGTTACATCCAGTCAGAGAGAGGAGGCTCCACACCTACTGTATGTGACCGGTCAGCAGCCAGGTTACATCCAGTCAGAGAGAGGAGGCTCCACACCTACTGTATGTGACCAGTCAGCAGCCAGGTTACATCCAGTCAGAGAGAGGAGGCTCCACACCTACTGTATGTGACCAGTCAGCAGCCAGGTTACATCCAGTCAGAGAGAGGAGGCTCCACACCTACTGTATGTGACCAGTCAGCAGTCAGGTTACATCCAGTCAGAGAGAGGAGGCTCCACACCTACTGTATGTGACCAGTCAGCAGCCAGGTTACATCCAGTCAGAGAGAGGAGGCTACATATTTTAGAATTCATGAAGCTAGAGTATGAGAGTAAGGACTAGCAGCCTTGCATCAACCAGAGAATGGTTTCCTTGTACCTGCGGGGAATAGTAGCGCTGGGTGCAGGTTAGATCCACAACCATTCCTAGTTCTTCATTTTGTTTCTTGACTTCCTGAATAAGATCTGATGTGGAGAATCGCTGCCAAGGTGCCAGCTTGTGATCATACATCTGGAAGTGAAGGGCAGAACGGTCAGCGTCATATAGTCACACCAGCATAATGGCTACTGCTTTCTCTAAACTCTCAGCTTACATTCTTTAAAGGGACTTTAAAAGCAATAAAACGTGTTCCCGGGATGCGTTTTCCTACTGGAATGTACTCTGTCCACCTGTAAGAGAAGGAACATGGTAAGTGGCTGGCTTTAGACCAGGTAAAGGGGTTCTTTTAGAAACAATGTTCATTTCACAGAAATCAACCCAAGGGACAGCGGCCGGCCGTACCCAAGGGACAGCTCCGGCCGGCCGTACCCAAGGGACAGCTCCGGCCGGCCGTACCCAAGGGACAGCTCCGGCCGGCCGGCCGGCCGTACCCAAGGGACAGCTCCGGCCGGCCGGCCGGCCGTACCCAAGGGACAGCTCCGGCCGGCCGGCCGGCCGTACCCAAGGGACAGCTCCGGCCGGCCGGCCGGCCGTACCCAAGGGACAGCTCCGGCCGGCCGTACCCAAGGGACAGCTCCGGCCGGCCGTACCCAAGGGACAGCTCCGGCCGGCCGGCCGGCCGTACCCAAGGGACAGCTCCGGCCGGCCGTACCCAAGGGACAGCTCCGGCCGGCCGGCCGGCCGTACCCAAGGGACAGCTCCGGCCGGCCGGCCGGCCGTACCCAAGGGACAGCTCCGGCCGGCCGTACCCAAGGGACAGCTCCGGCCGGCCGTACCCAAGGGACAGCTCCGGCCGGCCGGCCGGCCGTACCCAAGGGACAGCTCCGGCCGGCCGGCCGGCCGTACCCAAGGGACAGCTCCGGCCGGCCGGCCGGCCGTACCCAAGGGACAGCTCCGGCCGGCCGGCCGGCCGTACCCAAGGGACAGCTCCGGCCGGCCGGCCGGCCGTACCCAAGGGACAGCTCCGGCCGGCCGGCCGGCCGTACCCAAGGGACAGCTCCGGCCGGCCGGCCGGCCGTACCCAAGGGACAGCTCCGGCCGGCCGGCCGGCCGTACCCAAGGGACAGCTCCGGCCGGCCGGCCGGCCGTACCCAAGGGACAGCTCCGGCCGGCCGGCCGGCCGTACCCAAGGGACAGCTCCGGCCGGCCGTACCCAAGGGACAGCTCCGGCCGGCCGTACCCAAGGGACAGCTCCGGCCGGCCGTACCCAAGGGACAGCTCCGGCCGGCCGTACCCAAGGGACAGCTCCGGCCGGCCGTACCCAAGGGACAGCTCCGGCCGGCCGTACCCAAGGGACAGCTCCGGCCGGCCGTACCCAAGGGACAGCTCCGGCCGGCCGTACCCAGGGACAGCTCCGGCCGGCCGTACCCAAGGGACAGCTCCGGCCGGCCGTACCCAAGGGACAGCTCCGGCCGGCCGTACCCAAGGGACAGCTCCGGCCGGCCGTACCCAAGGGACAGCTCCGGCCGGCCGGCCGGCCGTACCCAAGGGACAGCTCCGGCCGGCCGGCCGGCCGTACCCAAGGGACAGCTCCGGCCGGCCGGCCGGCCGTACCCAAGGGACAGCTCCGGCCGGCCGGCCGGCCGTACCCCAAGGGACAGCTCCGGCCGGCCGGCCGGCCGTACCCAAGGGACAGCTCCGGCCGGCCGGCCGGCCGTACCCAAGGGACAGCTCCGGCCGGCCGGCCGGCCGTACCCAAGGGACAGCTCCGGCCGGCCGGCCGGCCGTACCCAAGGGACAGCTCCGGCCGGCCGGCCGGCCGTACCCAAGGGACAGCTCCGGCCGGCCGGCCGTACCCAAGGGACAGCTCCGGCCGGCCGGCCGGCCGTACCCAAGGGACAGCTCCGGCCGGCCGGCCGGCCGTACCCAAGGGACAGCTCCGGCCGGACGGCCGGCCGTACCCAAGGGACAGCTCCGGCCGGCCGGCCGGCCGTACCCAAGGGACAGCTCCGGCCGGCCGGCCGGCCGTACCCAAGGGACAGCTCCGGCCGGCCGGCCGGCCGTACCCAAGGGACAGCTCCGGCCGGCCGGCCGGCCGTACCCAAGGGACAGCTCCGGCCGGCCGGCCGGCCGTACCCAAGGGACAGCTCCGGCCGGCCGGCCGGCCGTACCCAAGGGACAGCTCCGGCCGGCCGGCCGGCCGTACCCAA
This sequence comes from Dendropsophus ebraccatus, assembly GCF_027789765.1. NCBI lineage: Eukaryota > Metazoa > Chordata > Amphibia > Anura > Hylidae > Dendropsophus > Dendropsophus ebraccatus. The sequence goes on along the minus strand of NC_091454.1, from coordinate 189,681,598 downwards.
GGGACAGCTCCGGCCGGCCGGCCGGCCGTACCCAAGGGACAGCTCCGGCCGGCCGGCCGGCCGTACCCAAGGGACAGCTCCGGCCGGCCGGCCGGCCGTACCCAAGGGACAGCTCCGGCCGGCCGGCCGGCCGTACCCAAGGGACAGCTCCGGCCGGCCGGCCGGCCGTACCCAAGGGACAGCTCCGGCCGGCCGGCCGGCCGGCCGTACCCAAGGGACAGCTCCGGCCGGCCGGCCGGCCGTACCCAAGGGACAGCTCCGGCCGGCCGGCCGGCCGGCCGTACCCAAGGGACAGCTCCGGCCGGCCGGCCGGCCGTACCCAAGGGACAGCTCCGGCCGGCCGGCCGGCCGTACCCAAGGGACAGCTCCGGCCGGCCGGCCGGCCGTACCCAAGGGACAGCTCCGGCCGGCCGGCCGGCCGTACCCAAGGGACAGCTCCGGCCGGCCGGCCGGCCGTACCCAAGGGACAGCTCCGGCCGGCCGGCCGGCCGTACCCAAGGGACAGCTCCGGCCGGCCGGCCGGCCGTACCCAAGGGACAGCTCCGGCCGGCCGGCCGGCCGTACCCAAGGGACAGCTCCGGCCGGCCGGCCGGCCGTACCCAAGGGACAGCTCCGGCCGGCCGGCCGGCCGTACCCAAGGGACAGCTCCGGCCGGCCGGCCGGCCGTACCCAAGGGACAGCTCCGGCCGGCCGGCCGGCCGTACCCAAGGGACAGCTCCGGCCGGCCGGCCGGCCGTACCCAAGGGACAGCTCCGGCCGGCCGTACCCAAGGGACAGCTCCGGCCGGCCGTACCCAAGGGACAGCTCCGGCCGGCCGTACCCAAGGGACAGCTCCGGCCGGCCGTACCCAAGGGACAGCTCCGGCCGGCCGTACCCAAGGGACAGCTCCGGCCGGCCGTACCCAAGGGACAGCTCCGGCCGGCCGTACCCAAGGGACAGCTCTGGTGGCAGTCTACTAGGGAATGCTGGGAAGCAGTAAGAACAGGCTGAATCCTGTGAGGGATGCATACCTCTTATAGGGTGTAGGGTACATGGTCCCTCCCTACCCTTGTCATCTGTATATCAGGGTGGCATTCAGTGGGGCATGCTACAAACTACAACTCCCAGCATGCCCGGGTAGACAACAGCTGCACAGGCATGCTGGGAGTTGTAGTTTCACAAAGGTTAAAGCCCACCGTGCTAAGCTCAGGCTGCCAGCTGCGTGTATAGGTCTGCCAGCTGAGTCACCACTGACTGGCATCAGGCACTCCTCATAGTGTGACCGGCAGCCGCCTATAGTCATCAGGTATCTCCCCCGCCGCCCGCACTGCCCCCCGGGCTCCCCCTCCCGCACTCACCGGTCAGGGATGGAGTTCTTGTGTTTCATGGCTGCGGAGTGGCGGTGGAGGTGACGGGAGACAGGGATCCGGAGAAACGAAACTCGGCACTTCAGTAGTAAGCAGCACACAGCCATCCAGACCACGCCATGACCCGGGCCACGTCACAGGCGGGGCGCACGGTGATGACGTCATCACGCCGCCGCAGAGGACGCCATCTTTGATGTGGGCACGGCCTCGTGTTTCATCATTTATAATAGGTCATGTGATGTCATAGATGACTTATGCGTGTCTATCAGACATAGTCATAGTTACTGTTATGGTGCTGTTATGGTTTCTGCACAGTTAGAGAATCATCAAATCTCAGTCCACTCTGACACTGCTCCCTGCTCCTGGCCCCCACCCTCCGTGTCGGGATCACGTGTCCTCCGTCTTTTCAGGGCGCTCCCGCATCCAAATTCTCTGCTGCATACAATGGAGTGTGCGACCGGAGCCGCACACTCCACTGTGTGCACTGACAGTTTTTCTGCAGCCGCAACGGCCGCAGAGCGGTGACATGTCATTTTCTTGCGGCGCCGCTAGGGATCCCAACCGGAGTGTATACTATACTACACAGGAAGCCATCTACTATAGGGGGACCTACACAGGAAGCCATCTACTATAAGGGGACCTACACAGGAAGCCGTCTACTATAGGGGGACCTACACAGGAAGCCATCTACTATAGGGGGACCTACACAGGAAGCCGTCTACTATAGGGGGACCTACACAGGAAGCCATCTACTATAAGGGGACCTACACAGGAAGCCGTCTACTATAGGGGGACCTACACAGGAAGCCATCTACTATAAGGGGACCTACACAGGAAGCCATCTACTATAGGGGGACCTACACAGGAAGCCATCTACTATAAGGGGACCTACACAGGAAGCCGTCTACTATAGGGGGACATGAACACTCTAAGGTCCTGCAATAATGCACCTACGCACTGGGGGGGGGGGGGGGGGGGGGGGGGGGGTCTAAGGTTAAATTAAATCCATCTCTCATGGCCTATAATATAAGATAAACGGATGTGTTAAATGACACACATGCATCTGATATGTGGATGGTGGATACTGTTGAGTATAGTATAATATTATACTCTATTCATATTCTTTACATCCACAATCCTTTTTTTAACTATTAAGATTTGCAACAATATCAGACTGGAATGGTTCCAGACAAGCATGAATATAAATACACTTATATAAGGTAATGTGCAAAATAAGAAACTTGAAGGTAGCTTGAGAATGGAATACATGCGCTGTGAGGAGATATACTGGGAATGCAGTAAACCATTTTGTATGTGTCTTCTGCCCTCTACTGGCTGTTTTTCAGTATGACAGCCTTATTCTTTATATTAGTGTTCCCCGACTTGTCGCTGTCCAGCTGTTGCAAAACTACAATGTTCACCATGATGGGAGTTGTTGTTCTGTAACAGCTGGACTACACCAGGTTAGGAGACACTGTGCTAGGAAGTTAGATGGGTTAGATGCTGGCAGTATTGTCAGCACAGGAGCAGTTTGTTAGGAGCTTCATGGATTTGGGCTCTTTGGCTCACTAATACTATGATTAGTACGTGGATTAGAATGGGGGTCACCATAGCTATATACAAAATTTATGAAAAAGCCTTTGAAGAATGGAGCAAGAAAAAGGAGTCTTTATATCCAGAAATAAAACTTAAAAGATAAATAAGTATGTATTAGTTATAATTTATAGAGAACCAACACAAGTGTCACTTATTGGTAATAACTACTCATGTGAATATACACATACATACTGGTAGTTTCTGGGGAAAGCTTGAAAACAGACACAGGAAAAATTGGTAGCCTGAGTTCTGGGATCTTAATGCAAAGCCCTCCATAAAGGAGGTGTGTGCTTCCCTTTAAGTGCTGGAGTACCTCTTTAAACCTCAAATATCACTGTCGCTTTAAAAACTTTGGACGTACCACAGAGACGTCAAAACGCTTTAATCTCTTGGTGTGACGTGTTGCTTTTGCAGACAGTATAGCCTGCTGTGACCTAGGGGGCCCCCTGTCTGTGTGGCTCCGGGAGCGGTCGCACCCCCTTATTCCGTTATGGTCCATGCTACATGCCTGGGCCTGTCACCCTGGTCACTGCCTGCCTCTACGGACAGTAAAGGTGCGCAAGTTCCTACATTCAAAGAGATTTAAGGCAGGAGTCCGCATGGCGGTTTTCGGCACAGGATCTTGGCGCTGATTCCGTAGTGTGAATGGGGACTAAGATGAAACCCAGGTCACTATATAGGGGCAGTGAGTGATTAGCGTGACTGGAGTGTGCAGTGCTGCTGGAGGAATAATATATGTCCAATCTGAAGCCCCCAAACAGGGAGTCCCCATCTCCTGCTCATGGCTCACTAGGGTCTCCCCAGCTCCCTGGTCTGAGCCTGCCTACTGATCAACTTGTTTACATTTGAAAATAGGACTACTCCTTTAAAAGGCAAAACTTGTCACAGTCATGCACAGAAGAGTCGGGGGGCAATCATATGTTCCAGTGGTAGACAGGGTCTTGGTGGGTGGACCTTCATCTAGATAGGGGTATTCCACTCAAACTTCTCATATGTTGCTGCCCATGGTTAGACTAACAATTAATTTCCTACTTGTTGTTATTATCTATTCAGTCTCCTTCCCCCCCTGTTCTGAGCTGTTGCTTTCTGCTGAAGACACAAAAGAATGTGTGAGTATTGATGAGCGGATAGTGAGATATTCGAATATTCGATGTTTGTGCGAATATCCCTCGAATATTCGATCCCATTAAAGTCTATGGGAACAAGTATTCGATTAGTGAAAACATCTATTTGACCATTTGGAGGGTGAAACCGGAAGCTGGGGGATATGAACGCTTATCGAGTATTTATCGAATATTCGCAGGATATTCGTACGAATATCGAATATTCGAATATCTCACTATGCGATCGAATATCTATTCGATTGAACAGTATTCGCTCATCACTATTGTGAGCTTTTCCCTCCCCCTCCCTTCCTAGACGGCTGATGCAAACAAGTCCCTAACTACAACTTTGTAATGCTGGGAGGGTTAATCACAGTGAGTTCATTAGCAACTTGACCTCACATTAACCATCCCAGCATTACAAAAAGTTGCAGATAAAGCCAGTCAGGGACTGGAGGGTGAAAACAGAGAGAAGAACTCACACAGTTTTTTTTGTGTTTTCAGCAGAAAGCAGCAGCTCAGAACTGGGGGAAGGAGACTGAATAGATAACAAGTATGTAATGAATTGTTAGTTTCATCCTGGGCAGCAACATATTTGTATCTTTAATATGGAAGAAAAGGCTGATGGCGAGAACATTAGAAGACCTAAAACAACAAGACACACACAATACTGATAGCAATCCTCGTGCCATGTCTGTGTTCTGATATAGTGTCAATGAGGCTTTATGTCAGTGTCTGGAACTGTAGTTTTGCAGTTGTCACATGCCTATAGCTCCACCCCCTGGCAGTTAGGTCATGTGACTTGCTTACTGGTGACAGACCAGTGGTGACCGCCTAGGATGGCAGCCATGTCCGCACAGTTGGTCCTGGCACTATGTCTGATAGCCATTGCTGTAAGATTTTAATTTCTTTGGTTGTTGTTAGTATTAATCATCCACATAACACCCGTATATACACCCGTATATACACTATTATCAATATAGATCAGGGATGGGAAACCTGCGGCCCTCCGGCTGGGGAAAAACTACAGTTCCCAGACAGTTTGGCAGTTCCTGCATGATGAGAGTTGTAGTTTTACAACAGCTGGATAGCTGCAGGTTCCCTATCCCTGATCTATAGATCCTGATTGATGTCATGTAAATGTCACCATCATTGGACAATACTAGTTTCTAGCTGCCATGGTGTAACCTCTTTATGCACACGTGTCATACACTGCCTGTCACATGCGTAAGGGTTACTAGGAAGTCATGACATCAGGGAGCCACAAGGTATTAGATGTGATGAATTAAAGGGGTTATCCAGCGCTACAAAAACATGGCTACTTTTGCTCCACTCTTGTCTCCAGTTCAGGTGTGGTTTGCAATTAAAGGGGTTATCCAGCGCTACAAAAACATGGCCACTTTTCCCCCCTGTCTTGTCTCCAGTTCAGGTGTGGTTTGAAATCAAGCTCTATTTACTTCAATGGAACTGAGTTTAAAACCCCACCCAATCTGGAGATAAGAAAGGGGGAAAAGTGGCCATGTTTTTGTAGCACTAGATAACCCCTTTAAGCTCCTTTTACTTCAATGGAACTGAGTTTCAAACCCCACCCAATCTGGAGACAAGAGTGGAGCAGAAGTGGCCATGTTTTTGTAGCGCTTGGATAACCCCTTTAATATTCCTGTTCGGGATGTATAACATAAGGGTTCAATAGGACACAGTTCATTTTCTTCACTTTTTGGGAATGATAAAGGGCATTATTAAAAAAAGTTCATTTTTTCTTTTTTAGGATTTCTTTTTTAATTTTATATCACAATTTCCCCCCCGTACTTTTATTTTCCCTCCCTTGAAGCTGATTGCTATATTATATTATTATATTATTGCTGTGATATTACGCTTCAGTACTTGTGTCCTGTGGTGTAGGATAACTGTCACTATTACACTGACAGTTATAGCATGTGGCTGGACCTCACAGGCGTACATAGCAGGACTGGAGGTCATCACCTGACCTCTGTCTGACATGGCAGCCATCAGCAACCTTGCGATCGCATTGGGGTTGGCAGTAGGGAGTCCCCTCCTCCTGTCAACCCCGTACGGGCAACAGCAGCAACTATAGGGTTAAACTGCAAAAACTAGTACTAGTCCGCTCTGAGCAGAAGCACCAGGGTATACATGTACGTCATGGAATGCAAATAACATGGCTACCATAACGTACATGTACATCCTGGAGTGGGAAAGGTCTGTGGAGACCCCCTTTAAACTGCATGTACCATTTTTTTTTTTCTTTTCACTACCTTGTCAGTGTCTTTTCAAAAAGCTGCCTGGTTCTTGTTTTCTTATTGTGCACGGACCCGCTGTATGCACTTGAGTTGGCGCAGCGTCCCCAGTGTAAAGATATCCCCTCCCCTTGGTGACGCACCTCCATTAAAATCAAGCATAGCCGAGTCATCTGTATCTCCAGACAGACATAGCTGGGTACTGATAGAATAGAAGATGATGATATGCTGCCAATGTTAATCATATTGTGCTATCAGTGGGTGAAGATTCAGGCGGTACCAACGCAGCAAGTTGCGACAGATGTGGAAATAGAGGGGAGCGACCCACCATTGTGGGATGACAATGAGGACCACCAAATCCTTTCTCTCGCAGGTATGTGCCAGATAGGATCATGGGTTGTGACTCTTGTTTTAACCACTAAATTCGTATACCATTGCTTTGTCCAGAAACTCATATTACATTTTGTGTCACCACATTGTATTCTGTATCAGAAAGGCATTGGCATCAGAAATGTATGTCTGACCATAATGTTAGTATTTCACGTGCTATTCCTTAAAGGCTTTATGTTCATTGTGGTGCAAAACCACTTGGTTTCAATCTTCTTTATTAAAAATGCTGTTTGCTGTACATAATAGCAGGGCTTCTTATCCTATCTAGGCCTCAAAGAACAGTGCAGAGAGTGAGAATATGAAACAGGCCGTCATCCTGCTCTGTACTGCAGACCTCATTCTTTAATGCGAATTTACCATCAGGGACATTCACTTTAAGTTCTGTACATGTATAGCACGGCTTTGAACCGCGCCCTGTTTCCCGCGTACAGCGCAGTTCTATTCCCCGGCACTAAAGCAGAGTAGGCAGGTCGGGCCGCCCCCAGTAGGAGAAAGACCCCCAGCCTCAATGGCGCAGCTCCATTACAATCAATGCAGCCACATTATAGAGGGGCGGGGGTTTCCTCCCACTGGCGGCGGAGCAGCTGGTCGGCCTCCACTGCTTCAGCCCGCGGGGGAATAGAACGGCGCCGTAAGCTGGAACCAGGCCACGGTTTAAACAAAGGACTGTGGCACCGGCATCCCACTCCGGCGCGGTTCTATTGATATGCTACACTTAAGGTACATTCGCTTTAATAAAGAAGATTGAAACCAAGTACTGTGTGCAAAGAGTCAGAGGCTGTAAAGCCTCCTTGCTCCCCCTCCCATCGATATTCCTGCTCGAAAAAAAGTCTGCTGGAAGCTTTCAAATCTCATACCTGCAAACATTTTGTATGAACAGGGCAGGAATCAGATTTGTCAATACTCTTAAGCTTCCAGCTGACTGTCAATCAGGGATGGGAGGGGGAGCAAGGTGGCATCCTTTTTGATTCTTTAGAAGGCACAGATGGATATATGAAAGGTATACAGTGTCTCACACTTCTAACAGCTGTCAAACAGTGTCAACAGTTTGGAACATGAAATTCAGCTGACAGATTTCTTTAAGACAAGGGCTCTCTGGTTAACATGTTATAAGATTGTTGTACTTTGCTACTTTGCTAGATAGTTGGGGGGGGTCCCTATATAGTATAGTTGCTGTGCTCCCTATATAGTAATAATGCCCCTGCTGTGCCCCCATATAGTAATAATGCCCCCTGCTGTGCCACTCATAGTTATAATGCCCCCTTCTGTCCCCACATAGTAATAATGTCCCTCTTGAGCCCCTCACAAATAAAATGCCCACTGGTGTGCCCTCCATAATAGTAATGGTCCGCTTGCTGTGCCCTCCAAAGTAATAATGTTCCCTGCTGTGGCCTTCATAGCAATAATGCTTCCTATACTGGGCCCCTCATAGTAATAATGTCTCCCATGGTTTACCACTTATACCACTAAGCTCCCTCTCCTGCTGTGCACAAAAAAACAAACAAAGCATATCATACTCGTTATCTTATGACTTGTCCATGTTATAGATGATTTATTGCTATATTGTAAATCTATAAGCTAAACATTTTCTTACAGTGCTGAAACAATAAAAGAAATAATAATATTACTATATTGTGAATAGGTGCTGATTCCTTTCTTCCATCATATGAAATAACAGAGGTGAAACCATTATCGGAGGGTTCTGTGAGTTTCTTTTTCCTGTTATATTTATTGTGTTACACATGGTCTACAGAAGAGAGAGATGTCCGAATACAGGAGTTTCTGGTTACTCCCAGGCGAGTTCCAGTGACATCATCTGTTTTTTGTTTGCCTGGGTTGCTGTTAATTGGCTCCAAGAAATAATAAATAAAAAAAATATCTCCATCAAGCCCCACCCCCGAGGAGACTGATAACAGTAACTGAATTAGGGGGAGGAGACAGGTGGTATTTGGCACACTTCTCTATCCCTCCCTGGAACTAGGAGAAGTAGCTATTATACTAAAGGGACTCCTACGCAGGTACATCACTTAGGTTTTTTTTTTACATTAACAGACCGGCTCTAGAGTGGGGATGCCAGTGGCGCAGTACTTTTTGTGAACCACTGCCCGCTTCCTGCTGGTCCCAGTGTGACGATATGTTCTCTCCTCTGTGACATGGCTCCATTGATTCCAATGGAACTGTGTTACAGAGTTGAGGGGCTTTAGTCACAATTGGGGCCAGCGGCCTGCCCCCAATACTTCGGGGCCAGCTGGTGTTCGGGAACAGACTGCAAGCCGGTAGCTGTACTTCACACTGTGAGCACAGCCTATTTTGTACAGCCGCTGTTCATTGAATAGCAGCTACCCAAAATAGTCCTGTCAATTATATTATTCAGCTGCAGACAACCAGTGTATACACTGTGTATACACTATGGCCGTAGTTCCATACACTGTTAGGGTTGGTGCACACTCCGAAATTTGCGCCAATAAGTTCCAGTGGATTCCGTCGCTCGCATCGGCACACATCTCCGCTGGCTCCATAGACACCATTCTATGGCAGGGCCAATTCTGCTGTCCACTGAAAGACATATCAATTCTTTCGGCGGATAGTGGAATTGGCCCAGCCATAGAATGGTGTCTATGGCATGGGTGGAGATGCGCACCGCCGCGAGTGGGTATGACTGACGGAATCCGGTAAAACTTATCCGTGCAGATTCCGTAGTGTTAACCCATCCTTATATATGTGTGGCATGTTTTTAAAATACGTCCTATATGTGAGTGGTGTGTGTTTATATGTAAGTGGTGTATGTGCCGTATGTGTATCGTGTGAGTGGTATATGTACACAGGAGCACTTTACTTTCATTGTTTGCCCTATGATGTATGCAGTATTTCTTCTGCCTCCACAGGATCCGCTGCTCTACCTTATCACAATAGAAGGGAAGCCTTGTACCATGTCCTTGGAGAAGCAGTAAGTGGCTATTGTTGCCTGTGTCACAGGCGGAGGTTAGCTGTATAGTTGAAAAGAATGACAAACTGGGGTTTACTGTATAGTACTGTACTGTACTGTAGAGTAAGTGAGATGGTGGACTCAGGAATTGCATAAATACTGTACGCCCACATTAGGCCAGTGCTAACTCACCCTTAAAGGGGTTGTCTGGGTAACAAAAACAATATTCTAAATAATCCCTCTTCCCAATACTACTTTATGCCTATTATACATTTGTAACCTATCTTGCACCCTTTCCCTATTTTTTTCTCATTCTTATCCGCTCTAGGGGGGAAATTTATCAAACGGGTGTAAACGTAGAATTGTCTTAGTTGCCCCTAGCAACCAACCTTTCTTTTTCCAAAGGACCTGCGATGAATTAAAATTGGAATCTGATTAGTTGCTAGGGGCAACTAAGACAATTCTATTTTAAGCTAGTTTGATAAATCTCCCCCTAGATGTCTAAAATCCTCTACTCTTGATCCAATCTGACCACGCTCATCTCGCTCTTGCGCCCTGCCTTTGTAGTCACAGGACATGTGATCTTCTCTATGGTGGCCGGGTTAGCTGTCTATTGACTTGGTAACCCGACCCCCAGGAGACATCATCTGCAACATCTCCATGCACCTGTGCTGCTTTCATAGACTTCCATATGTCCCTGAGCCTACCTTTCAGTAATATGAAATAAGAAAAATTGTAATAAAAAGCGATCAAAAAGTTTCATATACACAATCAAGGTACTGATAGAAAGTACATATCATCGCACAAAAAATGACATCCACACAACCCCATAGACCAAAGGATAAAAGCGTTATAACAATAGTCATAGAGCAATTTTAGGGAACATATATTTTCTTTAAAAAGTTTTATTTTTTTAAAAGCCAGTTTTACCATAGGACAAATGGCGTAAAAATGAAAAAAACCCCAAATGAAAAAAAAACACACTTTTTTTTTTTCAATTTTCCTACGCATATAATTTTTTTCTGCTTTTGCAGTGTATTTTATGCAAAAATTAAGTCTTCCATTGCAAAGTAAAATTAGTGGAGCAAAAAATAAGGGATCATGTAGGTCTGTAGGGGAAAAAATATAAGTGCTATGGCCTTTTAAACACGAGGAGGGAAAAATTAAACTTGGCTCTGTCGTTAAGGGGTTAAAGTGCAAAAATAAGGTGCTTTTTATCCCATCATGGCAACTTCAATGTTTCAACCAAAAGGACTTTGCCAAGACCTTTTGTTTGAAACATTGCCGTTGCCATGATGGAATAAAAAACACTTTTTTTTGCACTTGTGGATGCTGTTTTTGATCTCTTGAGATGTGGAGCTCCATAGGACAATAGGACTGGTAATTGTTCTTTTTGTATTCAACAGAATAGCTATTTTTGTTAACATTTTGTGCATACAAGGCTTGTGTTGGTCTGAGGAGAGGAGAGCTATAGCTTGTTTACATTGCGCTAACATATAGCTGTTCTATGACATTTATATGTTTATATTATATTTTTTTTTTTTTTGCAGAACATTTTTGCCTATCGATTTTCAAGTATTGATTGATGACAAAGTGGACACGAGGTTATCCAACTTCATAAAGAGAATGGTTGGTCTGATATATAAACATTTCACTTTTTTTTCATTCAGTATCATGATATAATCCAATATTTTGATATCACACTGATCACACTTTGTTTGTGCAGTCCTTTGTAAAAACAAAGTGTGCACAAAAAAAAACAACATGCATTTTGATCAGTTTTTTTGATCTTTTTTTTTTTTATAATGGAAGTCAATGGAAAAACGGATGCACACAAATACATCCGGTTTCTCATCCTTCTTTGCATAAAAAAAAAAAAGGAGTGTGCAGCATTCCTAGAAATGCTGATTCAGCCGATCAGCTGAGGAGCTGGAGACCACCCACTTTAGAGCTGATTGGAGCTTATGACCGGGTGTAAAATCCATTGTTATCGATCGCACATTTCTCTATGTAAACAAGAGCTGTGCACCCAATAACAATAAATAGAAATGGCCACACGAACGATATAGAGATCATTTGTGTGGCCCAGCTTGCAATTCATTGTGCCTTGTATCTCATTGATTGGTGCTCATTTGCGTCCTTGCATGGACCCTTACAAAATACATTAGGTTACTACAAAATCATGACTAACAATATAACTTGTTTTGTTACAGAGGGATTGCTTCTATTCTGGGCAGATTCTGGAATCCACAGGATCATCTGTTACCATTAGGACATGTTTGGGACTGCGGTATCTTCTTTATTATATTAAGCAATGAAATTAGTGGGTTCATTTTTATAATAAATAGCATCCACATCCTAATAGGGGATGAATCATGTTCTACTGAGAGACCCCCCCCTTTATCCTTTAATGTATGTGTCCTGTTAAGATGACTTTCTTTGACCATAACGTCTTCTTAAAATCTATGGCGGCCATATTATTTCACACATCCCTATTCTCCATAAATTTAATTTTAATCATCCTGAAGAAATGGAAGAGTTGTCTTACAATATGCGAGTATACAGTGGACTATTTTCTATCAGAAAGAGTCCTATGATAAAACTTTCCTTTGCATTTAACTTTCTATGTAAAATGATCTAAAAGAAAAGCATTATGGCTTTAAAGGGAACCAGTCAGCACAATTGTGCTGATATGGTTCCCAGCAGCACAGTATAGATCTACTGTGCAGCTCCCCGAGGCTAAAAACCGTGGCTGCAGCTGTAACTTTACATCGGGAAACAGATGTTTTATTACACTGGGAAAGGGGTGTCAACTAGTCATCTGGGCGGGGAGCCACTCGTGTTAGCACGCAGTACAGGGGTGATTGACAGGCAAAGAGACCATTAGTGGCCAGTGATTGGCTGAGTGGCCTGTCAGCTAAGACAGACCGCTCTGAATCTGCAGCGCGCGGGACCCGGGGAGAAGAGGAGCAGGAGGAGCCCTGGACCTGGAAAAGGTAATGTATACCAGTTTAGCAAGGGCTGCAAAGACATCGGTAACAACGTCCCTGCAGCACTTGTTAAACGATTATCGGGCCGTGTAATAGGCCCTGTAAACGAGCACCGATCGGCGCTCATTTACATTTATTATCGGGCCCCTATCGGCCCGTCTAATAGTACCCTTAGAGTGGAATATGTGTCATCTTGTCTGACAGATTTCTTATCAATCCATTACAAAAAAAAGTACTGCAGAATCTGTTATAATATATTATTATTATTATTATTATTATTATTAATAATAATAATAATAATAAATTTCTATGTCCTCTGTATAAATTTGGAGAAAGAGATAGGGCCAGTTCACATGGAGTAAAACTGGCGGAATTCCGCGGCCTCTGTGTCATACAGGCAATCTATGGGAGGGCTCGCGTGCCTCCTCTCTCCGCTCGGAAAAATTGACATGTCAATTCTTACGAGCGGAAAGGCACGGAGAAAGGAGGCATGCGAGCCCTCCCATAGACTGCCAGTATGACCCAGAGGCTGGCGGGATTCTGTGGTGGATAGTTCCGCCGCATAATTCCACCAGTTTTACTCCATGTGAACTGGCTCATATAGTATTAACCCATAGCACTGTGTGCACCATCTCATGTATTCATACAACAGAGATGATGATCTGGTTGTGTAATTACATTTTACATTATAAAGCAATTTTTTGTGTTTATAGAGGAATGATTGAATTCATAAATGGAAGCTTTATCATCGAGCCCCAACATCGGACACCTGGGCCTCTCCATGTAATCTATAAAATGGAGGCCAGTGAAGATGTACCCATTTTCATATCTGAGAATGACACAAACCTGAATGATCACGGTCAACAGCGAAGTCTTCTAAAACCATTAAGAACAATTGATAAGGTATGGCACCATGTCTGGATATGCTGAAAAATGAGTGAGTTTTAAAGGGGTTGATAAAGAGAAGAGTGTTGGCTTATGGAAACACTGGTCGTGCCTGAGTTTTGTAATAAATTTATGTCTGAGCAGACCTTCATGTCAGTCATTTAAGTACCTGAAGCTGTTAGGGCAAAAAGACACATGGGGGGAAATTTATCAAACATGGTGTAACGTGAAACTGGCTCAGTTGCCCCTAGCAACCAATCAGATTCCACCTTTCATTCCTCACAGACTCTTTGAAAAATGAAAGGTGAAATCTGATTGGTTGCTAGGGGCAACTGAGCCAGTTTCACTTTACACCATGTTTGATAAATCTCCCCCATGGTACCTTTCAAAAATACTTTTATTGTCCATTGCAAAGTGTCAAAAAGGCCCAAGCTCCTGAAGTACAGAGGGCTAGAACACCTACTCACTCCGCCTGTCATGTGTTCCCACATTTCTTTGTTTACATAATTAGAGCCTGATAGATTTTATGGGCTCTACCATCTAAATTGACAGGCTTTGTCATGTGATTAACATTACCAGACTTCATTGCAGGTGTTTTTCATGTGATAAATGATCTGATTAAGCCCAGTAATGGTCCGTTTACACGAAGCAATAATTCGCCCAATTGATCGTTTAACGATTTTGAAGCAACAATTTGGTTTTTATAAAGATCAGCATTTAGACGTATAAATCGTTAGAAAAATCGTTATTGCGATCGTTTTTAAGATCTCCTAAGCCCATCTCACGAACGACCAACGACATTTGAGAACATGTTGAAAGATCACAATGAACGATTTCTCACTGATAGTTTGCTGTTTTAACACGAGCCGATTATCGCTCAAATGTGATCGTTATGGCGAAAATTCGAATGATAATCGTTCACGTGTATTACACGAAGCAATTAATATTTATACTTCCAGCCAATAATTGTTTTGTGTAATAGCTCATGCAGAAAGGCAGCAATAAGCTGATATGCACAATGTGGGCTAAGCGTTGCCTTGAACCAAATCCCCGATAACAATAGCCAGGGCCTACTGGCCTTTGTTCCATGAAATAGAAATGGTGTCCCACCCTGCAGCTCCAAGTGCTCCCCCCACTCCTCCCCACTCGGTGCTTGTAATAGCGCCAACAGCGAGCAGGGAACAAGAAGCAAGCAAGCAAAATATTGGGCCCGTATAATATGCCCCTAATGCTAACTACTTGGCAGTTTAGACAAGATGGCAGAGCCCCTATAAATGAAGAAACACAACAATACTGTAATGTGTGAACACAGCCTGAACCTTCTCTACATATGGGTTAAACTTGTCACAGTTTCTAATGGTAAAACATTATAATCACTGGCACACAGGCTCCACACGCATGTCTCACTCTCTGGCATGTGCATGAGCCCTAAATCACAGTATTCACACCTGGCAGTTCTTTTGGAGAATGACGGCCTTGCTAATGGTGTTACGTTGCAGCCAGATTTAGTTATCTGCTCAGACACTGTGACTCAGTGCAGTTCTGTGGTT
This sequence comes from Dendropsophus ebraccatus, assembly GCF_027789765.1. NCBI lineage: Eukaryota > Metazoa > Chordata > Amphibia > Anura > Hylidae > Dendropsophus > Dendropsophus ebraccatus. Next base: position 189,666,557 of record NC_091454.1, on the reverse strand, counting down.
GCAGCTGGCAGGAAACTTTGTACAACAGAAAGCTGAGCTCTTCCCCCACTTGTTCTAGCGATCAGTGGGGGGGTCTCGCGCCTCGACTCCTCACCAATCAGACCATTTGACATGTCTATCAAATTTTTTTAAAATTTTTTTAAACAGTTCCCCCAGTCATAAATGGAAAACATAGATATAGAGCAGACATTGGCATTATAAATGTTATTCTATATTATACTATTAGGGTATACAGCTGTAGCATTGGCTGGTGGCAGTCTGTGATGTAGGCTACTCCTAGGGGTGCCTTTAGACAGAGAGATTTATCTGACAGATTTTTGAAGCCAAAGCCAGGAATGGATTTGAAAACAGGAGAAATCTCAGTCTTTCCTTTATGACCAGTTCTCTGTTCATAGTCTGTTCTGGGCTTTGGCTTCCAATGCACCCTTAGGGTCCATTTACACAGAAAGATTATCTGACGGATTATCTGCCAAAGATTTGAAGCCAAAGCCAGAAACAGACTATAAACAGAGATCAGGTCATAACGAAAAGACTGAGATTTCTCCTCTTTTCAAATCCATTCCTGGCTTTGGCTTCAAACTAGAGATGAGCGAACCTGGAGCATGCTCGAGTCCATCCGAACCCGAACTTTCGGCATTTGATTAGCAGTGGCTGCTGAAGTTGGGTAAAGCCCTAAGGCTATGTGGAAAGCATGGATATAGTCATTGGCTGTATCCATGTTTTCCAGACAACCTTAGAGCTTTATCCAAGTTCAGGAGCCCCAGCTAATCAAATACCAAACGTACGGGTTCGGATCGACTCGAACCCGAACCCGGTTCGCTCATCTCTACTTCAAATCTTTGGCAGATAATCTGTCTGTGTAAATGGACCCTAATTAGACTCTCCTGCAATGCTTATTAGGCTACTGCCTTCACTAAAGAGCCATCTAGCTAGCTTTGACACTGAAGAGAGTAGTCTAGGAGGGAGGGCAAGAGGTAAAACACACAACATGGACAAGGCCTCTTCCTAGGGGGGACTCCAGTACAGCCGCAGAATGGTTGAGCCGCCTGGAGACGACACGTCTCGTGCGGCAGCTCAGACCAGGAAGTGGACGCAGGAAGGGGGTACGGGGCGCCGCAATATGGGACCCGGCGCTGGAACCAGGGATGTAAGTAACCTTCGCCATCCATAACCACCCCCTCCCCAGCCATATCTAAAAAATACGGCCGGGCCGGAGTACCCCTTTAAAGGGGTTATCCAGCGCTACAGAAACATGGCCACTTTCCCCCTCCCTTGTCTCCAGATTGGGTGGGGTTTGGAACTCAGTTCCATTGAAGTAAACGGAGCTTAATTGCAAACCGCACCTGAACTGGAGACAAAAGAGGGGGAAAAGTGGCCATGTTTTTGTATCGCTGGATAACCCCTTTAAAGGGAACCTGTCATTACTTTTATGTCACCCAAGATATTCTCTCCACCCAACCAAATTTGATTGATAGATCTCTTTGAATACAGGGAGACATCTATGAATCAAGACCTAGGGGGCAGGTAAAACAGTGTTCTCTGCTGTCACCTCTGTCAGTGACAGGAACTGTCCAGAGCAGTAGTAAATCCCCAAAGAAAACCTCTCCTGCTGTGGACAGTTCCTGACATGGACCAAGATGGCAGTAGAGAGCACTGTGTCACACTGGAAAGAAGACATCACTTCCTGCAGGACATACAGTGGCTGATAAGTACTGTAAGACTTGAGATATTTTATTTTAAATAGTAATAGTAGTAAGTAATTTACAAATCCGTATAACTTTTTCACACCAGTTGATTTGAAGACATATTTTTTTCTCCGGAGTACCCCTTTAAAATAACTTATTATAGTCTCTAACTGGAACTGCATTGTAAGGTTTGTCTGGTGTCCCCAGTGCCAATCTGTGGTGTAACCTAAGAGGTAAACCCGTTACTGGTTACAAACAATGTTCTATAATAGTTGATTGAAACTTGATAATTATGTGTGAACAATACTTCTCAGTCTATGGTTTGTGTCTTTCAGATTACACCACCTATTTTTCGTACGAAGCGATCTATGAAGGTGTCCTTGTTTGTAACCATAGAAGCGGTGGGTATTATATATTATTTATATACTGTGTGCTGCATTAGCTAGGTCTTTCTCCTATTCCAGTGAATGGCTTCTTGGATTAGAATGCAGTTCTAAGATCTACCCATTGCATGTATCTGCCGAGTGTTGGGGTGCTCAGTGTTTAGCAGTATTATTTCTCAGCTATGAGGCCATTTAGTGCTGAAAATGCTCATTCCCATTCATACAATTATAGGCATGAATAAGATTTACATTTTTGGCATGTTCTTATAATCTTATCCCCAACGTTATAGCTTAGACCCAAAAGTTATATAGGACATCATATAAACCTTTTAGTCGAATTTGGCAAATCGGACTCTCAGATCAATTTCGGATGTAGGTCCGGATTCAGATGTGCCTTCATTACCCAGCAATTGCACACCAAAAAATGTACAGGAGCAGGGACTCCTGCCAAAGGCAGGTGTCCCTGCTCCTGTACAATGTGGTGAACAGCTAGGCAGGGCAGAGTGCTTAGGGTTTACATTTCACTGTTGTTCTAACTATGGTTCTCCTTTTACATTATGGTCATACAATATGGAAATGACATATACATTTGCATAGTGACTGCATTTAGTGTGCTTACTGCATTGTTATTGAAAAGATATTCCATGTCATCTGTGTCTCATCCATTTATACCATCTCCGGTTATGTGCAGCAGGCAGGCTGTGATTACTATATCTTCATCACATATACATCCGCCACATATGGCGGATGTATATGAACAATTCGAGCTTGCCTATAGTTCTAATATTTTATTGGACAATGTTATATTAGATCTTGTGTACAGTTTTGTTCACATTTGTTACAGTGCAAAGTCATTGGTCCCAGTCCACAAACTGTCCTCACCAGGTTACTGCAAGTGTTTAGTTACATCAACACAGTAAGTACGCTTCTTTGTTCTGCAACAGAAAGTTTGTGTTCCTTATAAATGGATTTAAATCCATGTTTACTTAGTGAATTAACCCTTTGTCCATCAACAGTTTTTTCTTTGTTTTTTGTCAAAAGTTTTGATGGATCTAGGTCTGAGTGTGCAGACCCTTACCAATCGTGCGAACAAGGGGAAGAGGACCAGTCCCCGTTTATGCCCCATTGACTTTATGAGGTTGTCTGATCACGTGCCAGACATTTGTAATTTACTTCTATTAAAAAATCTCAAGGCTTCCATTACTTGCTTCCATCAGCCTGCTGTATGCCCTGCAGGAAGTGGTGTATTCTTTCCAGTCTGAAGAGCAGGAGAAGTTTTCTATGGGGATTTGCTACTGCTCTAGACAGTCCCTGACATGGACAGAGGTGGCAGCAGAGAGCACTGTGTCAGACTGGAAAGAAAACTGCAGGACATACAGCAGCTGATAAATACTGGAAAACTTGAGACTTTTTTTTAATACAAGTAAATTACAAATCTTCGGCACCAGTTAATTTCAAAGAATTTTTTTTTTTTTGTGAACAACCCTTTTAAATGAGATCTTGTTCATACTCTTTTCTAGAAGTTTGTTCCACTTCAAATGGAGGTATTTCTATCTACTGTTGATCTTTGGACAAAATCGAGTCCATGTGTCATAGCGGATAGTGTAAGTGACACACTAGAGAACTTCATTGATTGGCTGTCAGGATTACCATCCTCCCAGAGACGTTTTGATCTACCTCTATTAATTGTGTAAGTATTGACTCTGCTGTTCAGCTCCCTCTGACGGTATCAGTCTTGTAGATTGACATTGATAACAGCCTAAAATCTTAAGTCCTATTCTCATCACATTGCCAAAGTGCATTGCTGGTATACACTGGGGTATGCATAGAGTCCCCTGGCCTGACCATCAGGTGTAGTATTTAAAGGGGAATGATAGTACTACAGGGACTCCAGCCCCCAGTATCCAAATTTCAGCAGATTTTTTAAAATGTATCTTTATTTGCAAATTATTATTTGGGCTCTTTAAAGGGTTATTTTTAAAGAGGTATTCCGATCTGAACTAACATAGTTATACTTGTAGGGCACAAGTTAAATATTTTTGCAGATACAATCATTTAACATACTTGTCCTCTTCTCCTGATACGCTGCTCTTTACCTCCCATTATTGACAGCTCGTTGTCTAGGTAACCGACAACCACTCTGCTCCAAAAGCAGCAGTCTGGCTGGTGTATATATACATCTACATTACAGCTATATATACACACACCAGTCAGACAACTGCTTTTAGAGCAGAGTGGTGGTCGGTAACCTAGACAACGAGCTGTCAGCAGTGGGAGGGAAAGAGCAGCATATCAGGAGAAGGGGACAAGTTTGCTATGTGATTGTATTTACAAACATATTTAACTTGACAAGGCCTACAAGCATAGCTATATTAGTTTCAGACGGGAATACCCCTTTAAGAACACACAGTTTTTTCCTTTCTTTGTGAGCATGTTTTTGAGATGTTTTTAATGAATTTTAGTAGAAAATGTTTTGTAATTTGGATCCTGGGGTCCCCTATTACCATTCTCCTTCAAATAGTTTTTCTGTACATATCCTGTTTTTTGCAGGACACAAAAGCATAGCACCAGCTAGTAGAGATGAGCGCAACTGGAGCATGCTAGAGTCTGATCATTCGGCATATGAATACCGGGGGCTGAAGAAGTTGGATGCAGGCCTCGGTGTCCTGGAAACAGTGATACAGTCTATGGCCTATAGCTGTATTCATGTTTCCAGGACTCCCGAGGGCTGCATACAACCTCTTCAGCCACCGGTATTCATATGCCGAACGATCAGATTCTAGCATGCTCCAGTTGCGCTCATCTCTACCAGCTACAAAACACTATAGCACAGGTTGCCATGTTAGAGGCTCTTGTTTGCATTTCTGAGGCTCCTGAACTAGCTATTAAAGGGGTTGTCCAGTGAAAATCTTTTTCTTTCAGATCAACTTGTGTCAGTAAGTTATATAGATTTGTAATTTACTTCTGATTTTAAATCTCAAGTCTTCCCATACTTATCAGCTGCTGTATGTCCTGTTTTTTTTTTGACACTCTGCTCTCTGCTGACATCTGTGTCCGACACAGGAACTGTCCAGAGCAGCAGCAAATCTCCATAGAAAACCTCTCCTGCTCTGGACAGTTCCTGTCATGGACAGCAGAGAGCAGAGAGCACATGTCAGACTGGAAACAACACACCATTTCCTCCAGGACAATCAGCAGCTGATAAGTATGGGAAAACTTGAGATTTTTTTAATAGAAGTAAATTACAAATCTGTACAACTTTCTGAAACCAGTTGATTTGAAAGAAAAAGATTTTCGCTGGACAACCCCTTTAATGTTACTCCAAAAAGAACACATTCTACATAGTCTGAATAGGTGCTAAACCTTTTCCCTTTTTTCTTTTTCTTAGTGACGGACAACATTCTGGAGCTGGAAAAACCTATTTTGGACAGATGTGCTCTAACAACAATGGAGCAGTAGTTACGGTATCGGTCATCCCTAGATGGGCTTATATGAATGATGGAAAACAGATAGATGGAGTCCTGAAATAGCATCCAATGCCACATCTTCACATTTCTAGGAAGGGCCTATTATATGATGATGAGGAATATGATTATGCTGATTATGATGAAGATTACAATAATGATTATAATGATGATGAGCGGCACTATTATTATCATGGTTATTGTTAGTAGCTGTTAATATGATGATGATTACATTGTATTTAGGAGATCTTAGCAAATTCTAAGATGTAATACACAGATACCTTGATTACGATACAGAAAAGATGAGCTGTAGCACAAACCAATCACCACAGGGATCCTGTTTTAGTGTTTTGCCTTTCCCCAGGCAGAATGGGGCAGCGGCCTACCATTTTTTTTCTTCAGTCAGACACCTGTGGAAGGTGTATGACCAGCTTTAGGTTGAAGTAGTCGTAGTCAGGGCCATATGCATTTTAGTCGATTATTGTCAATTAATGTAAACCACCAAAATGTAGGACATTTTACTTGTGTTCAGATCTAGGTCTAAGCAGCTGCCTACTACAGAGTTGGGTTCTATAGACAAAGCGATCGGTTGGTCACAGGAAAAACAAGCAACACAAGCTAGAGGTTGGGTTGGACAGAAGCCGGGTAGGGGTGGCTGCTTGATGAGATGCCTGAAGCAAACTATTAAGGCTCAGCACCTTGCTTTAGCTTAGCTCAGATCAACACAGCAGGAGAGGTTCTCTGTGGAGATTTGCTACTACTCTGCACAGTTCCTAAGATGGACAGAGGTGGCAGCAGAGAGCACTGTGTCAGACTAGAAATATTACACCACTTCCTGCAGGACATACAGCAGCTGATAAGTACCAGAGAAAACTTGAGATTTTTTTTTATTAGAAGTAATTAACAAATCTGTATCATTTCTGGCACCAGTTTATATGAAAAACATTTTTTTCAGCACCCCTTTAAGGGTTTGGTGTAATGTTAGTAACAACAGCAGATTATATGCATCTTACATTCTTTTTATGTATACAGTTTCCAGAAGGACTGTCTCTAGAAAAGTTCTCCTGCCTCATTTCTCACATATTGGGCCACAATATTGGGATGCTACATCATCATCATCATTCCGGTGAATGTTTCTGTCCAGCTTCTCCTTGCCTTATGGATGTCAACATGCCGTAAGCTCGGTTTTGTATTAGCAGCTGTATGTTGTGTGCTGTAGAATGGGGCTGACTAAACTAGGGGTTTCATCATTTTCTTTTCACCACACCTCCGGCAATATGCAATAATTCAGCTGTTTTTATTTATCTTAGCATTTTGAGGGAGGGTTTTGTTATCTCCCAGGTTTATTTTGTAGGCGGAGACTAAAGAGGGAGAGAGAGAGGTGAGTGTTCTGTTATATGGGTATAAGGTTGGTGTACGGACAAATATGAATCAAAAATTTCAATACTATTGTTCTCAAGGGAGCTAAGAAGTTTTTGACAGTAGTGGACTGCCCTCTCTCCTCTTGGGAACATATGCACACGTAGATAAAGGCTATGTTCACACGTTTTTCAGCTCAGTTTAAAATTACGTCCGTCATTTTGAGTCTAAAATAACGGACATTATTTAGCTGCTTAGCTGGTACATTAGTCTAGTTTGGGATTACTAATTCCCCTTTGGGTGCGGCTTAATTGAAAAGTCCATTGGATTTAATAGTAAAAACAGAGAACGGTGAAAAAAGAAAAACTGAGTATGAACAAGTAATAAAAAACGTCCGCTGTGTGCAAAAGACGTCCGAAAATAATTGCCATGATCATAATTTTGACGTCCGTGGCAAAAACGTTATTCAACGTTATTCAATACATTGTGTGCATTGGACGTCCGTCCGTTGCATTGCAGTCAGTTAAATCGTCCGCTTTTTCTCTATTTTTGACGTTGTGTGAACATAGCCAAACAGTTATTGGAGGTATTATCCTATTGTATTTTAGCATCAATTAGCTATGGGTGAGGAATAAAAGGACAAATAAAAAAAATATATACTCACCCTTCAGCTTGCCTTCTGTCCTGCTCTGCCACCTCTTCAGAGTCTCTGATGGACGTGCACTTATGACCAGGGCTGTATTAACAGCTGCTGCTGCCCTAGGCACTAAGCCTGAAGACACCCCATCTTCACGCACCTATTGGCGATACCAGACCTGACCAATACCACCATACCCCCCACCCCCCTGGAAAAGACACCAGATTTACTGGCAAGTCTGAACGGGAGGAGGGAAACAAAAAAAATAAAAAAAATATTTTTTTCTGTCCCCCTGCTCCCTGGTGCTGCCCCCCTGCAAGGTGCTGCCCTAGGCACCGGACCACGGGTGCCTTATGGTAAATACGGCCCTGCTTATGACTGTGAGGCCAGTTATTGGCTGCAGCCCCCTGTGCTCAGTGCTCAGGAGGCTTTTGAGTGGGGACTGCACTGCATGAGAGACAGCTGAAAGGTGAGTATAGCTTTTTTTCTGTGAATAATATTCTCAAAGGGTGTTTCTGCATTTCTTGTGTTTATATGCCTATCCTTTGCCACTATGGTAAATGCTATACTCTACGTCTATCTCTTTATGGTACTAGTTTTCACACTTATATAATGCTCTTATACTTGCCCAGATTGGCTGCAAATTCAAAGACTTTTAGCAACTGCAGCTTGAAGGAATTCCATAGTTTTGTCCAGAAGACAGGAGCTGCGTGCCTCCTGACACATCCATATCCAAATACAAAGCCCCTAGCGGATCCCTCTTTGTGTGGAAATCAAATTTTGGACACCGGGGAATCATGTGACTGTGGAACAGAAGTGGTTAGTAATGATAAAACTTTACCTTTTACATATTGTAATCCATCATGGTGGCATTAAGAATGTATGGAACGTCACACTTGGTGGTTGCCAACTTCTATCAGCGGCTAAGGCTAGGTTCACACTGCGTTTTCAGCATCCGTTTAACGCATCCGTTTTTTGCAAAAACGCATGAAAAAGGGATTGCAAAAAACGGATTCATTTGTGTGCATCCGTTTTTCCATTGACTTCCATTATAAAAAAAACGGATCCGTTTTTTTTGGCGGACCAAAACGGACCAAAAAACGTTGCTGACCCTATTTTTCTGGACGTTAAAAAAAACGGATCCGTTAAACGGATGCTGAAAACACAGTGTGAACCTAGCCTTATAGGCAGCATCAGGGGCCAGCACAGGAGATAATGCCGATGACAGCAACTAGGCTATTAGAACCTGCATGATGGCATCTAATCACCTTACTCCCCTGCAACACAGTCAAGGGTTAGGGTTAACAGTCAAGGTTAACATGGCAGCCTGTGGATGTCTAAAGACCCCTATGATGGGTAGGATGTAATAGGAGAACAGTAGCAACATAGTACATTGCAGTGTTCAATACAAGGGATCAAAAACATTGCATAGTCAAGTCCTCTGGGGGGACTAAAAGTAATACAAAAAATAAATAAAAAAATCCCATGATAATTTTGCACACCCATGTAAAAAGCCCCTTAGATTAACATAATAATACATCTGTATTAAATTACCCAAAGTGTGGCTGTAATATGGATGCTAGTGAGGAAGCAGCCAAGGCAAGTTCTTCCCTTACAAAACTGTGTACGCTTCATTAATATAGGTTCTGGGAGGGGACCTTATTCTACAATGGTGCCCAATAGCCCTTATGCTGGTGATGCTGAGATCCATTTGAGAAAGAATGGTGGGGGATTTAAGAATTTTTTTTCCCGTAGGTTTCGCCATAAAATTTTCGCACATTTTTGAGCAATGGCTTGTTTGCTCTAAAATTTTAGATTTTTCTTGTGATTTGTATACAAATTTAACTGCGCAAAAATTTACTGCATTGCACAATTTTTCTGGTGAACGCATTGATAATTCCAATATCTTCCAATAGGAGTGCGGGAAGGACGCTTGCTGTGACTATAGGACATGCACCTTGAAGCCAGACGCCAAATGTGACAGCGGATCTTGTTGCTCAAAATGCCAGGTAGGATTTACATGACTGAAAGTTCATAATAACTTGAATGCTGTAAAATGTTTGCCCAAAATGTCCATTAATATGTTTATTAGAGAATTATAATTGTGTCCTGGCATAAACGTTAACCAATATTATAATTCTATACACTTCATTTAAATCAGGGGTATTAACCCTTTAAGGACCGTGCTAACTTTCGTTTTTGCGTTTTCGTTTTTTCCTCCATGTGCTTAAAAGGCCATAGCACTTGCATTTTACACCTACAGACCCACATGAGCCCTTATTTTTTGCGTCACTAATTGTACTTCGCAATGACAGGCTGAATTTTTCCATAAAATATGCTGCGAAACCAGAAAAAAATGATATGCGCAGTGAAATTGAAAAAAAAACAGCAATTATTTTTCTTTGGGGGGGCTTCATTTTTACGCCGTGTGTCCTATGGAAAAACTTAGTTGTTATATATGTTCCTCAAGTCATTACGATTAAAACGATATGTAACATGTATAACTTATATTGTATCTGATGGCCTGTAAAAAATTAAAACCATTGTTAACAAATATAAGTTCCTTAAAATCGCTCCATTCCCATGCTTATAGCGCTTTTATCCTTTGGTCTATGGGGCTGTGTGAGGTGTCATTTTTTGCGCCATGATGTGTTCTTTCTACCGGTACCTTGATTGCGCATATGCAACTTTTTGATCGCTTTATATTAAATTTTTTCTGGATTTGATGCGACCAAAAATGCGCAATTTTGCACTTTGGGATTTTTTTGCACTTACGCCATTTACCGTGCGAGATCAGGAATTTGATTAATTAATAGTTCGGGCAATTACGCACGCGGTGATAAAAAACATGTTTATTTATTTATTTATTTATTTTTATTTGTAAAATGGGAAAAGGGGGGTGATTCAGACTTTTATTAGTGGAGGGGATTTTTTATTAATAAAAACACTTTTTTTTAACTTTCCCTTACAGTAATATGAAGCCCCCTGGGGGACTTCTATATACACAGAACTGATCTCCCTTTGAGATCAATCCTGTGTATATAATAGAGCAATGATCCATCAGATCGGTGCTCTATTATAATGGTCTGCTGCAGACCATCTGAATAGATTGCCGAGCCGGGATCAGCATCATTCCGACGCTGAGCCCCGGCCGGCTCATTAGAACGGATCTCCCATCCGCGATCGCATCGCGGGGGGGAGATCCCCCACTGGACACCAGGGAGAGGGGGCACAGCTGCTATTCAAATGCCGCTGTCAGCTTTGACAGCGGCATTTGAATAGTTAAAGGGGTTGTCCGGCGATAAAAAATTATTCACAGAATAACACACATTACAAAGTTATACAACTTTGTAATGTATGTTATGTCTGTGAATGGCCCCCTTCCCCGTGTTTCCCCCCACCCACGCTAGACCCGGAAGTGTGGTGCATTATACTCACCGCATCTCGTGTCGTCCACGGTCTCCGATCCTCAGCAGTGACGTCTTCTTCGGGAGACCGGCGGATCTTCCTGAGTGCCGGCCGCCCTCTGCAGCGTCATCTGAAGCTCAGCCGCGATTGGCTGAGCATAACTGTGCTCAGCCAATCGCGGCTGAGCAGCTGATGACGTGGCCGTTCAAAGCTGTTCAAAGCAGGAAAGAATTTCTTTGGAAATTTCTGCAGCTCTGAACAGTTACTGTCACCGATAGAGGTGGCAGCAGAGAGCACTGTGTCAGAATGAAAAAAATACATCACTTCCTGTAGAGCATACAGCAGCTGATAAGTATGGGAAGACTTAAGATTTTTAAATAGAAGTAAATTACAAATCTATAAAACTTTCTGAAACTAGTTGATTTGAAAGAAAAAGATTTTTGATGGAGTACCTCTTTTAACTTGCGGCCCTTCGACTGTTGCAATACTCCAATTCCCATCATGCCTGGAGAGCCAAAGCTAAAGCTTTGGCTCTCCAGGCATGATGAAAATTGTAGTTTTGCAACAGCTGGAGGGACACAGTTTGACACCTAGGTTATATTGCAACCTTACCCACCATAGCATACAGAGGTAAAATACCTCAGTAAGGTTTCTTACATATTTGTCTATGTTTACTTAGTTTCTTCCATCTGGGACACTATGTAGAGAAGAATCAGATGAATGTGACTTACAGGAGTATTGCTCTGGAACCATGGCAGACTGTCCTGAAGATGTCTTCCACCAAAATGGCAACCCATGTAATGGCAACAGGAGTGTCTGCTTCGATGGCATTTGTCAGAATATTGATATACAATGTGCGCAATTCTTTGGTCCAGGTATCTATCTCATGTTCCATTATATAACAAACATACATTTATTTGTTTAGAATTAAAGGGAATCTGTCACTAGGTTTATCTTGCTTTAAATGAGGGTAGCATAAATTAGTGACAGAAGTGCTTAACAGGTGTATTACTTACATTATTCTGTTCAGCCGGTCTCCTAATATGCAGGAGAATAGGATTATTGCCACACCCCTCTCCCCGCCCTCCAGCTGCTAATTGACAGGTGACTACCTATACACAGCATGGATAGATAACTGCCAATCAGCAGCTGGTGGGCGGAGTTTTTTGCTTCTCATGAATATTGAGGACTTCTGGGCTCATGCACATAATGGAGAGGACTTATTGCACATGTTATTCAGGAGGTTATCTCAGAACAATGTAAGTGATACATCATTCTGTTTAGCTTCTCTGTCACTAGTTTATGCTACCCTTAGATAGGATAACCTAAACCTGCTGACAGAGTCTCTTCAAGCTTCCAGGTATTCCGGTATCATCTATGAATTGCTCTTTCAAGCTCATACTCCTGCAGCCCACTGGGGCTGACTATTATTAACAAACCTAACAGGGATTCTGAGCATTCAACTGAAATGGAGAGAATTTTAGCTCGTGTGGCCGTCTTTACATGGCCTTCTTCTTTTTTTTTTTCTCAGCTTCAAGAAATGCAGACTTGGAATGCTACCAAAAGCTGAATGTCATAGGAGATAGATTTGGAAATTGTGGAGGAGTCAAAGGATTGTATAAAAGTTGTCAGCCACAGTAAGTAGTAACAATTTGTATCTCATTTAAAGGGCCACTTACTTTAAGGGTACAAACACACACAGCGTATACGCAGCAGATACGCAGCAGATTTGATGCTGTGTTCAGTTATTTAGATCTAATCTGCTGCGTATCTGCTGCGTATTTGCTGTGTATCGCAGCAGTAAATACGCAGCGTATATGCCGTGTGTGTTTGTACCCTAAAGGGGTTATCCAGCATTAGAAAAACATGGCCACTTTCTTCCAGAGACAGCAAACCAAACCAGAGACAAGAGTGGTGCTGTTTCTGGAAGAAAGTGGCCATGTTTTTTTAATGCTGGATAAATCCTTTAAACAAAGATATCGGTGGGAGTCCAGATGCTGTCATTAATTGCTAAAATGAAAGGGCAGAAGCTCTCATCAGGGTGATGTGCCAGTTCGTTCATACTGGCATTGTTAGGTTCTCATCGGGGAGTGGTGTAAATATTTATGGAAAGTTTGAAGTGTCACTGTCGTTATAACTTTCAAAATCTATATCAACTGTAGATGTGAAATAAAGCAATATACATTCATTATTTTTGTTGTTGTTATCATGCTGGAAAACAAAGCTGAACTTACCAGAAATCCAGGTCCAGTCTCCAGAGGGCAGATTTTTTGACTTTTGCTGGTTAAAAAAACACAAAACCAGTACTGAGAATCATGGCTCAGTTTGTCCATCAATCACATGACTGCCTTCTCTCTGTGAGCTTTCAGATGGCCTGGGAAACACTGGACTTCCTGTTTTTTGACTCTTTGAGAAAAAGAGAGTCAGAAAACAGGAAGTGCAGTGTTTCCCATGATAAAGAATGTAGATTGCAAACTTGCTTTATATCACATCTACTGGTGATTTAGAGTTTGAAAAATAAATTGTTCCTTTTGTGTCTGTAGGGATGTATTGTGTGGAAAAATTCACTGTGTGATATCAGATGGAAAAGGTATTTTCAGATCAGACATGGCCATTTCTTACTTTACCTCCAAACATCACATCTGTCTGTCGGGAGACCTTTTGACTGATCATATAATTGATCCTCTTTGGAGCAAGGATGGGACAAAGTGTGGAGAAAATAAGGTAAAGAGAACAGATGGGTATATGTTACATACACAGTGTAGAAAGTAATTTTTAGAACTTAAAGGGGTAGTGCACCAAAAAATTTTTTCTTTCAAATCAACTGGTGCCATAAAGCGCCAGAGATTTGTAATTCACTTCTATTAAAAAATCTTAAGTCTTCCAGTACTTATCAGCTGCTGTGTGTCCAGCAGGAAGTGGTGTTTTATTTCCTGTCTGACACAGTGCTCTCTGTTGCCTCCTCTGTCCATGTCAGGAACTGTCCAGAGAAGGAGCAAATCCCCATAGAAAACCTCTCCTGCTCTCCAGACTGGAAATAATACAACTTCCTGCTGGGCATACAGCAGCTGATAAGTACTGGAAGGCTTGAGATTTTTTAATAGAAGTAAATTACAAATCTCTGGCACTTCATGGCAGCAGTTGATTTGAAAGAAAACATTTTTGGGTGAACTACTCCTTTAAAGGGGAAATATCAGCAGGTTAGACAAATCTAATCTGCTTATAGCTCCTTATAATGACGCTGAGGAGAAAGATATGTGTGTTACCTTCCTCCTCAGCGCCGGTCGGAGAAATCCTCACTTCGGTGCACTGTTAGGAGCCCTGCCGCGTCATTGTCCTACTTCTTCTTATGATAATCAATGGAAGGGACAGGACGGATGATGCAGCAGTTCTTCTAACAGTGCACCGGAGCGAGGATTATTCATGAACTTATTGTAATGGGAAACCTCTGGATTTTGTAGCTTTATTCTTTTTTTTTTGCTTATTCTTCTTTATGGCTGAATTATTTTGCATAGCGCATTTTCCGGCGTACAATACGACTTTTTAACCCTGAAAAATCTTCATAGAAATCGGGAGTTGTCTTATACGCCGGGTACGGACACCCCATACGGTGGGGGGGGGGCTCAAAAATGGCCCCATCCCCACCATATGGGGCGACCACTATAGAAAAAACAAACATTTATCTCACCTTGAGCCCGTTCCCGACATCGGCGCACCTCCCGTACCGTTCCCGGCGCAGGCAGTGTGACGTACACTATGACATGGAGAGAATATGGAGTGTGACGTACACTACCTGCGCCAGCGATGGATCCTCTCTCGAGCAGCCGAGCTTCTCATCGTAGAGGCTCGGAGACGCTCGGCTGCCGGGAGAGCTTCGGGAGAATGAGATAGGCGCAGGAAGTTCCCGAAGCCTCTCTCATTCTCCCGAAGCTCTCCCGGCAGCCACGCGTCTCCGAGCCTCTACGATGAGATGCTTGGCTGCCCGGAAGAGGTTCGGCGATCTCCATCTCCGGGTAGTTTACGTCACACTGCATGCGCCGGGAATGGTACGGGAGGCGCGCCGATGCTGGGAACAGGCCCCAGGTGAGTTAAAGGTTTGTTTTTTTTAAAATTTTGCTGCGGTTAGCCCCCGCCTGACCGCAGCAGGACTGTGGTCAGGCAGGGGTTTACATTTTCCGGTGTATAAGGCGAAATCTGCTTAAAAGTCAGGGGTCGTCTTATACGCCCAGAAAATACGGTAGATTTTCTTTTCCCTTTTTTTTTTTTTTTTTTTTTTTTTTTTTTTTATAAATATGTATGTAATATGGCAGCTTTTAAATTTTATTCATTTAATTTTGGGAAATAAGGTAAAAAAATCTGACATAAACACAAATCTAGTATTTTTTTTTGTTATATTCTGTTTAGCATTCTCCAACATTATATTTTCAGACATGCATCAATAAAAAATGTACCGACATCTTCAGGTCAAATGCAACTTGCAAGAGGGAAACGACTTGTCATGGTCATGGGGTAAGTGTATAGCAGATCTGCCATACCGATCATGGTTATATTATTAAGATGCAGACGTGAACAAAAGTAAAAATCTCCTTCTTTGGTTAAGGACATACATGTACACAGGTGGTATTTACTCCTGTAGAGTGACCCATTGATTCAGCTCATGATAGGTCTTCAGACTTCCTCGCCTCAAAAAGTTTAGATACAAAAAATAAAGGAATGTCTGTTTTTTTATACCTTTATTCCATTTATTGTTTCACCCAGAGACTGATAAAATATATCATTATAATTCAGATACAGAATACAGCTTAATAGAAGATATGGCCTAGATATGGCTCACCAGCGGATCCTACACTATGTCAGCTCGACTCATGGAATCAGATTTAAAAAGAAAAAAAAAAAAAAGTAGACTTTAGATGAATATTTTAATGCCTCTTTTTTTCTATTTGAGGTCTGCAATAATAAACACCAGTGCTACTGTGAGGCTGGCTGGAGCCCACCATTTTGCAGTACCTATGGAAAAATAGGCGGAAGATCAGGCTCAAATGATACTGGTTAGTGCTTTCCATTGTTCATTGAATAGTTTCTTTAAAGGAGAAATTTGGGCCTCTCTTCCTGTCAATCATCCCACTGAGAGCGCTGACAGGCAGAGAGCAGTGACTACACACGAGCGGGGAGCCGCCCAGATGACTGCCACCCTTCCTCTGCCTGCTGCTCGCCCAGGTAATAAAGCTTTCTTTCTCCTGTATAAAGCTTCTGTTGCAGCCACTCAGCTGCAGTTATTAGAAAAAAAACTTCACACGTCACTGAACACGTAAAAAGTTCTCATTGGTCGGGGTCTGTGTGTTTAGACTGTGACCGATCAGGAGAACCAGCGGGGAAACGACCGTGCTGCCATGTGTTTCTCTCCCTGCCCTGTGCCTGTGTGAGCTGGACGGCCCCATAGACATTACATTATGTGACTGACCTAGTCACATGACACACTGAGCCCAGACTTCACCCTCAGACCCCAACCGATCAGAATATCTGACTTGTCAAAGTTTTTTTTTTCTAATAACGGTTAGATTTTATCTAGTTATAATTCCTAAGCAGGATAGAATGTAAAGCTGTTTCAGGGCATTTCTGTGACTACCTTGGCTGCTATGTGTCACTTCTCTGGATGTGCTGCCCATTCTAAACAAAACTTTTGCTTTGTATTTGATGCAGAAGAAAACAGCGGCAAATGCCCCAGTGCGGCGGTTGAAAATCTAAGGATATGGCTTTTAATAGTCTTTCTAGTAATCTATCCTGTGATACTCATCATTGTCTTCATTTTTGTACAACGTTTCTTATCCACGTAAGTTTGATTTTCTTATATTGCTTGATATAGCATCTGAAGTGGTGTTTGAAAATTCTGGAACCTATATTTTCAGTAAATGGTGTAGTCTTTCCAGTCTGACACAGTGCTCTCTGCTGCCACCTCTGTCCATGACCAGTAGCAAATCCCCTAGCAAACTTCTCCTGCTCTGGACAGTTTCTGACATAGGTGGCAGCAGAGAGCACTGTGTCAGACTGGAAAGAATACACCACTTCCTGCAGGACATACAGCAGATGATAAATACTGGAATACTGGAGATTTTTAATTAAAACCAAATTACAAATCTATGTAACTTTCTGAAATCGGATGATTGAAAGAAAATAGATCAATGGAGTTCCCCTTTAATACATAAGCAGATTAGGCCGCCAGAGGGAGGGCAGCTCTTATTCACCAATACTGAGAGTGGTTCTAGGCCCTATGATGTCTAAGGCCATAATAAGCAATATAGAAAGGGTTATCTTGAAAACATACTCCTAGCATTGTAAAAATGTAAACTTTAAACATGACAAGTTGCGAACTTAGACTAATTCATACCAATAATGTTATTTTATAGTCTTATAATTTATTGTTCTATTCATTTCTTAAAGTAATGCAAAATCCATCTCTGATTCAACTGAAGACAAAGATGATGATGATGAGGAGGAATGAAGCTGACAAATGATCCACACATTTTTTTCTGTATGTGTTAATAAAAATATATGACACTCCTTTACCTATTCAGAAATCCAATATGTCCTTACAACTGTTTACTTTGACCCAGTGGTATTTGACTGAAGACCTTAAAGGAACCCTGGGGGCCCTAAAGATAGCTGGATAAATAGCTGATAGCAACACCGCTATATGAGGCTCTCTATCTGACATTCCACGCGTATCACTGGTCTTCATAAATGGTAGACTAAATCCCCGAGCAGTCTAGTGGTTATTTATACTTTGGTTCATGTTTAGCTGTTTATTTACTCCCATATGCCTTTCCATATCCTGATGAGGGTTCAGTTTTCCTTTCATATCGCCTCCTGCTTCCTGTAACCATGGCTCGGTTGTAATCATAGGTCATTTGTTATACTTTGTACCCAAAGTTGGATATTTTGTTACCATGGAAAGCTGTTCCCTATATATGGAATTGTATCTTTTTATTAAAAAAGCTAGATACAAGATTTATTTCAAAGCAAAAAATAAAATAAAAATAATATATATATATATATATATATATATATATATATATATATATATATTTATCTCACTAGATGAATACATCTTTTATACAGTAGAACTTATGGCTATTTCTCCAGTATTTAGACACATTTGTGCATAGCAGAGCTGAATGTGTCATGTATCTGTTTCTTTGCTTATACCCTATTAAGCTGCTCACATAAGATAAGCCTCTGTTCACACTGGGCATGGCCTAGGTGCCATTTTATTACAATATATGCTAGGGCGTTAGTTTATATTGTAACTGAAATGTACACTAGCAGGGGAGCAGGCATACTTTGCGGGACAGACACACATAATCTCTCCCATTATACCATACACATCAGCCAAATGTTAATTTAATTAAATTTTTTTAATGGGGAGAGTGGAGGTAAATAGCTGCCAGATTCCAGCACAAATCCAACATACCCAGTCCTCCCAGTCCAGCATCATCTGTTAGGTGAATGTGGGAGCTCCATAAAAATTAGATAGTTGTCTTTTCCTGCCAACACTATCTTTTCTCTAAAGGGGTTATCCAAGAATAGAAAAGGCACGGCTACTTTCTCACAAAAAAGTGCCACCCCTGTCCTGTGGTATTATAATTCAGCTCCATTCACTTCAACGGAACGGAGCTGCAAAAATCACACCTAAACTAAGGAGAGGTGCTGTATTTGGAAGAAAGCAGACATGTTTTTGTTTTTTCCTCAAAGTGTTGACAACCCCTTTAAAATATATGGGGTTCTTAAAGGGAAGCTGTCCTGGTGAAAACTCAGTCTGATATACAGGCATCATGTAACAGAGCAGGAGAAGCTGAGCAGCATGATATGTAGTTTGTGAAAATACTGTAGAATTGTCCAGTGAGCGGTCCTAATCAGTAACTGATCTCGATATGTACACTTATACAGGGAAAGCTGTCTGTCACCCACTGGACTCCTAAACCCAGAATAGACAATAGACATAAGTTTATGTCTTGCTTTATAACATTGAGCACACCTTAGAGGGGTTGTCTAGGAATTTAATATCCTGCAAGTATTAAGCGAAGTTGCCAAACTGTTTGGGTTCAGCAACATCCTCCAAACCCAAACGTTCGGCATTTGACTCTCGGTGTCTGGAGAGGTTGGATGCAGCCCTAGGGCTGCCTCCAACCTCTCCAGATGCTGGGAGTCAAATGCCGAACATTCAGATTTGGAGAATACCGCTGAACCCAAACAGTTTGGCAACCTCGCTTAAAGGGAACCTGTCACGGGGGGTCAGGAGCCTGTCACCCGTCACCGGGGGTGACAGGTCCTCTTTAATACTTGTAGGATATTAAATTCCTAGAAAACTCCTCTAAGGTGTGCTTGAAATATGAATATAGGGGGAGATTTATCAAACATGGTGTAAAGTGAAACTGGCTCAGTTGCCCCTAGCAGCCAATCAGATTCCACCTTTCATTTTCCAAAGAGTCTGTGAGGAATGAAAGGTGGAATCTGATTGGTTGCTAGGGGCAACTGAGCCTGTTTCACTTTACACAATGTTTAATAAATCTAAAAATTACAGTAAAGCAAACATATTGGGATGTAACAAGGAATAAGAATACTACATGTATACAGATCACAGAGCCATATATTAAGCAACATACTTTATTCAAACTGTGTTTTAATTGAAAAATATTACAGTTACATCCATCATTAGTATAATCTTGAATCCCAAATATGTTAATTCCTACGCAACAGCTACCAGCTACATTAAATATGTCAGATAATAGAATTCACCAAAAGTTGAGATTTAAAATGATTTGATGGGAAATTTGTCTCTAGAATTGTTGACCCATCCTAAGGCTTAGTGTCTCCATTTTGGTCAGAGATCGGATCAAACACTGAAGCTAAGATAGAGGTCCCAACACCATTACTAAATGAGATGGGGATGGTTAGTGCTATAGCTGCAGGTGCGCTCCGTACATAGAACCAGGTACACAGGAATGAGGATGGACTCAATGTGTGAGCAGTCCCTGAAGATTCTATTAGATATTGAGCAGGATTGCATAGTGCAAAGTGGTGATTTAATTTATGCAATAAGACAAGTATCCATTGTAAAGGTCCCTATACACTTTATACTTGTGTCGTCCAAACCCCCTACTTGGTATAAAGTGTATGGGCTCCACCAACAGATGATGTCGGTAGAGATAGGGGTCAGGCTTGATGGAATTTTACCACCTGACCCCTTTGTTCTCAAAAAGATAAGCCACTGCCACAGCTATCTGGCTATGGTTTACCCCTTCCTATAAAATATAGGAATGTTTGGCCATGTCAAACATTCATTCATATAGGGAGGACAGAAGAGATAATGTTATTAAAGGTGTATGGCCACCCTAAGGCAATTTAAACTGCTTTAGTCTGGGGTCAATGCATTTGTCTTTTTGTAATAAACTTATTCTTCCTGATATACAGTAAATGTACTACAGTACTACTATGCCAATGACGTCTGCCCTAAGTGATTACACAAAGACTATATGACATTACGTGAGAACGCTAGGTAGTCATTTCCTTATGGTGCGAGGTCAGGATCTTTGTGTAAACAGCAACAACAAAAAAAATGAGGACAGGTAAGTACATGTGACACCAGAACCAAGCTGAATTACTAACATTCGTATTATAACTGGTTTTATTTTCTAGTTTTATCCCTATTAAAAAAGTTTTATTAAATTTAAATGGAAAACCCCCTTTAAATCCTAGGTTTTAAAATCTTTCAACCAAGATCAATCATGTCAACCAAGGCAAGGAAATACCCATCATACAGCATAATGTAACCCATGCTCAGTCTTGGAATATGGAATATTTTTCAGGGTTCTCTGTAAAAAAAACAACAACTTTGGTTGGATTACGCCACTAGCGCTTTCCCCTCAAGGCGCTGTCCAGTTCCAGTAACTGACGGAGGAATCCACGATTAGGGATGATCCCTCTTCGGTCCTTCACTGTATTAATGGCTTCAACTAAAGTCATGCGATGGTAAATCATGAGATAGGCAAGCACCAACGTCGCCGACCTGCTCACCCCTACGGCACAATGGACCAAGATTTTTCCTGAGAGAGAAAACTAAATTTAGTGAAAAATTTCAACATTTTAAATACAAAAATATATAGCACATGTTAAACGATTTCTATTACCTCTATTTTATCCCCTTATTTGCTCTATAAAGGGGTTGTCCATGGAGCAGAAGACAGCTGAAGCCTTTTGCTCCCGCTGCTTATTTCCTCTCATTGAGGGCCGGGTCTAAGTCCTGATCCTATGAAACCAATTAGTGAGCAGTATATTGGGCTAAAGAGGCATTGATAATGCTGCGTTTACACGAAACGATAATTGGCCCGATCGTACGATTAACGATGTCGGAGTAACGTTTTTTTTTTTCATAACGGTCAGCGTTTAGACGGTACGATATATCGCATGGAAATTCGTTTTGCGATCGCTTAAGCCTATCTCACACATTGGTTAAATCGGCGAACGACTGTTTACACGGAACGATCTGTGAATTTTTTGCGAACAACGATTTTAGAACATGTTGTAAGATCAAAATGAACGATTTCTCATTCGTCGTTTGATCCTTCGCAGCGTTTACACGTACGATTATCGTTCGAATTCGATCGTTATCGTGCAAATTCGCACGATAATCGTTCTGTGCAAATGCAGCATTAGGATAGGTCGGTGATAGCGATCCTCCAGCACACCAGCTCCTGAAAAATATTATTCCAATCATGCCTGGGCAACCAAAGATGTGGCTTTGGCTGCCCAGGTATGATGATAATTGTAGTTTTGCAACAGCTGGAGGGCCGAAGGTTTTCCATCAGTGGGATAGATTCACACACAAAGTTTCTGAAAACTCTAACTGTACAGTGTCTTTTTTTTTTTTTATTGAATTTTGAAGTTTGCGTTAAAAAACGTTAAAAAACGTTAAAAATGTTCTAGGTATAGCCTTTTCCTCCATAGGCTTCTTTAGAGGCCTTGAAAAACATACAACTGAGTGTTACAGATGAGACAAAAGAAGAAAAATCTAATTAAAAAGAATAAAAGCACCTGACATATACAAGAATCAATGCATTGTGACTACTCCTGGTGATCTTATTCATGGTCATACTACCATTACACCTTGTGCTCCATATAAAAGGGTAGTTTAGTGATGTCTGAAGCATATAACAATATCAGCAAAGTTGCATTCTACGTCTGTGTCCATCTATCATATGCAAGTCTTGAGGGCAATAGTCAGTGGTGTGTAGATTTATGGCCACTCCATAAAACATGCTGCCACTACAAATCTACCACCTGACGCAATAAACTCATTTGGACTAATGGTAGGAACAGCCCTGGCCAACACTATACTGTAAATCGATAAAAATCTGCCTTTAACCACTAGGTTTCTACAATGCTGTACAATATCCCTATTTTATACAATGCAATGTGAATTTTGTCTCTAAGTACAGACATTTTATTATAATACAAACATATATCTTACCTCTTTCTCTCAGGGCCCGGTGAATAAAATCTGCTGCCGGATAGAAATGTACACTCATGTCAAATGTGGGGGAGTCTTGTGCATCTATCCCCATGTAGGAAATGTACATCCCTCTATAGTACTCTTCTCCTCCTCTGTAGCGACTGTGTGTAGCATTCAGGATGTGGGTGATATGCATCCGACATAGTTCACCTTTATTGGCTGCTATCTCTCTGGACTCGGAATAAAAGAAGCCACTCAATAAATAATAGCTGATATAGAACAGACTTCTACTTATACACCGAGATTTAGAGGTAGATTTAGTTATCAATTTAAAGGGATTTAAGTTTTT
Source organism: Dendropsophus ebraccatus (assembly GCF_027789765.1). NCBI lineage: Eukaryota > Metazoa > Chordata > Amphibia > Anura > Hylidae > Dendropsophus > Dendropsophus ebraccatus. Next base: position 189,643,766 of record NC_091454.1, on the reverse strand, counting down.
ACATGAATGGATCTCAGATACCCGACATGAAGCACTGGAGGCAGACCCGCCAGCCCCCAGCGTGATGATCAATGGAGCTGTGTCACAGAGAGGAGGGGGTTTTGTCACACTGTAGGCCGGCGGGACTGCCCTCAGTGCTTCATACTGGGCCAGTGCCAGGGAATAAACTGGTACAGTGCACGGGAGCCGGGCATTAGTTCAAAAAAAGGACAGCGGCACCGGAATCCCCACGACCGTGCCGGTGCATTCATGTAAAAAAAACTTAAAGCCATATGCCTGATGGTAGATTCGCTTTAAGCCACAATTCTGCTTACATGCCGAGTTTCACATTTATTAAGTGTTTTAGACAATTTTTGTTCCCTGCTAGGCGAAAGCATGAGGCTTAGCAGGAAGCCGCAAACAGCAGCGAAGCAGGTGAGTATGCATTTTGTGTTACTCTCATTGAAGTTAATGGAAGTCACATAAATGTGTAACCCTTCCAGCTGTGCTGTTCATGTAACTCAAATCGGCTTTACAAATTGACTTGCAATTTGTTGCCCACTGCGAAACATTGGCAGATAGATTGCAGTGTTAAAATGCGCCAATATAGCAACATTTCCCATTACTACAAAAAATGTGTATGAGTCTTGTTATATTTGTGCCTGTTCAGACCTCAGTGCGGTCCTCTACCTGTAAAATACTATGACTAAGACTGCACTTTTGGCCACAATTCAGTGTGCAAGTTTCCTACCAGTCTGAACTCTGGCTGATCCAAGCACTTGCTGTGTGGTGATTGACAGGTTCCACCACACCCATCTGATTTCTCCTGCTAGCTAAAGATGGGTAAGAATAGGAGTGATGGATAGTTGCCTTCTCCACTTATCTCCCTTTCCTGTCAGTCTGTGTTCTGTGTGGTCTGGATGTCAGAGGGCTGGTCCAATCACTCCCTGGACTGGGCCTAAAGCATCTCTTAAGAAGTCCACTTGTGCTCTGGGACCTTGCTTGCAATAGTCTCTTGTAGCTTGAGCTAGTGTTTCATATTGGATTGGATTGCTTGGATTTTTGACTTCTCTGTCTGTCCTTCTGACCTCGTTTTTTTCCTGCTGTGTTTGTACCGTTCTGCTATGTCCAGTTTGAACTGTATCTGCTTGACTATTCTATTGGTTATAGCCAACCACCTAGGGTCAGGCTGGCAAGTAGGCAGGGACAGTCTTAGGGCTCACACTGTCAGTCTGTCCTTGTCTTCCAGGTCCTGGGTTCCCTTACAAGTCTACACTGTTATAGAATGTGTATTCTATGTTTCAATTAATATCACTTACTGATTTCCTAAGTAGAGCCCTGGCCACACTTCATCCGCATGGTTCCGTATAGTTTTCCCAGTATATAGGATCTTTTCAAGTTCAAACACACTTAGTATTGGATGATTGGCTCGTTGTAATGGTCCCCTAAGCAATGAGCTGCGATAGGAATATCTGGAAGTCATGATGGTCTCTGTAACATGAAGGTAAATGGTTAACGTAACAGCTTATTTACTGCTGCAAGATAGGTATAATGGAATAACAATAAGCAAACTGATACCTGCAGAAAAACCACAGGCAATCTACTAGTACACACACTTTACAGTATTGTTGTATATGTACAGTAGCTTATACACTAGTTTTAGTGTTTTAGGTTAGACAAATTTAACCTTCTGATAGCCCTTTATCACCCGGGATGGTGGGGAGGAAGATGTGTGTGTTACCTTCTTCCTCTGCGCTGGTCCCGCGCTGTTAGTCGGAGTAATCTTCGCTCTGGTGCACTGTTAGGAGCACTGCTGTGTCATCGGGCCCGCTCCTTCTAATGATAATCCATGGAGTAGGCAGGCCTGATGATGCAGCAGTGCTCTTAAAGCGAAAGTACCATCAGTTACATTCGCTTTAACATGATAGATCGGCGCCGACGCAGGGAAGCCGGTGCCACAGTCCATTTTTTGAACCGTGGCACCGATTCCCATGTACGGCGCCATTAGAATCAATAGAGCCGCGTCATAGAGGGGCAGGGGATTCCTCCCACTAGGGGCAGGCCGACCCGCCTTCAGTGCTTTAGCCCCGGCCCGGTACCCGTGGATAGAATGGCACCGTACACGGGAACTGGGCCGCGGTTCAAAAAATGGACTGTAACACCGGCCTTCCTGCGCCAGCTTCGATCTATCCGTGGGTCATGTTAAAGCGAATATACCTGATTGTACATTCGCTTTAACAGTGCCCCGGAGTTAGGACTACTCCGACTAACAGCGCAGAACCCATGCTGAGGTGGAAGGTAAGACACATATCTTCCTCTTCCACTAAGGGACTATCAGCAGGTTAGATTCACTGTCACTCTTAAAAAACTTAAGAGCTTTCTAAAGTTTTGATTGTTCAGTGTCTCAGCATTCAGACCCCAAATGATTGCTATAATGAGTGCACACACTAAACGTGTTCTCTCCCCATTCTGTGTCATGTGACCAGGGTGGACTCATGTCTATGCAGTCCTCTCAGTTCTGAGCACAGAGAGTAAGGAAAGAAGTGCTCAGCCACACGCGTCTCTCCTCGCTCATGTCTATAGGCATAAGTGCGTATAGCATCCTTGCTCACAGCTCTAACACAATCAGTAGATAACAACATTACACATGTGCATAGATACAATAACAATATACCAACAGTGCAAACATTTATTCAATATCACAATATCTGAAACAAATAAACAACACAAAACACACTATGGGGCGTTCTTCTATAGGGTCCTGTGAATTAAAGTGTACCTCTCAAGAATTTATTTTTTAAAGAAATCAATGGGGGTTGTGATCGTAAGCTAAACAAAGCAAGTTCTAGTTCATGCAAGGAAAGACACCTGCTCATCATGCAGGTTATATATCAACTGAGGGCGACTAACTTCTGCATGCTTACCAGGAGACAATGCTCTTTGTTATGCAACCATTCAGTCAGTATAATGTCACTGTGTGGTCAGAAGTTTTGGTGCTGTGTGAGAGGAGAGCTGACCATACAATGCAGGCACCTCCAGGATGTTCTGCTACTGAGTGTGAATGCACAGCAGCTGTATACACGCTCAGTGAAGGCTAGTCCCACTCTAAAGACTGCATTTTGACTGGAAAGGAGACACCTAGTGGCCATATGTATAATTGTTGATTTAAACAAAGAAAACTTTTAAGAAAATAGAGAGCGTATATTGCAAATCTGCTAAGATTTTTTCTCAACAGTTCCTTTTTAAGATCACGTCCTTATATCTTCCCTCCCTACGTGATACTGTATACATAAAGCCTAGTGTCCTAGTAAATTATTCATCACACATGATTCCCGCAGCTATGATAAATGGTTTATGTCGTGGTCCAGTAATAAGGCTGGCAGACAATTGTATTCAGGCTATTAGTCTTATCTCTGTAATATTTTTTATTAACTTTACAATTGGAACAGGTAGATGAAGATTTGGGAGCCGAGCGTCTTCTCCTTGATAAAATTACTGCTCCTGTAATATCGCATATTGTAATAGTAAGTTGCATATTAAAATCAGCTCATCCCATTCTTACTTTTAATTACTTTTTTTTAATTGTATTGCGTATTCTAATATTTGCATAATCATTATATGGTTATTATTTCTCCGCATGGTTGAGCAGGAGACTATTTTGTGCCAAAAAGAAATTTTCACCCATGTTTACCAAGTTGTATTATTCTCCTCACCCCATTGTGTTACTCACCGCCTTCTTAAAGGGACCTGTCAGCTGTTATGCTGCAGGAGGAATATCTGTTGAAAGGGTTTTCTATTAAAAAATCTCAAGTCTTCCAGTACTTATCAGCTACTATATGTCCTGCAGGAAATGTTTTATTTTCAGTCTGACACAGTGCTTTCTGTTGCCATCTCTGGCCGAGACAGGAACTCGGTTTTCTATGAATCCCCAAAGAAAACCTCTCCGGCTCTGGAGAGTTCCTGTCTCGGCCAGAGGTGTCAGCAGAGAGCACTGTGTTAGACAGGAAATAAAACAACATTTCCTGCATGACATACAGCAGCTGATAAGTACTGGAAGACAAGATTTTTTAATAGAAGTAAATTACAAATCTATATAACTTTCTGACACCAGTTGATTTGAAAGAATTTTTTTTTTCCCTGGACAACCCCTTTAATTTAGAGGGTAATTGGTATCATAACATCACTCCATGGCGATCTCTAGATTAGATGGACCATTTTACTTCTATGGAGCTTAGAATATCATTTGATTCATTCCTTTCAAAAGGAATGGGAAATGTTGGTCATTTGCCTTTTAGCCTTGGTTCATTCTTCTGCTATGTAATATTTTATGAGTTTATGAGGTGATTTTAACCTCTGGTGGATTGTAAAACTGTCAGAATTATCTGCCTTGTATATGTGCATGGACTGGTATGAATGAAATGCTGGATATTATCGCAATATAATGACTAGTTAATAGTGTATTCTGGAAAAAAAAAGACTTAAAATCAGACAGTTATACAGATTTATAAATTACTTTCCAGTCTGACACAGTGCTCTCTGCTGCCATCTCTGTCCATGTCAGGAACTGTCCCGAGCAGGAGAGGATTTCTATGGGGATTTCCTGCTGCTCTGGACAGTTCCTGTTATGGACAGAGGTGGCAACAGAGCGCACTATGTCAGACTGGAAACAACACACCACTTCCTGCAGGACATACAGCAGCTAAGTATGGGAAGACCTAAGATTTTTTAATAGAAATAAATTGCAAATCTATATAACTTTCTGACACCAGTTGATCTGAATGAAAAAGGTTTTCACTGGACAACCCCTTTAACTATGTAACCACGACCGATGAAAAGGTTTGACATGTCAAAGCTTTTTTTTAATGACAATACCTTTGTAAAGTCAATGGACTGTTGCATATAAATCCCATTTCATAAACGTATATAAATACATGGGCTACTGACAGGACAATCATCATGTCATTCTTGCCCACTTTTTCTATAGTGAAATGACATTGTTACTATTATTTTCCTTACCCCCCAACGTTGGCAATGACCTGGCCGTCCTGACTAGTGGGTATTGTAAAGACTTGTTATCAGAAAAGTGGGGTCTAGTGTATTATTTCAATGTACAGGTCTTTTTTTTCATGTTTTGTCTTGTTAAACACAAGCAGACAATTATGCTTGCCTGTTAATTTCTCTAAAGCCTAAATCCAATAAACATGTCATACCTAGCAGCCAGCTCAGCAAAGCCTTCCGCATTGTGCTGAAAATGCTGCATTATTTCTACAACCAGGGGAACAATTGAGTTTATGTAATATATGATCTCTATACATTTCTCTGCAAAACACAGAGAAGCAGGGTTGTTTGTGTGCTGAAAAATGACATCTGCTTCTTCTCCTGGCCTTCTGTTGTGTCAAATCTCTAATTGTACAGTGTGAGCTTCACAGTCAGGGGCCCAGGTGCCCATGTGAATCCACAGAGGCCGCTGGAACACTAAAGCAGTGGATTTTATTGTCTTCACTTGTTTGATAGCGCAGCGAAAATCTGCTAGATATGGAATTAAAAGACGTTATAATCAATGGTGGAAATGATATTTGCAAGCTTACTCATATGTATTACAATGATTTTAAGCATCTTCAAGGAATGTATCACTAGGTTTATTCCACCGTAAATGAGGGCAGCGTAAACTAGTAACAGAAATGCTGAACAGATCGGTGTATTACTTACATCATTTTGCTCAGCCGTTCTCCTAATATGCAGGAGAATAGGATTCTTGCCACACCCCTCCCCCCCCCGCCCTCCAGCTGCTGAGTGACAGGTGACTGCCTATATACAGCATGGATAGATAACTGCCTATCAGCAGCTGGTGGGCAGAGTTTTCTGCTTCTCATGAATATCAAGGACTACTGAGCATAAGCACATAATAGAGAAGATTACTTACTGTCCTTTTTATTCAGGAGGATATTGCTGAATCAGCTGCTCAGTACAATGTAAGTGATACATCATTCTGTTCAGCTTCTCTGTCACTAGTTTATGCTACCCTGAGATAGTCTCTTTAAGATGCTTTTCAGAATACGGCTTTGTCCCTGTATACTTTATTATTTGGGTGGAAAAAATGATTTACCTATACAGAACAAGTGCACAGGTAAGGGGTGAATTGGAAATGTATGATTTGGGGAGTAAAAGAGAATTTGTCAGCTGTATATCAATGGTCAGAGCTGCAGATATGGGCTCATAGCTGATAGGGAGATACGTGTCTCACAGCCGCTGGCTGTTTTGCAGAGTTATTAAACAATGTTTTCCTTCCAAGCTCAAGTGTCAGGACGTGCTTAGTTACAACATGGACTCCTTCTCCTCCCGCCCACCAGATGATTGATGTGCAAAGCGTAGTGCTGGGTGCTAAATCCTGTACATTAATCATGCAGGGGTGGGGGTTCAAGCAGGGGTGGGGGAGGGAGAAGTTGTGCATGCTGCAGCTCAGCACAGTCTCTAGGACACGTGAGCTTTATAGTATAACTTTAGAAACAGCGATTCACTATCATTTGTTTTCTCTCCTAAGGGCCCATGTTTACAGCTCTAAGCATGATATACAGCTGACAGATTCTCTTTAATGGTGCGTTCACACCTACAGGATCTGCAGCTGATTTTCTGAAGCAGATTTCATTTAAATAACTGGACACAGCATCAAATCTGCTGCAGATCTGCTGCAGATCCTGTAGGTGTGAACGCACCCTTATAGTACAAACTGGACCTGTTTTATAGCAATTTAGGTGTTGGCTGGAGTGGCATACACAAGGGGGTTGTATGGAGCTAAAACCCCTCCCTTGTGATCTCACTGTCCCCAGCTATTTCTGCAGCTCTCCATGGCCTACGGTACATTGGGCAACATTGCTTTCTATCGTCTGTTCATGGAAACTCTGTCATTCTCCGGCAGCTCTTCCGGCAGCCGATCGTCTTTGAGCTTTTCCGATGAGACACTCGGCTGCTCGGGAGAGCTTCGGGGATCCCCAGCGCAGTCAGTGAACGTCACACTGCCTTGCTGGGAACGGGACAGGAGACACACGGAGGCCGGGAACGGGCCCCAGGTGAGTTAACTGTGTTTTTTTTTTTTATAGTGGTTGCCTCATACGGTGGGGATGTGGCAGTTTTTGCGCTCCCCCACCATATGGGGTGACCATACCCGGCGTATAAGACAACCTCCGACTTTTAAGAACATTTTTCGGGGTTAAAAGTCATCTTATACAGTAAATTGCAATCTTGCTTAATTTCACATCTAATGATAATTTAAGTTTTAAAAGTTATACCGACAGTGACACTTTAACTTTCAATCCAATTTTACACACTGGTCTAATGATCTGCAATAACAGCATCATAGATCCTAGATTGGATCATGAGTCAGATTGGGATTTGTGACCTTTATAAAGAGAAAAAATGTTCATGTATTAAAGAGGTTTTCTGGGACTACCTGGTCAAAGTGAATAGGAGCAAAGCTGCAGTTACCAAGTGCCACCACTATTAAATGAATGGCGCCGAGGTACCCGCCCTATTCACAGTGTAGTGCAGGGCATCAGCGATAAATTGCTTATCCTTTATATAGGTCACCAATACTGTTGAGCAAGCATGCCCTATTGAGCATAGTGCTCAGCTGAGCAATGAGCTGAACGGCACTGCTTGATGCTCGATGCCTGGCACATTCTGTTATACAGTAGCCATGTTGGCTACTGGCACAGCAGTGATTGGCCAGCTGCATCAGGTGACTTGGGTCTATAAAGGTGTGGGTCACCTGATGCTTGGCTCAGTTGCCGTCATTTAGCAGGCAGGGAGGACGCTGGAGGAGGGACAATGTTTGTGTAAGGAATGGTGGGCCAAATGATCCTTCTCCTGTTTCCGTTCTATTTCCATTGTGTGTTTATCGCTTTCGGAGGTTTTCAGGTGAACCAGACACCCTCCGCTATGTCAAGCAGGGGGGCACCTGGTTAAATACTCGACTCTCCCATTTATTTTAAGGGTACAAACTCACTGGGCGGATCCGTAGCGAGTTTCTCGCTGTGGATCCCTGTCCTGTACAGTCTATGGGCAGACAAACTCGCAGCAGGATGCAAATCCCACTGCGAGTGTGTCAGCAGCCCACCCCCCGGAGTGTATATGCAGTGTCCCAGAACAGCCCTTCTTATGCTCACACTTTCATTATAAACAGTTCTGTTCTGGAAAGCTATGGTCCACTGCAAACTGCGTGTATTGTGTCCCCCTTCTCAGTATTTAAGTCTGCCATTTCAGTCATTTATTGCATGTGAATTCAGGTATCAGTGTCTAAAGGTATTATGTCGCCTCCTAGTGTTCAAGGATGGTACTTCTCATGTATATTCCTCTGTATATGCCTAATGGTGTGATGATGCAATGGCTGGATGTCACGTGACTGTGCCCTGCTTCCATGGTAACACCAATGGTCATCGAGCTTTTGGCTGGGGTTACCATGTGACTTCCTGTGCTACCTCAGTCTATTCCCTACCATCAAGGGGATAGGTTGTCTGTTAGTCCTCTCTCTCCCTGCCAAAGAGGGAGGCCTGCGTTGTGCTCTGCTGCTCCAGTCCACTGGCTGTGTTCCTGTCTCAAGTCTCAAGATCCTCATCTGTGTATCGATTCTTCAGTCATTCTTCAGCCCCTCTCATTATCATCTTCCCAAATCATCAACAGCAAGTATTCAATTCAAGTCTCATTCCACCCAGCATCTCTGCTTCAGTATCACTACTACTCCCATCATTCAGCACGCTACTCTCACAGCCTATTGCAGCATCACCCATTATTCTGCTTTATTCAAGTTTGCCTTATTCCCGGTTGCATCCGGAGAGACTGTTGCTACTAGTTACCACCGTTACAATAAATACACAACTACCGTTGTTTCTGAACCTTGGCATTGGTGTGATAATTGGTGCCCTGACTAAGGACAACGAAGAATCGCACGCCCAGTATTCCCGCATGGTCAGGAGCTCGGCTTCAGCTGTAGCACCCTCGTGCCCAAACCGTGACCACTACATCCTACAGCTGCCCCGATTCCTGCACCCATCCAACATCTGTATAGCGGAGTGGCCCCTAGGGGCCAGGGCGTAGCATATACATCACCTGGTCCCCTGCACATCCTGCTCAGCCAATCAGTGTGCTGCCCCGGCACTGATTGGCTGAGCGGCATGTGAAGACACCGGGAGCCCTGAAGCAAGCCGGAGCGGGAACCAGGTGATGTATACACTCTGGTGGCCGGGGGGTTAACGGGACGGGCTGCTGACAAACTCGCAGCGGGATGTGCATCCTGCTGCGAGTTTGTCTGCCCATAGACTGTACAGGGCAGAGACCTGCATCGAGTCTTGCTGTGAATTCGCAGCGAGAAATGTGGATCTGTGGATCTGCCCAGTGAGTTTGCACCCTAATAGGGTTTGTTATGTGTCGAGCACTCAAGCATTGAAAAAAGCTCTGCTCAAGTAAAGAGCACCCAGTGCTTATTGAACACTAGTCCTCAGTCCTATAGTCCCCTAGAAACTTGTGTGAAACTGACCTAACAAGGAGTAATATAATTTTTAAGATTAAAGTGGGACATTTTTAAACTTGTACACAAGCTATGTCCTCCTTACTAGCTGCTTTGAAGAAAATGTTCTTGATCTAAAAAAATAAACCCAATAAAATGATGTAAGGAAATGTGATCTGAATGTGATCTGAATGTAGCCAAAACCCCATTTCTTCCCCTATACCCCCGCAATGTTGTCAGGATTGTTGGCAACAACAGGCAGCTATTGGGGATGCAATGAGAGCATAGCCTTCCAAACGCAAATGTGGGAAGTTTTATCATTTATTTTTAATTAATAGTCATGTATAATCAAGCTCTGATTATAAAGGTTTTTTTTTTTAATGTTCTTACGCCTTAAAATACCATTCTGGGTGCGTGTAAAGACGCCTCCTGGATATATTGTGGCTTTCCATACAGCAATAATAGACAAGTCTGTAAACAGTTGTTCTGTAACCGCTAATTTCCCATTTCTTCTCCTAATTATGTTCTCTATACGTGATCTCGATGACAATGCCTTTCGCTGAAAAGAAAGATACTTAAAGGCTCACTTATCTGTATCACACAGCTGCACTAATCTTCCTGGTAACAGGTGTTTCTCCAAATAATAAGGGAGTGACACACAGTGATGGCAACCAGCCACCAATTGGTTTTAATTATAGCCGGAGCAAACCCAGACGGAGCCCAACTGCGGGGCAATCCTTCCAATCCATCCCACCGCTATTCCTCATCACATCTCTCTATTAGTTTTGTGGAGCGGCAGTGGTATTGTGCACTGAACGTCCTGAGGGTCCGTCTCATTACAGCTATACTTTTTATAAAAATAATATGTGTTTCTTATCTCCGTGTTTTGCATTGCGACTTAAGGCTGGATTTTATTTATCACCTTGCCACCGGTGTTCAACAAAACAAAAGAGAAGCTTAAATTGACTGAACCCCCCCCCCAGTTGGACTGGCATATTGGGTCTGATAGGCGATGAGCGAACCTCGAACGTGACCGGGTTGGTCCGAACCCGAATGTCCTGCGTTTGATTACCAATGGCCTGATGAATACTGTAAACGTTTACTGGGCCTATTACACGGCTCGATATTCACTTAGCAGGAGCTGCATGGACGTTGTTTCCGATGTCCTGGCAGCCCTTTCCCAAACAGTATACATTACCCATCCACGCTCCAGGGCTCCTCCTGGCCGGCTGATTGGCTGAGTGGCCTGTTAGCTCAGACAGGCCCCTCTGAAGCTGCAGCGTGCGGGACCGGGGAGGAAGAAGAGATCAGGAGGAGCCCTGGAGCGTGGATGGGTAATGTATAGTTTGAAGAACCGTCAGCTGCCTGCCATGCATTGCTATTACACGTAAAGATGCACGGTTGACGGACGATGATTTTAGGTTTGGGCCTAAAGAAACAATGATCGTTTCATCGGCTGATCATTGTCTATTACACTGAGCGACATTCTTCTGATTCGGCCAATTATTGTGGTGTCTAATAGCACCTTTGGGGTTGCATCCAACTTATTCAGCCACCGGTAATCAAATGCAGAGCGTTCGGGCACGGACAAACGCCCTCATCTCTAGGGTGCACCAAGCCAAGATGCTAACCCATTGTTAGTGTCACCTGAAGGAACATGCTGACACAGCACTTTAAATATGTTTCATATAGATTTTACCAGTTGCACATGGACACTATAAGAGTATAAAGGCTGTGCAGTCTATAAGGAACATGTTATAGAGCAGGAGATGCTGAATAGATTGATACCTAATTCTGTGGGACCTTAATACAGCTCAGGAGTCCAGTGGGTGGTTTTAACAGTGATTGACAGTCTTCTCTGTATTACTATTAGAGATGAGCGAACCTGGAGCATGCTCGATTCCATCCGAACCCGAACGTTCGGCATTTGATTAGCGATGGCTGGAAAACATGGATATAGTCATTGGCTGTATGCATGTTTTCCAGACAGCCTTAGGGTATATTCACACGAACGGTCTCGCAGCGAGATTCTCGCTGCGAGACCGGCAGGTCCTGGCAGTTCCCACAAACTATATACTCGCTGCGGTCTGAACGACCGCAGCGAGTATGTAATTCTGCCGCCCTTAACCCCTTCTGCTCCCGCCCGGCTCCCCCGCTGTAAGCATACATTACCTGTCCTCGCTGCACGGGCCCGGCGTCCTGCTCTCCCGTCCGGCCAATCAGTGGCTGCGGCTGGGCAACACACTGATTGGCCGGGCGGAAGAGCAGGATGCCGGACCCGTGCAGCGAGGACAGGTAATGTATGCTTACAGCGGGGGAGCCGGCCGGGAGCAGAAGGGGTTAAGGGTGGCAGAATTACATACTCGCTGCGGTCGTTCAGACCGCAGCGAGTATATAGTTTGTGGGAACTGCCAGGACCTGCCAGTCTCGCAGCGAGAATCTCGCTGCGAGACCGTTCGTGTGAATATACCCTTAGAGATTTATCCAAGTTCTGCAGCCCCAGCTAATCAAATGCCGAAAGTTCGATTCGGATGGACTCGAACCCGAACCTGGTTCGCTCATCTCTAATTACTGTACATACAAAGATTGGTATCAATCACTAATTTGGACCGCCCACTGGACTCCTACACCCAGAATGAGCAGGGATTTAAATAGAATTAATTACAAGATACCAAATTCCCCAAGGCTATATATCAATCTGCTCAATCAAATGTTTGGGTAATGTTCCCTGCATTCCCCCGAGTAATGGGCATACACAGGCTGTGGCTCTCAGGTTCTCTTGGGCTTACTGCTGCCTATAAATATGTAGGTCAGAGAGAATGGAACATTTCTCAGTATAAATAGGTATAAACATTAACCAGCAAATCTACTCAGGTAGTGGTCAGACCAGTAATGCGAGACAGTTGTAGGGATGGATATGAGGAGGAGTTTAAGCTGGTTAATGAAATTATTCCATACTTTGACTATTGATTTTTCTGTCGGGTTTCCATCATGGTGTTTTGTAGAACACAATAGCTAAAAAGGCTGCATTATTATATCAAAAAGATTAAATCTGTGTTGTAAACCAAGTCAAAAGGGTAAAAAGGAACAAATCCAATGTACCATGAAAAAAACTGTGAACCAAGAAACGCTGCTTTATACGGTTCATTGGCAACCTGCCTTATATTTTATTTTTGTTGGTTTATATGGTCTATATGTAACACTTAGGGGTTTCCATGTACCATTAGTTTTAAGCTTTCTCTGTGATGAAAACTAAACTCCAGCAGGAAGACAATATGACAATAAGAAAATACAACCATGAACAAAAAAAACTAAGTACATCTTAAAGGGGTATTCCATTCAAACATAACTTTTAATATGATATAGCTTCCCATGATGAGACTAACTATTCCTTCCATACTTGTTATTATCTATTTGTGGTGCACTCCTGTGAGGCTCGACCGGTCACTTGCCAGATGGTGCTGCGTGATGCCACTACTGTGGTGGTTGGTTGGAGTATAGCTCAGCCAGATGGTATACTGTTGTGACGCCAGTGCCAGGTGGGCACACAGGTGTGGAGGCACACCTGCTTTTAGTTTAGGGGTGCTGGCTATACCCTTTCCCCTGTGGTCGGTGACCTGTCGGGCTGCGAGAGTGTCCCTTGGGTGCTTATCAAGGTGGTCCAAAAAGGAATTGTGAAACACCCGGACTATTGGTACCGCCACCCACAGAAAGGGTCCTGTTACCATAAAAAAAACTCTTCTTTACTTTAGGAATACTTGATACAGTAGTATACAGTAGATTTGTGACTTGACAATATACTTTGGACTTGACTGACAAGACTTGTGCTGAGAGTTTTAGAAGTAGTATAGCCGTGCTAGCTTGGTTACGTGCTGAGAAGTATAGTAAGTTCAGAGAAGTAGAGAGGAGGATGTCACAAGAGTCCCAACCCAAGTAGTAATGTGCTCTGCTGAAACTTTAGAAGTAGAATACTTGAGAGTAGAGAAAATACTTGTGCCCATGTTATGACCTTTGTCTTTGCACCACCTATTGCTCCCCAGTGTCGGGTGACCCGTCCTATGAGTGTGACACAAGCCCCAGACCTTGTTACCTAGGTTGAGCAGAGTGGTCAGAATTTTCTGGTTACACCTGCGCTTGCTTTATCCGGATCAGTTCCTCCTGCTTCAGGATACTGTCCTGCAACTTTAGATATGTTCACAATGTGGGCTGGGATGATCTCTGACTTTTTACCCTCGGTGAGCGTTTAACACTGCATAGTGAGTAGAAGTGCTGCTTTCAAGAAAAGTTTGTCTGTGCTTACCATGTGTGTCTGTCCACTATCACACTACAGACTAGACTACACTGGACTCGTCCTCTAACAGGGGACCTGGCATAAGCCAGGGCCCAACTTGACTGCTGTAGGGACCCATTCTGGCTTGTGTACAGGATCTCTGTACAGGAACCAAACTAAGACTGACTAAGTGTGTGACTACACTTCCTCTCCCCATGTTACAACTTCCTATAGGGTATGTTATACCTGCCGTGAGTGGGTGAGAATAGAATGCAAAAGAAGAAAGAGAACAGAGATAGGTGGAGAAGAATAAAGAGCTCTAATTGGTGCACAAAAAACAATAACCCCTTGATAAATACAGCCATGCAATACTTAGATACAAGACATACATACTAACGACATCTAGTGGCAAAACTTAGGTACTACTTCATTACCACTTTTACTTAGAGTACAGGCTTTTGCGAGGGGTAACACCCATCGTGGGACACCCCATATTCAGTCTCCTTCCCTCAGTTCTAAGCTGCTGCTTTCTGCTGAAAACAGAAAAACCTGTGTGTGAGCTTTTCTCTTCCCTCCCCATCACTTCTGAGACGGATGATGTAAACAAGTCCCTGACTGGCTTTATCTTCAACATTGTAGCTTCTTTGTAATGCTGGGAGGGTTAATCACAGCGAATTCATCAGCAACTTGACCTCAGAATAAGGGCCCTATTCCACCGGACGATTATCGTTCAGATTATCGTTAAATCGTTCGGTTGAAATGCAGTTAACGATTAACGACCGAACGAGAAATCGTTGATCGCTTTATAAGACCTGGACCTATTTTTAGCGTTGCTCGTTCGCAAAACAGTCGCAAATTGTTCGCATTGAATAAGACATCGGTCGTTCGCAATAGATACGAACGCAATAGCGAATAAATAGCGAAGAAAAAACGATCGCAATTACGATCATAAGTAATGATTATTGTTCCATGGAAATGAGTGAACGTTTTCAGGTCTTTTGCAATAGCGGTCGTTTGAGATCGTTAATCGTTAACGATTATGCAAACGATAATCGTCCGGTGGAATAGGGCCCTAACCCTCCCAGCATTACATCAGCTGTCTCAGAAGGGAGGGGGGAGAAGGGGGAAAAATAGAGAAAAGGTCACACACAGATTTTTGTGTCTTTAGCAGAAAGCAGAAGCTGAGAACTAGGGGAAGGAGACTAAATAGATAATAACAAGTATGGAAGGAAGTGATAGTCTCTAACCATGGGCAGCATCATATGAAAACGTTTGTTTGAATGGAAAACCCCTTTAAGGAACTCATGATTTGGTGCTGGGCTCTGGACACCAGGCTGTTTTCAGGGGTGCACAGGAAGGAAGCCCAAAGGATCCATCTGTCCAATATCTGGAGACGAGTACTATAAAGATAAAATAATAATGTGGGTCCTCGGTTTCCTCTTTCTAATAGTTTCACTGGTTAATACTGAATGACAGTGCCAGAACATCAAGATCCAGCATTGATCCCTATTGGCACAGAACAAGGTACAGCTCACAGTGATAATGAGAAAATGTCCAGGCTTATATCCAGCGATCAAAGACAGATTATGAGTGGGGCATGGAAGCTTGTCGGACAGCAAGCGAAGGAAGCTCTAACTTTAATTTGTACTGTATCCATCATCCACAGAGCAAAAACATTAAACTTTATTTATAGAGATGAATAGAGATGAGCGAACCTGGAGCATGCTCGAGTCCATCCAAACCCGAACTTTCGGCATTTGATTAGCGGTGGCTGCTGAAGTTGGATAAAGCCCTAAGGCTATGTTGAAATCATGGATATAGTCATTGGCTGTATGTTTTCCAGACAACCTTAGAGCTTTATCCAAGTTCAGCAGCCCCAGCTAATCAAATACCGAACGTTCAGGTTCGGATCGACTCGAACCCGAACCCGGTTCGCTCATCTCTAGTCATGAAGTATCATAGGACTGGTAGTTCTCTGTAATTCTGACGCGTTTCAAGCAACATTGCATCCAATGACTAAAAGCTTTACTATTTGATATGAGTCAGAGTTACAGGGAACTACTAGTCCTTTGATATTTTAAGATGTTCTAATAAAGGCTAATGCTTTTACCCTGTGAATGCTGGGTACATACATTTTGGGCTGCACCCCTGTGTCTATAAAGTGGCTTAAACAGCAGGTCACTGCTTATAAAACAACATGGCTGAAATAGTATCCATAACAAAGTATAAAAGAAGTCCTTTTAAAAAGGCTTGTTGTCTAGGTTACCGACCACCTCTGAAAGCAGTGGTATGGCTGGTGTATATATGGCTATAGTATACATATTTAGATATATTATACAGTATCTATACAATATACATCTACATTATTCCTTTATATACACCAGCCAGACCAATGCTTTTAGAGCAGAGTGGTGGTCGGTAACCTACACAGTGAGCTGTTACCAATGGGAGGGAAATAACAGCATAGGAGAAGGAGGCATGTTAGCTAAACTTGACCAGCCCTACATGTCTAACTTTGCTAGTTGAGATGGGATTACCCCTTCATTGGCATATAGCTAGTAATATAGTAGTATAGTGTAATTGTATATTAGTATAGTGTCCAATGGCTGATATCCTTAGGGATCATAAAAACAAACTGGAACCTGGTATTTCTACTATATTTAAAGGGGTTTTCTCACAAGATTATTGCTCTCACGTCTTTGGGAAAGTGAAGAGACCCCTAATGATCACAATAGCGGATTATCGTATCCCCTTGTTCAAATAGACTTGCAGTTGAACATGCCCTTCCATTCACTTTTTATGGTCCTCACATAGATAGCTAAGCATTGTACTCGGTTACCTTCATGTGCACCATAGAGGTGGATGGAGTGGCTGCATGCATGTATAACTGTTAATCCATTCAAATGGGGGAAGGGAGGTTATGGCACCCTGTTCTCATAACGAATGGGGTTCCCAGTGGTCCTGTTGATAGGGGATATGCGTCTCTCATGGCATGGCATATTCCCTTTAAGTGAATAACGCTGAACTACAACTAACCTGCTATCCCAAACACATCACATTATGGTGGCACCATTGCCAAACCTGCAGGGGTTTCGGCATTTGGTTGGGAAGCTGTTTTGGATTAGCACTGATCATGTATTAACTGTGTATCTGTCCACATGATATTTGAAGTTTCCATTGGAGATATATGTCAGCATACGACAAAGCTAAGCCATCACCCATAGAATCCCAAATGTGTAGTATATGGTCGCCTATGGATATTTGTTTACATAGTCTTAGTAATAGGCCAATAATAACTATTAGCTTACCTCTTGAGGGTACAAACCCACACACCGTATACACAGCAGATACGCAACAAATACGCAGCAAATACGCAGCAGATTTGTTGGTACAGATTTGATGCTGTGTTCAGTTATTTAGATATAATCTGCTGCGTTTTTGCTGCGTATTTGCTGCGTGTTTGCTGCGTATTTGCTGCGTATCGCAGCAGTAAATACGCTGCTTATACGGCGTGTGGGTTTATACCCTTAAAGTGTCCCTGTCATTATAAAAACTTTGAAAAAAAAGTCTCGTACACTTATGTTCAAAGTCTTCAGACCCCCCCCATCTCTACACATAGCTGAGCCCTACTCTTCCCGACTCTGCGCTCTCTAACTAGCTAACATAGTTGACTTGCAGTCCTATGTCCTATGTAAAACAGCAAAGAATACATTGTGAATTGTAAAAAATTGTAGGAGTTACTGCATCTAGGTGTATGATGAGGAGACCACAGCCATACATCCCTACTGAAGTTGACATTTATCTCTATGCAGTTGCATTATTTGCACATTGTCAGAACTTTCGGTAGGATTGACTTGCAGTCCTATCTAAAACCACAGACATCATGATAAAATTCAGAGCTAGTCCATCTACATGTATGATTAGGAGACCACAAGGCGCCCATACTCCTCTTTTCCATCTATAGCCTGGTTGGACATAATAAAGCAGAGACAATGAGCACTTACCTCGGTGTAATGGAGGCTACCAGTGGGCACCGGTGTGCGGGGTTAACATGTAGCCTGTTTTTGTGAGACTTAATTATAATCCCTCTCCTGCCACCCTCTCCGCTGCTGCACTTAGAAACCGCTCAGTAAACATCTATTTTAAGCCATGACAAGTGCAGACTGGGAAGGGAGAGAGCGAGGGAGACAGTCATGACTATCTAATGATACTGAAAAGGGTTTACATTCCTGCAACACGTCCCTTCTCTCGCTTCCATTGCTGGCGACGTTGGTATGTTTTGTTAGCAACGTGCAAATTATGTGTAAATGATGTCTTTTCATGGTGGGCGCCTCAGACAGTCCGGTGAATGGACGGGGATGGGGCGGAATAAACCTGCATATAAATGCTGCATTGTGAAAGAAGGAAAATAATCATTCATTTGCTGCATTATATTTCCCTGCCCTAGATGCCAGTTTAGTTTTCATGTGAAAAGAAAATGTACACCTGTCTAGTCAGCAGCTGGTATTAGAGGAGAGAAGGGGATAAACGGGAGCCATCGTCTCAGATGTCTGCCAGATAATAACACGGGGGAGGAAATGGGCTGCGAAAAAACACACAAAAGTTAGAAGGATTTTGGGAGGGCGCTGCCCATGGCAACCAATGGAGCTTGCAACATGATTGCTGGAATAGTTGCTAAGGGCAACGCAGATTTTTGTAATTAGGTATATACAAGTCATAGCCACATTACAACTCAGACAGTCCTTAAAGCGACTCTGTCCCACAATCTGACCCCCCAAACCACTTGTACTGTCAGATAGCTGATTTTAATCCAAGATCTGTCATGGGGTCCGTTCGGCAGGTGATGCAGTTATTGTCCTAAAAAACAACTTTTAAACTTGCAGCCCTGTGCCAAACTGCCCTGGCCTAGAGTATCTGTGCCCTAACTTTGCTCCACCCCTCCATCCCTCCTCCCCACCCTCCTCATCATTAGGAATGCCACTAGTAGGATTTTTCCTATTCCTCTGCAGTGAACACTGCACAGGTGACTTATTGATCCAGCCCATGTACCGTGCTTACACTGCTGATGAACAGTAGGAAATCTGCCTGGGGCATTCCTATTGATGAAGAGGGTGGGGAGGAGCGACGGAGGGGTGGTGCAAAGTTAGGGCACAAATACTCTAGGCCATGGCAGTTTGGCACAGGGCTGCAAGTTTAAAAGTTGTTTTTTAGGACAATAACTGCATCACCTGCTGAACGAACCCCAGGACAGATCTTGGATTAAAAGCAGCTTTCCCTATCCACAGGATATCGGGCCCCAGATTCTGTATTATGAATAGAACTGTGGGTCCATTCCTATGGAGTGACGGAAAGAGCCAAGTATGCCGGAAGAGCGCTGTACTCGGCTCTTTCCATCTGCAGCATAGGAATGAATAGAACCACAGGTCAGGTGCTGTACCCCCAGCTCTATTTATAATACACAAGCCGGGGCCCAACACGGAGATCGGCAGAGGGTACAGAGGTTGGACCTTCCGCGATCTCCTACTCTTCCCTTATCCTGTGGATAGCAAAAAAGTTCATTTTTCCTGGATCACCTCTTTAAAATGTTATACCCATCTACTGAGAATCCAACAGTCCCTGTTCTCTTCCTGGTTTGGAACTGGGGGGAAGGGGGAATGAGGATGGGATGCATCAGTGCGGAGGTGAACCAGCTTGGAGCTCACACATGTCTCCAAGAACAATCCAAACCCTGGAGAAGTATGCAAGCGCAATCGGAGACTGTAGGGGGGAGTAAAACTATACTTACTGCTTCCCAAGGTCTCCACCATCCAAGTGCATCTCAGTGGTGGTCGAGAACCTAGGCAATGAGCTGACACTGCTACAGGAACATCAAGGGGCAAAAACATTTGCAAAATTGCTTTTTTTTGTATCCCCTATCAGCTAAAAAAAGTTTAAGTGATGGGAAAACCTCTTTAAAGGGGACCTGTCACCATGATCATGTTTGACAATCTGTAGACATCATGGTATAGAGAAGGAGGTGGAGAACAGATTGATATGTAGTTGTTTCTAAAAAAAGAGTTATTAAATTATTTATTGAAATTCCTGCTTATTCTGGAATTAGAAGTCCAGTGGGCGGCCCTAATCAGTAACGGTAAGTCTTCCTTCTATGGGCATGCCTACAGTGATAGCTGTCAATCAGTGAGTAGCACCACCCTCTGGACTCTTAAGCTCAGTATAAAAAATGATTTATATGAATAAAGTACAATTTTTATTGACTTTTGAATTTACTGACTCCTCAACACTATATTTTTCAGCTCTCCTGCTCTATAACATGAAGCCTGCAGATCAGACCGCTTTTTAAATGTGACAGGTTTCTTTGAAGTGACATTTCTTTTCTGAGCTTCATCCTTAAAGGGGTTATCCAGGATCAGGCAAACATAGCTTCTTTCTTCCAAAAACAGTACCACACCTGTCCTTTGGTTGTGTGTGGTATTACAGTCACTTCAATAGAAGTCTCAATTCACATCAGTAGAACTGAGCTGCAATACCACACACAAACTGAGGACAAGAGTGGCGCTGTTTTAGGAAGAAAGCAATTAAGTTTTTCTAATCTTGTAAGAAAGACATGCAGTAATGCAGAGAGATGCATGTATCCCTTCAATTTGTTGAGCTTTGTGACCCAGTAAGACATAAAGTCAGCATGGTTGCATGGCCATAAAGTTCACGGCTACAAAGTTTCCCCCTTTAAGACTGGCTGAGAGGGAAGGAGGAGGTGCTTAGTTGGAAAATAAGAACAAACATGAGAAAATATTATTTTACAGAAATAGTAGTAGATGCCTGGAACTTCCACAGTTGTAAACCTGCCCTGGATTAGGTCACATACTGTAGATACTGATCAGCATCTGTGTATTCTTAGGACATGTCAAAAGTTTTTCTTTTAGTGTAACAGCAGGTGCCCTTTAAGTACTGTTTCAGGTGCAGTGTCGCAGAACTATGCTTGTTATTTGTGCTGCTAAATGCATGTACATGTCTTTATTACTGGTCCCAGCTAGTTTTATTGGTGAAGGTGTAATACAGCATTTTGGTCTGTAGATGTCACTGTATACCTGTAATGCCTGTATAGGCCACCTAGCTAAAGTTTTTTTCTCTAAATTGCCCAGCTTTACAACTAGTTTCCTCCAAATGTGTCCAATCACTGCTTTAGCTTCCTCAGAGCCTTCACCACCAATGGGAGTTCACTCCTTGATGTATAAAAGGTGGTTAGGAGACTCTGCCTGATTATACCAAGAGAAGTGTTACACCCCATGCTGAGGGGGTTAAGTCGTCTCTCAAGTCCTGCAAGTCCGCAGAGATCTATTACAGCAGTTGGAGAAGTTATGTGTTTTGCCGATGTGCCCTGATGAAACTTGCCCAGTCCTAAGGTAAAGTCAGATGGTGGACTCTTCCCTGTTGTTCAAGCCTGGGGCCTTGCGATGTCTTCCAGCATAGATCAATCATTCTTTGCCATGAGGAGGGTTATTCTTCTCAAATCGTTATTCTAAGGACCCTATTCCACGGGCCCTATCATTTGAATTATTGTTACATCGTTTGGATCTAAACGATAATCGTTCGTTTGAATAGCAGTTAACGACATAACGACGAATGAGAAATCGTTGATCGCTTAATAAGACCTGGACCTATTTTTATTGTTGCAAATCGTTCGCATTGAATAAGATGTCATTCGGTCGTTCGCAGTAGCAATGAACGCAATAGCGACGACAAGACGACCGCAAGAACGATCATAAGTAACGTATATCGTTCCATGTAAATGGGTGAACGATTTCTGGCCATTTGCAATAGCGGTAGTTTGAAATCGTTTATCGTTAACGATTATGCAAACGATAATTGTCCTTGGAATAGGGCCCTTAGTGTATGCAACACAAGCCAAGGTTGTTGGGACCCCCTACAGTAGAGTGCATATTGGACAGGCCGTTATTTAGCAGGTCATCCACTCAACTCTGCTTTATATATTTAAAGTCAACAGTTCAACTTTTCAACTGTTCAACTAAATTCATGTTCTGTACTCCAGTATACCTGCTAAAGTAGAAGTTATCTTTATCAAGGGAACAACTGACAGATAGAATCTCATGCAAACTGGATGTTTCTTGTGAATAAAAACTTATATTCCTGCTACTGAGGATGTAATCTGTAGTGTGCCTTAAGGGTGGGTTCACACGTAGCGAACCCAAGTACTGCAGCGAAATCCGCTGTCATTTCTGGTACTGTAATTTTGAATAGGTTTATATATTCGCAACAGAAGGGTGAATACTTTACCGGTCTGTACTCCGGCCTGCTTTTATGGCTCTTGGCTCCCTGACGTCCCCCTCAGCCAATCAGTGCGCTGTCCCACCGCAGCTACTGATTGGCAGAGCGGGACATCAGGGAGCCAGGTGCCATAGAAGAAAGCTGGAGCGTGGACCTATAAAGTATTCACCGGATCGCTCTGTGTATGTATTGAAACATGTTAAAATAATTATATTAACTGCATAAGTAAGAGCCTAGAATCTGGCTGTGCAAAATGTAACTTAAATGTAACTTACATCCTGTGGCGGGCCCATCTCTGTCCCTGGAACTCCCTCCTAAGCTTACAGTGGCACCAGGCAGGCTTTCCTTACTCCTAGGCTATGTTCACACTAAGTTTCCGGCCGCAGCGGGCTCCGTGAAAAAGCGGCCGGAGATTTACGTAGTTTGCGTACAATGGAAAGTATAGGATCTACGGCTGCACAGTTCACACTACGTACGAACTTACGCCCGGATCGTATGTGGCGCCGTAAAAAATTAACCAGACCATTGTTTCGGGACAGAAATGCTGTAACTTACGCCCGTAGCGTAACATGCGGTCCCGTATGGAGTGGTTATTTCTTCTTTTTTACACTTTGATTTGCCGATCCAAAAGGTTCTGTGGGGTGTCCGGGGCTAGCCGAAGATATCCTAGTAAAATACCGCTGTCAGATCGCTACATACGCCGCTCGGGAAGCGTACGTACATTACGGGCGTAAGTTAACGGACCGTACGTAGCCGGCCGCAACTTGCGTAAATCCCGTCCGGAGTTTTACACGTATATGTCCGGCCGCGAAAAATATAATAATTATAATTATAATAATTATAATATAATATAATAATAATTTTTCCCGGCCGGACATATACGTAGTGTGAACATAGCCTTATATTGTAAAATGAAAATGCAACTGGTCCTGCAAAAAACAACCCCCCCCCTCCTCCCCCCCCCCCCGAATGGCTTTAGAAAAATAGCAGATTACTCTTAGAGGGAAAAGCGAACTAGAATTGGCTATATCATTAAGGGGTTAAAGGGGTACCCCAGCGAAAATGTTTTTTTTTTTTCAAATCAACTGGTGTCTGAAAGTTATACTGATTTGTAATTTACAGATCTGCAAATTAAGTCTTCCACTACGTATCAGCTGCTGTATGTCCTGCGGTAGGTGGTGTTTTCTTTCCAGTCTGACACGGTGCTCTCTGCTGCCACCCCTGTCCATGTCAGGAACTGTCCAGAGTGGTAGCAAATCCCCATAGAAAACCTCTCCTGATTTGGATAGTTCCTGTCATGGACAGAGGTGGCAGCAGAGAGCATTTTCCGAAGTTCCCCTTTAATGGAGATGGCATGACCTTTGCCCTTTGCCCATTGGATCAACAATGGTAAGACGGTAAGAGTTTATGTGCTCAGTAAAAGAAGAGTGATCAAACTATGTTATAACTGTGGAGTGGTCCTATAGAATTGACTCCACTGGGGGGGGGGGAGTTTAGGACTATGTTCCCACTACAGGATGATAGCGGGAAAAGATGGCCGCCTGTTAGCATTGACGTCTGCAAATAGTGATCATTATTAATAGACAGCCGATATGGGATGGCACATTCCCATAGTGGGAACATAGCCATACACTGTTTAGGGGGGCCCAAAGGGTCCTTTTGTTTTGTATAAGGAGACCTGTACTATGAGATCCACATTACCTTCTGCAGAGTCTTACCCTTTGCGGCTCCATTGTAATAAAAGCAGCAGGATATACGTACTTCGCTGCTTCTGACAACAAATTGATAAACCGTGAAACGCTCCTTTAACCTCTGCTCCTGACTATAACAACGACTTGCATAATTTGCTGGCAATGTTTGTCCTGGCTTTTCTCTGTGCTCCGGGGATAGGGCACGGACTGCCAGCTTATGCAGATGTTAGATTGTCACTTTCATTAGAGTAATGGATTAATGGAGCACCAGTCACTATCGGATTTTCTCAGCAATCACAATGTGACACGGCCATAGATTTTATGTTTGTGTAGTACCCGTAATCGCACACTAGATGACACTGTGGTGGTTCCTACAAATCCATCACAAAGGATTTCATGGTCAGCTGGAAAATAGGCTGTAGGAAATCGGTGGCATAGTATTAGCCTTAATAAGAAAAGATGAATTCTATTTGCATTATTATTTGTAATATCCATATGACTTATGAACATGGCGGAACATGTGTCCACTGCCTGTATAGAGGCACCTGTCTCTAGCTCCATACTATAGAGCTGCATAGACCCTGTTTGTGCTTTGTATCATGCTTCTCTGTATTTGGCTACAGTCAGGGCCGGTTTTAGACTAGATGTGGCCCTGGGCGAAGTTAAAGGTGGGGCCCCAAATGCTGAAATATTTTAGCAACAATTTAAGGTCCCCATACATGTTACTCTTTTGTTGGTGGTACCTGTTGCTCCTGGTGGGTTCGGCCATCAGTGTAAGGTGTATGGGGCTCTCTGGACAGTCCTCTGACAGATGATATCAGTGGACATAGGGGGTCGAGCTTGATGGAAAATCAACGCCCAACCTCTTTGTTCTCAGAGAGATAAGCCGGCATCAGATCTGTATGGCTATGGCTTTCCCCTCTCATAGAGAACACAGGAACACTCAGATGTGCCAAATTTCTGTGTATGGGGAGGACGGGACCGGATGGGACAGATAATTGTCAGCTGAAGGATTGTTCAGCCAGCAGTTATTGGAAGCATACGGCCACTTTTAAGGCCGTATTACACGGCCTGATATTCCGCAGAAGCGAGCGCCAATCTGGTAGAATGGAGCTCGCTTAGAGAGCCTACTACATGGCTCTTTTATGATGCAGCAAAAGCTATGGAGGAGATTTATCAAACTGGTGTAAAGAAGAATTGGCTCAGTTGCCCCTAGCAACCAATCAGATTCCACCTACTTAGAATGTGAGTAATAAAAGGTGGAATCTGATTGGTTGCTAGGGGCAACTGAGCAAGTTTCATTTTACACCATGTTTGATAAATTTCCCCCCCTATGTGTATATATACAGTATATCATTAGTGATGTGTGTGCAATCCTTGCTGTATATAGTAAACAATAAAGATATATACTACCTGATTAAGGTCCCCCGGTGTCCTCAGGCCTTGTCTGTGATATATACTACCTGATCATGTTCCCCAGTGTCCTCTCAGAGCGATAGCGTCCTGATTCGGACAATTTTCGCTCCATGTATTAGGGCCCTTACTCAGTTCAGAAGGTTACATGCCAGGACTGCCGCTACATGTCAGGACTGCAGCTACATTATGGGTCTGCCGCTACATGTCGGGACTGCCGCTACATGTCGGGACTGCCGCTACATGTCGGGACTGCCGCTACATGTCGGGACTGCCGCTACATGTCAGGACTGCCGCTACATGTCGGGACTGCCGCTACATGCCGGGACTGCCCCTACATGCCGGGACTGCCGCTACATTATGGGACTGCCCCTACATTATGGGACTGCCCCTACATGGCAGGACTGCCGCTACATTCTGGGACTGCCGCTACATTCTGGGACTGCCGCTACATTCTGGGACTGCCGCTACATGCCAGGACTGCCGCTAGTGGTGTAAACACAAGAACTATTTATATGAATTGCATTAAAAAAATAAAATAAAAAAATCACTATAATCAGGACCAAATATTACCTCCATACCGTTATTGAAGAAAACACACTATATATAGGCCAATATTACCACCATAAAGTGACCGCCCCATAATGACTTTATATACACTATATACAGACCAATATTACCGCCATAGAGTGACCACCGCATGACTCTTTATATACACTATATACAGACCAATATTACCGCCATAGAGTGACTGCCCCATAATGACTTTATATACACTATATACAGACCAATATTACCGCCATAGACTGACCACTGTATAATGAATGACTCTATATACACTGTATACAGACCAATATTATGTGTCTGTAACTCTATGGCTGTACTTTTGGTCTGTATATAGTTTATATATAGAGTCATTATGTGGTGGTCACTGTATGGCGGCAATTTGGCAATATCATTATGTGGTGGTCAATCTATGGCAGTAATGACTATATATACACTATATACCGACCAATATTAATGCCAAAGAGTGACCACCGCATAATGACACTTTATACAGACCAATATTATTGCCAAAGAGTGACCACTGCATAATGACACTTTATACAGACCAATATTATTGCCAAAGAGTGACCACTGCATAATGGCTCTATATACAGACCAATATTACCGCCATAGACTGACCACCACATAATAACTCTATATACAGACCAATATTACTGCCATACAGTGACCACCACATAACTCTATATACACTATATACAGACCAATATTACCGCCATAGAGTGACCGCCACATAACTCTATATACACACTATATACAGACCAATATTACCGCCATAGAGTGACCGCCACATAACTCTATATACACACTATATACAGACCAATATTACCGCCATAGATTGACCACTGCATAATGACTCTGTATCCAGACCAATATTATGTGGCGATCACTCTATGGCTGTACTATTGGTCTGTATATAGTGTATATAGTCATTATGTGGTGGTCACTGTATGGCGGTAATATTGGTCTGTATATAGTGTCATTATGTGGTAGTCAATCTATGGCAGTAATGACTATATATACACTATATACAGAGCAATATTAATGCCAAAGAGTGACCGCCACATAATGACTCTATATACAGACCAATATTACCGCCATACAGTGACCACCACCTAAGGACTGAATACCACCTTATTTTTTTTCTCACCATATTGCCTTATATACATAGGAGCTGCAGCCAATCAGCGGCCTCAGTGGTCACCTGCAGCAATTACATAGGACTGATGAGGCCAGAGAATGGCTGCAGCTCCTATATACAGTCTATTCACCTCAACACTTGGAGTCAGCAGTGCTAATACACACACACCATTATATATATATATATATATATATATATATATATATATACACACACACACACCATTTTATATATATATATAATATATATATATACACACACACCATTATATATATATATATAATATATATATATATATATATATATATATACACACACACACCATTATATATATATATATATATATATATATATAAAAAAATTGAACACGAGGACGGCACTCCAGTAGTGTATAGTGAGGATTTATTCACCCAATCACACACAGCTATATATATATATATACACACACACACACCATTATATATATATATATATATATATATATATATATATATATATATATATATATACACACACACACACATCCATGAAAACACATTATACAGATACAAACCATCCAGCCCACACACTATACACATGACACATAACACACACTACATTCATGCATTATACACTTACATTCATACACATTACACACTACATGTACAGTATACTTACCCCCTCTAGCATGCTGGGTGTAGTGGTACATCCCCCTCATGTACCTTGCAGCAGCAGCAGGCTGTCATCCTCACCCGGCAGCCCTCTCCTCCATCGTCCCGACAGCTCCACACCAGAGCAGGAAGTCACGTGCAGAGAGGAGCTGGAGGGAGGGGGAGGGGGAGCTACACACACGGAGCAGACACCGAGCCCAGCGTCCTGCAGCCTCTGCGTGACCCCTGATGGCAGCAGCCGGGGATCACTGCCAGACGCTGCAGGACGCTGCCTGTGCTCTCCTCTCCTACTGGAACTGCGGGAGGGGGCCCCTGGGGGATGGGGGCCCTGGGCATTTGCCCTGCTTGCCCCCCCCATATCCGGCCATGGCTACAGTATGTTCATACAACATGCTTGTTATGAAAAGAACGTCCGTTGTTTTCATTTTACACAATGGCCCTTCTTTTCATGATAAAATGATTTTCATTGAAGTCAATGCCAACAACGGCCGTTGTTCACACTATGACGGCCGTTGCTTTGGCTGTTGAAATTATGATCATGTCAATTATTTCCGTGTGTTGTCCATAGACTTTAATGCAATTTGCATTATCAAATAACGGCTGTTATAGTGGGTGTCAAACAACGGCCATTCGTTGTTGCACTGAAAATTAAATTGATTTCAATGCACAATGGACGGGAATAATTGAGACGTCAATTATTTCCATGACTGTACCAAACAACGGCTGTTGTTCAATACACTTGAGTTCAATGCAACACAAGAACGGTCGTAGCTTTAGCTGCAAACAAAGGCCGTTTTTTTTTTTCATAAAAAGACATTGTGGGAACATAGCATTAGGCTAGGTTCACACTATGTATCTGTGCGGCTGTATTGCGGGCGGTAAATCATCGGCCGGATTTTTCCGGTTCATGCGTACGCTGGAAAGTATACGATATACGGCTGCACAGTGCACACTATGTATGAGCCTACGGCCCGATCGTAAACGGACCCGTAAAAAATGAACAAGACCATTGTTTGCGGCTGGAAATGCGGCCGTGGATTGACAGGCGGTCCGTACGGAGTACTTCAAAAATAGCCGGCAATAATGCCGAATGCCGATGCCTCTAATAGTTAATATATTAAATTAATAAAACACATTTTCTTTGTAATAAAGTCCCTTTCGTTGTTCAATAATTTAATTCTAACGAATCCATCATTGTGCAATTAAATATAATACTGTTAAAATAAATATATATATAAATAAATGTATATTTATATATATTTATTTTTTGACAGTATATTTAATTGCACAATGATGGATTCGTTTAAATTAAATTATTGAACAACGAAACTGATTTTATTTAAACGAAAATGTGTTTTATTAATTAAATATTAATTAGTACAGGAAGCTCCATAAGCCGTTAATTCATATTGCCGGCAATAGAGCATTCTGTACTAATCATCACTTTACTTTAATGAAAACATCAAATGTTTCTTCTAATTATGTTATCACAATAGCATTATTAGAAGAAACATTTAGAATTATATGTGCGCTCAGTTGATTGGCTGATCGGCTGAGCGTACATATAATTAGCGGGTCCGCAGCACAGTGACTTCATTGTGCTGCGGACCAGCGAAGAGACAACATCGGGGTGAGTATAGAGCTCTCCCCACCCCCTCCCCAGCACTGCACCCCTCCCAGCAAGGAAGGGGGGTCACTTAACCCCTTCCTTGCTGAGATGGGTGCAGTCTGACATCAGTCTGGCCCCCAAGGGGTTAAGGGGGATTCAATACATCCTCCCTTAACCCCTTGGGGGCCAGACTGTAAGCAGCGATCTGTAAAGATGCTGCATACTGTAAGGAGCACAACACCGCTCACAATGATGGGTGTTGTGCTCCTGTTTGTGTGTTTTTTGTGTGTTTCTCCCTTTTTGTTTTTCAGATATCGGTATCCTGGGGATTACGTCGGATTCCGTGGACTACGTCGATGACCAGCGGTTGTTTGTTGTTGTTTTTTAATAAAATGGTCAATGAGGGGTGTGGGGGTGTTTTTATTTGAATAAATTTTTTTTTTAACTTGTGTCTTGTCTTTATTTCTTTACTTTGTAGACTTAGTAGTGGAAGCCGTCTAATAGACAGAATCCATTACTAAGTCGGGGCCTAGTGTTAGCCGGTATAAAATGGCTAACACTAACCCCCCATTATTACCCCAGGACCCAATGCCACCAGGGGTACTGGGAAGAGCCGGGTGCCAGTGGTCCCGGAGCGTCAAAATTGGCGCTCCTGGACCGGGCGGCAGCAGGCTGGTAAGATTTAGGCTGGGGAGGGCCTAAACCAATGGCTCTTCCCACCCTGGTGTTACCAGGCTGCTGTTGTTTGGTTTTTAACCCGGCTGGTTATAAAAATAGGGGGGACCCTATGCGGTTTTTTAAAATTATTTATTTATTTAAAAAAAAAAAAAAACGCACAAGGCCCCACTATCTCCCTCTCGGCGGCCCAGGTCGACAGGGTTCTTACCTGTACCCACTCCAGTTCCATCTCTTCGCGCCTCCAAGAGGCAGGCTACAAACTACTCTCCCGATGGTATCGGGTTCCCACTCGACTCCACCGGTTGTTCCCGGACGTTCCGCCACTGTGTTGGAGAAACTGCGGCGAGGAAGGCACTCTCGTACACACCTTCTGGAGTTGCCCCGTACTGGTACCTTTCTGGAAGGAGGTGTGGCGTATCTCCTCTACTTTAGCAGATTGCCAGCTCCCCTTTTCCCCGGCGCTTTTTCTCTTGCATATTGCGGACATCCCTCTCAAATCCTACCGACGCTCTGTCCTCCGACACCTGATTAACGCTGCACGAGCCTGTATCCCGGCCCTTTGGCGCCGTCCTGATCCTCCCAGTATAGCAATGTGGATTCGTAAAGTTGAGGACACCAAACATATGGAAGACCTTACAGCTACCTTACAGCAGAGTACCGGACCCTTCTGGCTCAGTGAGGAGCGGCCCTACCTGTCCCTACCCTCTCCCTCTTATTCTTTCTTCTTTCTCTCCCTTAACTTTGCCTTCTACTCTAGTGGTCCCCTTTTTGGTCCCCGCCTGGGTAGTTGTGTGCCCCAGGCTTTCTCTCACCAGTGCAAGCTCTCCCCTATAGGGTGCTGTGTGGTGTAAATTGCCTCTTTATTACCATAAATATCAGGTGCTTTTGTTGTCATGTTTTAATCGGGTTCTTTTTCTCTAAAGTATTGTTCCACCCTAACGGGTGTGGTTTACACTGCTGTTTTTCTTTTTTTTTATTTATGTTAATGTTTGGAAAATTTAATAAAATTGAGAATTAAAAAAAAAAAAAAGTATAGGGCCCCACAATGCAGAAGCCGGTCCATATAAGTATGGGGTCCCACAATGTAGAAGCCGGTCCATATGAGTATGGGGTCCCACAATGTAGAAGCCGGACCATACAAGTATAGGGTCCCACAAAGCAAAAGCCGGTCCATATAAGTATAGGGTCCTACAATGCAGAAGCCGGCCCATATAAGTATAGGGTCCCATGCAGAAACCGGTCCATATAAGTATAGGGTCCCACAATGCAGAAGCCGGTCCATATAAGTATAGGGTCCCACAATGCAGAAGCCGGTCCATATAAGTATAGGGTTCCATGCAGAACACAGTCCATAAAAGTATAGGGTCCCACAGTGCAGAAGCCGGTCCATATAAGTATAGGGTCCCATGCAGAAACCGGTCCATATAAGTATAGGGTCCCACAATGCAGAAGCCGGTCCATATAAGTATAGGGTCCCATGCAGAAGCCGGTCCATATAAGTATAGGGTCCCATGCAGAAGCTGGTCTATATAAGTATAGGTTCCCATGCAGAAGTCGGTCTATATAAGTATAGGGTCCCATGAAGAAGCCGGGCGGCTGCATTCATTTGATACCATAGGGTCATGCTGTTCTACGCAGTTTTCTGTGGATTGTTAATGGCTGTGCAGTTTTGCAAGCTGTTTTCCTGCTAAATTGTGAAGCTCTTAATGAATATCCCCTATGGCCGCATGATTTTGCTGATAAACAGCTTAAAAAAACACAAGGCCATTAACAATCAATAGAAAGCATGCTGTTCCACGTGGTTACATAGTTATATACCAACAAAACACAACAATCACTGAACTCAGGGAGAACAGTGAAAAATTCCAATGGAGTACTCATTTACGAGTCTCCATTGATTGTCCCATACAAAATTTGAATATGCAAAAAAGGGGTCCGTGGAGCCTCAGTTACGAGTCTCAAAACACGGGAATAGCCAGATATGGCCCCAATGGGCTTCCTTCTCTGGAGAGAGAGATATCTGGCTATTCCCGTGTTTTGAGACTCGTAACTGAGGCTCCACGGACCCCTTTTTTGCATATACATAGTTATATACTTAGTATGGAGTTGCTGATTGCAAATACATAAAATACATATCTTGAAAATGTTGACGAATTGAAACAGAAAGTATACTGCAAAGTTAGAGACCTTTTCGTTTATACAGGGAATAAACTTTACTTTCATAAAACCCTAAAAGCCTCAGTGAGTTGCATAAAGTATCCTATATAGCAGGGGTACTCAACAACTTTTAGTGAAGGTCCACTTACTGGGGTCTATAGTCAGGTGAAGGTCCGAGCTGAACATCGATTCACAAACGTTCAACTATTTACATACAGAATTGCTGCTTATTAGCGGGAAAACTGGCATTTTTTCTCTCTCACCAGCCCTTTGATATAAGGTACAAAGGGGGTGACTGCCCTGGTAGTATATAGCCCCCCCTGTTGCTCCCCCCCAGTAGTGTATAGCCCCCTGTGAGCTCCCCCCAGTAGTATATAGCCCCCTGTGAGCTCCCCCCAGTAGTATATAGCCCCCCGTGCTCTCCCCCTGTAGTATATAGCCTCCTGTGAGCTCCCCCCAGTAGTATATAGCCCCCCTGTGAGCTCCCCCAGTAGTATATAGCCCCCCTGTGAGCTCCCCCAGTAGTATATAGCCCACCTGTGAGCTCCCCCCCAGTAGTATATAGCCTCCTGTGAGCTCCCCCCAGTAGTATATAGCCCCCCTGTGAGCTCCCCCCAGTAGTATATAGCCCCCCTGTGCTCTCCCCAGTAGTATATAGCCCCCTGTGAGCTCCCCCCAGTAGTATATAGCCCCCCTGTGCTCTCCCCCTGTGAGCTCCCCCCAGTAGTATATAGCCCCCTGTGCTCTCCCCCTGTAGTATATAGCCCCTTTTGAGCTCCCCCCAGTAGTATATAGCCCCCCCTGTGCTCTCCCCCTGTAGTATATAGCCCCCTGTGAGGTCCCCCAGTAGTATATATAGGCCCCCTGTGCTCTCCCCCTGTGAGCTCCCCCCAGTAGTATATAGCCCCCCTGTGGTCTCCCCTTGTAGTATATAGCGCCCTGTGTGAGTTGTGGTTTGCGAATATTTTATTCGCAAATCGGAATAAAATAATGCGCAAATCGGCACTTTCCGCCGAAAAAGCCCTGTACGCCCGTTAATACATGTCCCCCATAGTGTACACAATGCTGGGTAGGCTACTTCTAATCCCAGTTAAAACAATGCTCCCAGTTTGACTTTGCAGACCATCAGCTCAGATGTCTCACCCACCACCAGCGATACAATGCCCCTCTAGCTTCTGTCCTGACTATGCCTAATGAGATGTAATGAAAAGGTTGGCCAGAGGCAAAGGCTGAAAGCTGCCCATTGTACCCTTTAGGAATATTGGATGGTAGGTCCAGTTTCAAGGGGTGTCACATAGGCAATAAATAGATGAGGCTGTAGTGCTGGTTAACTTACTCTTTATCTGGAATGATTCTCCTTGTCATAGTGGCAGGTTTAGTCAGCCAGGAGGAACACGCTATGGGTGGTAAATACAGGCCAACGGTATATACTATACAGCATACTGAATACAGTATAAGGCCATGTTCACATGGCGTAAGAGACTGGCTGTTCCATAACCTGGATGGTGTCAGAAAAGATCATCCCGGCCGGTACTTCAGTACTGGCCGGATGATCTTTACTGCCGCTGAGTTCGGATGCGGGCGCATTAGTGTGCGCCCGCATCTGAATTCCCCGCTGCTCACAAGAGCCTGCATTGTGTGAACTGACAGGTTTTCTGCGGCCGCTCTTCAATGAATAGCAGCCGCAGAAATCTGACATGTCCGCTTCTTGCGGCGCCGCTAGCAATCCCGGCCGGAGTGTATACTATGGGGAAGATTTATCAAACTGATGTAAAGTGAAACCGGCTCAGTTGCTCAGAGTCTGTAAGAACTTTACACCATGTTTGATAAATCTCCCCCTATGTGTATACGCTCCGGCTGGGATTCCCTCAGCGGCAGCACTACGTAAGTACCGTAGTGATCACAGCCGTGATCACTACGGTAATTACGTAGTGTGAACATGGCCTAACAGTAAAAGTATAAAAAAATAATTTACTTGTACAATGTAAATACAGCAAGCAAGGGGACCCCAATATCATGCTGTGGTATCCCCCACACTTATACATTA